>NW_004955444.1:12130767-12215154 GCF_000276665.1 Chinchilla lanigera | reverse complement strand
CGGGCGGCGGCCCGGGCACCTGGGGCTGAGCTCGCGTGCGACGGGGCCGGCGGGGCCCGGAGTTGCAGACGCTGGAGTTGGGGCTTGCGGGTGGGGTCTGGAGCCCGCCGGGCAGGACGAGGGAGGTCCCGGAGGCTGAGGTTGGGGGCGTGGAGGCCGCCTCTCCGGGCGGCGGCTGCGGGGCTCGGGGGCGGGGTTCCCCGGCGCGGGGCCGGCGCGATGCCCGAGTTGCGGCGTCCGGGTTGCGCGCTGCCGGCAGCTGTTGGGGGCTGGTGCCTGGGTTGCAGAGGCCGCGCTTCCTCCGCCCGGGTGGGGGTTGCACCTGCCGGCTGCAGTCGGTGCCCTGGTTACCTGGTCTGGACTCCCGGGCCGGCGGGTGGTGTTGAGAACCGGTTGCCTGACAACGCGCTGACGCTTTCCAGAGTCAGCCCCTCCCAGCGCCCTGCTCCGGAGGCCGGGCCGCATCTGCTAGCTAAGCCTCCCCCAGCTCTGTCCTCCTGCTCCGGAATGGTTAATGTCTAACGCTGGCGTACTTGTGAGCCCTGGCAGTGCTCCTGGCGCTTTGCTTTGCAAATGCAAATCTTCACCTTAACGCCCGTGAGGTCGGTGCTGCTGTGAGCCCTCCCCTCCCTGCCCTCGGTGGTTAACTGGCCCCTGGCACTTGAACGTCTTCTTTAGAACTGCTTAATCCAGTTTTTATTAAATATTAGCCATGGGACACATCTTTCTGAGAGAGTCTGGTTCTCAAGATTACAGGATTAAAAAACAACCAGATTTGGGGGAAGACTGGATGCTAAAGTGAACCATCAAGTTTTCAAACACTGTAAAATGCACGGGCCTAAAAGCGTCCTGAGGCTCTATTTTATACGAAAGAATAGCTTGTCATGTGGACAAGCAAAAAGAACCCCTCGGAAACCTGCAGGATGCTTTCTTTTTTCCTTATTCTCTGATTTTTTGGTGGTTCAGTGTAGTATCTGCTGGAATGCTCTGCAAGAGGAACTTTGCTGGTTTCCTGGACCAAGGCAGGGTGCTGGTGGGTTTAGAGAAGGTAATTCAAAGCATGGTGTTTCCCAGATAGTTTTTCTGGAAATAATGTGTTCAGATCTATAGCTCTAACTATTACAAACTTAAACAAACTTCAGGCTCTGTTTTTAACATCATCCCGACATACATTGTGTTCTTCTTTCCTGAAAGGTAGAGGTCCTTGAACAAATGCTTGGGCAATTTTGCATAACCCAGAAGCTATCTAATATATGCTGCTGCCCTTAGTCACCATTAGTGATGTATTATTAGCTACTAGAAGACTTCAAGATGGTTTTAGTATAGTTTTTCATTCTTTCCTTGTATTCTCCTTCGCCCTCTAACTTCTCTTTCCCCCAGTAACATAGGTGGTTCTGTATTTGCTTCTTGGTATTTGGATTTGTCAAACTTTAGGTGTACTCTTGGGAGGTGATTTGCTCATGTGTATGCCAGGAGAAAAAGATTAAGAACCTTTAATTTGGTGGGAAGACCTCCAGATGGATAAGTGAGAAACATTTTTCTGGTCACCCTCCCGCCCCCTTGTAGAACTCTTTCACGGGCTCTTCTCCCACCCCAACCTAGGTGTTATCACTTCCAAAAAAATCTGGTTTTGGTTCTCTTTTATTCTGGTATCTTTTCTCCCAAGCAGCGTTGTTACACCTGAACGATTAAATACTGCTATCTTTATGTTGAGCTTGGGTTTTATTGAGTTTCAGATGTATTTCAATTGTTTTCTTAATATCGCCACTGGATCGGGTATCTCATATTCAACCTGTAAACCCTCCTCTGGCTGTACTGTGAGTCCCAGTGGCATGGGGCATTAAATGTATCCAAACCGGCGATAAGGATCATGTTTTACTCATCTGATCCTCCTAGCATGTAGTGCAGTCTTGCTTCAGGAGGGGAGTATTTTCTGTTTCTCTTGCTTCCATAACACGAAGCAAATTGACGCTCTATACTTGCAGGGGGAGAAGACTAGGAGCAACATTTTCCTCTTCCTTGTGATTTATGAAATTGAGGGAAGGAATTGGCTATACTAATTTTCTGGGTCCTTTTGTGTTTTGGATTTGCCTAATCTTAGCAGAATGGATAAATTATGTTCTTATATTTCTATTCATATAATAAGCACTAATAACCTAAACTTACTATTATTTTTTGGCCTAAACTTATGATCTAGAGGTGTTGTGTTCGGAAGCTTGCCTTCTTTTTTTTTTTTTTTTATAAGTCCTGGGGACTGAACCAGTAGCCTCAGTATGCCAAGCAGGTGTTCCACACTGAACTAGACACCATCAGCTGGAGGAGGCTTTCCTTTTGAAAAGTGAATGTTTATATACACAATGATTATGGAAATACAGCAGTAATTAATAAAATAAATAATTTAGTGATTTCTAAGTGTCAGATTCTGTGCCATACATATTAATGCATTTTATTATTAATTTATTTATGTATCTATCTATCTTTTTGAGACAGGGTCTCTCTATGCAGTTCAGGCTGGCCTTGAGCTCACCTTGAGCCCAGGCTGGTCTTGAACTTGCAACGATCCTTCTGCTTCAGCCTCCCAAGTGCTGGGATTACAGGCATGCGCCACCACTACCGGCTTTATTTTTTTTTTATAACAACTCTGGAGCAGATAGTTTCTTAGTTGCTTTTCTGTTGGCTGAGACAAAATACCTGACGCCCAGAATTAAGGAAGGAAAGGTTTATTTTGCTCGGTTTGTGGAGGTTTCAGTCCATACTCAGCTGGCTCCAAGGAGGAGTGGCACATGGCATAGGGCAACCATTCATGATGGCAGAAAGTAGCTAAAGCAGCAAGAGCAAAAGGGAGGAATGGCAGCAAGCAAGCCTCCCTCTCTTATATTGTATGCAAGCTACCCACCCTAGGGTGGTGCAGCACTCACACCCATCGTCCCAGCATTGGACCATGAATCAGTCATAAACTCTAGAAGTCCACCCCATGACTGCGTATGGCTTTGGGGGGACATCTAGACACAAACCATAACAGGTAGCATTTTATAGATGAGGAATTTTAGACATAGAGAAGAAATGTGCCTGACACATCAATCACATTGAATCAGTGATGGAAATAGGTTTCAAAATTCCAGATCTTTCAGTAAAACTGAAAACTCTTTACATACTATGTAAATACCTGTTGATAATACTTGGCAAGTCTGATGTGGTGGCGTATGCCTGTATTCTCAGCACTCAGAAGGCTGAGGCAGGAGGATCACCATGAGTCTAAGAACAGCCTGGGTTACATAAAGGAGTTACCTAAGCGAGGCCAGCCTGCACTATACAATGAGACCCTGTCTCAAAAACAGAAACAAAAAACTTGAGAAAAATACCTGTTAATAATGTTCTGCAAAAAGTTGTGTGTGATACTTTGTAGAGTGTCTGGAAGATAGCCCCATTGAGGTTTCTTTCAGCTGATTTTCTTGGCAATTTAATCCTCAAGTTATGAACAGTCTTACTGTGTTTCGTACATAGACGCTACCCATCAACCCAGTCTCTTTTATTCACTAAGTAATTTGTGAATAATTTTATAGCTGAAATAGTTTTGTATAAGTTGTCATGTGCCTTTAAAGGTGAGCAAAAGTGTCCATGACAGCTAGAAATTGGCCTGTTTTATTGTCTAGGCATTGTGTTGTTAGGAATTTGCCTGGCATTCAGAGTGACTTTGTGTCCTTCTGTTGAAGATAAACAATTCTATAGAGTGCCAGTATCAAAATAAGAGCACCCAGTATCTGTGATGATCCAGATAGTAACAGACACTTCATGTCCAAACATAGATAAAACATGAACATTATCTAAACCAGCAGTCCCTAACTTTTGGCATTGGGGACTGCTTTTGTGAAAGACAGTTTTTCCATGGACAAGGGCTTTGGGATAGTTTCAAGATGACTTATACACATTACATTTATCGTGTACTTTATTTGTATTATTATATTGTAATATATAATAAAATAATCATACACTTCACCATAATGCAGGATCAGGTAAATAAAATAATGAGTGGGCCATGTGCAGACTGAAATAAGTGTTGGATTGTAACTAAAAGCCTGCCCACTATGTGCAGCTTGTCACTTGTCACTTACTGATAAGATTTCAATATTAGTCTGGGAGCAGTTGATTTATTATATCTCTGTGCAATCAAACCTCTACTAATGTTAATGTGTATTTGTAGCCTCTCCTCAGGGCTAGTATCACTACCTCAGCTCCACCTCAGATCATCAGGTATTAGATTATCATAAGGAGGGGACAGTTTAGATCCAGTGCATGTGCAGTTTGTACTAGGGTTTGTGCTCCTATGAGAATCTACTGGCCTTGCTCATCTGACAGGAAATGGACCTCAGGTGGTACTGTGTGTGATGGGAAGCAGCTGTAAATACACCTGGCAGCTTGCCTCCCGTTTTGCAACCTGGTTCCTAACCGGCCCCAGACTGGTACCTCTAAGCCATAAAGTACTGAACATTCCTTCTCCCAGCTGATAGGAATAACTTGTGTTTCTCTACAGGTGTAACCTCATGCTATCAATAAAATTTATTAAGATGTTCAATCATATAGCCTAGTGGGGTAGCGCATGCCTGTAATGCCAGATCTCAAATGGTAGAGGCAAGAGCATCACCACCACAAGTTAGAAGCATTTCTGCTTAAGTTCTATGGCAAAAATATGTGCATTTTCTCATCACTTTTATTTCTATCACATCTTTAGGAATATTAGAATTTTAAACAGTGATATTTTTCTACCTGAAAACTTATTTGCTGTTGAGCTATTTTGAATATTTACTAGGAAAAGTCTTTTGTGACAATTAGCAAACTAACAGTGACTGGAATATATTAACTTTTGTTGGTTTGGTATATAGTTGGTAAAGCTATACTTTAAAATTAATATTCTTTTTGGAAGTGGTAATGACATGAAATTTACATTATGTATTGCTTTATTGATAACAGTTTCAATTTTTTTTCTTTATGATACTAGAGCTCGAACCCAGCTGTGCTCTACCACTGAGCTATCCCAGCCTTTTTAATTTTCTATTTTTTGAGACAGGGTCTTGCTAAGTTTTGCAGACCGGTCTAGAAGTTGTGATCTTCCTGCCTGAGCCCCAAGTAGCTGGGATTATAGGCCTGTGCCGTTACACCCAGTTCAGCATACTGCTTTAGGTAAAGCATATGTTTCCACAGTTTTACAAATTCTCATTGTTTCCCAAATGTTAAATTCACTGGATGCTTTTTTTCTTTAAATTTTTTGCATTTGAAATTATTTATCAGTGTTTTGTATTTCTTCTCTCTTTTACTCCACTAATTAAATTGACCAAAATTTTTTATACCCTTCTTTTAATTATTCCTTCTATGTATTTTTTTCCCGTCTTCAGTTATTTTGTCACCTCTGCAAGTAAACATTGCCCAGTATTTAGTTCTGGGTCATTGCTTGTGCTCTCTTACTAGAGCCTGGCTATTATGTTTAATGTAGTTAGCTCTTAAGTAAACACCTCTGCTGTGGTCACTTCCTTGAATTTGAATCTTGAAGCTTCTAACCATCTGCTGGAAATTTCCATAAGCACATCTTACTAGCTTCAGCTTAACATATATAAACCAAGCCCTTCCAAACTAGCCAGTTTGTTTTGACTTATTTTCATGCAGGATTCCATGCGCATTTTGTTTCTAAGCCTTAACAAATTAGTGACTAGTGGGTCCTTCTTGTCACATATCTAGTTGGTCATTAATTTGATGAGGTTTTCAGAAAGCAGTTTTAGAAAAATTCTAGTTTCAGTGAGGAGAGTAGTTTTTTTTTTTTTTTTTTCCTTTTGTTTCATTTTTAAATGGTGTTGGCTAGGTGGGTGACACATGCCTGTAATCCCGGCACTTTGGAGGTTGAGGCAAGGAGGATCATTGAGTTTGAGACTAAAAGCCTAAACTACATGTGAGACCTTGTCTCAAAAAACAAAACAAACAGACAAACAAAAAACCCCTACACCCAAAATGGTGCCAGAGCGAGTGATGTGGTGGTGCAAGCCTGTGATCCCAGCTACTCAGGAGGTTTTTTTATCCTCTGGTGGTGGTGGTGGTGGTACTGGGGATTGAGCCCAGGACCTACATCCCCAGACCTTTTAAAAAATGTTTTATTTTGAGGCAGAGTCTCACTAAGCTGCTACATTGCCCAGGTTTGACTCAAACTTTTTATCCTTCTGCTGTAGCATCCCAGAGAGATGGGATTATAGGTTTGTGCCACGCCTGTTTCTAGCTACTCTGGAGGCTGAGGTGGGAGGGTCAAGAGTTCGAGACCAGCCTGGACAGTTTGAGACCCTGTCTCAAAATGAAAAGGCCTAGGAGTGTAGCTCAGTGGTGTAGGGCAACCCTGGGCCCTATCCCCAGTACTGCATACACACACACACACACACACACACACACACACAGTGCTTGAATGTTACATTCATATACTGAAAAAAAATTGAACCCGACTTTTACCTTCCAAACCCTGAAAATTAACCTTAAATGGCTCATCGGCTTAAATTGAGATGGAAAATTTTTAAAAGATCTGAGAGAAAACAGAAGAATGTACTGGGTTAGGCAAAGATTGTTTTTGATGTGATACAAAAAGCTCAAACAATAAATTGGTTAAAACTGATAAAAAATTCATAAATTTGGCTTAATAAAAATTAAATACTTTTACTTGTTAAGATAGTATCATTAAGAAAACCTACAAACCACAGCCTGGGAGAAAATATTTAAAAACATTTGATAGTGGATTGTATAAAGTAAATATCAAGAAATTTTGCAGTTCAGTAAGAAGGAAACAATATGATTATTAAAATGGGCAGAATATTTGAATAGACAGTAAGCCAGTGACTATATGTATGAGTGTATGAGTGGTAAATAAGCACATGAAAGCATCCTTAACAGCATAGTCATCAGGGAAATGCAAATTAAAACCACATAGAGCTGGGTATGGTGGTGCATACACGTAATCCCTATACTCTGGGATGGTGAGGCAGTGTTATTGCCCATTTGAGCTCAGCCTGGGCATTCTAGCAATTTAACAAGACCTTGTTTTAAAAAATAAAATGGGCTGCTAATACAGCTCAGTGCAAAGGCCCTGGGTCCAGTCTCCAATATCATAAGAAACAAAACAAAAACCACATAGAGATACTAATACATATCCATTAGAATAGCCAAGATAAAACAGAACGAAAATAGCAAGCTTCAGTGAAGTTGTATAGAAATTGTAACCCTTGTACACTGATGATTGGAATATGAAATGATACAGCAGGTATACTTTGAGGAACATCCTCAATGTATTAAACATAAAGTTTATGTGATCCAGCAATTTTGCTAGATATAAGTCAAAGAGAATTGAAAACATGTTCACACAAAAACCTGTATATGAGTGTTCATAATAACATTATTTATACATAGCTAATATCAAAAAAAATCAAATGTCTAATAACAGATGAATACATAAGATACGGCATTTTCATGTGATGGAGTACAACTTAGCAGTAAGAAGCAAACGAACTACTTATAGTTGTCTACATAGATGTCTGCTTAGTGACAGATGACTGCAAATGTAAATCTCAGAAACAGTGGAAGAAGCCAGATAAAACAACATATTATTTATCTATTTCTAGGGAATTAGCAGATTAGACAAAGCTGTGGAGAGCTTGGTTTCCCAAGTTGGGGAGGGAGTGAGGAATGGCTGTAGTGGGTATGAGGGAACTACTTGGGATGATGGAAATATAAAATAGGATTGTGGTGACACTTGAACAACTTTGAATTTACTAAAACTCATTGTAGCCGCTCACTAAAATGAATGAATTTTTTAGTATATAAATTATTTCTCAGTTAAAACAGCAGTTTATGAATTTAAAAATTCCAGGGCTCATTAACAAAAGAAATTCCACACTGATAATAAACCAATAAAGGGGGTGAAGGGAAGGACTGTTGTTTACAATAGGATGAAAGTGCTGACTGGTAGAATGAAGGTGCTAAGTACAGATTGGTGGAATTAGAAAACTAGCATTTTGCAGCCATACAGAATCAGGTTTGACCAACTAAAAGGTGCCAGTGTAGAGCTGGGTGTGGTAGCACATGGTTGTAATACTAGCCTTTGGGAGGCTGAGGCAGGACCGAGAGTTTGAGGCCAGACTGGGCTACATAGCTAGTTTATGGCTGGCCTGACCTGGACTGAGACTCTGTCTCAAAAGGAAAAATAGAACAAAATGAAACGAACAAAAACCTAAAAAGGGAGTCACAAATCTAAATGTCAGAGTACATGTGGATTGGAAGTAGGGTATTTACATAGTCTAAAAAAATCCCCAAGCAGACTGCTTTTTTTTTCTTTTTGAGACAGGGTCTTGCTGTGCTGTTCAGGCTGGCCTTGAGCTCACTTTGTAGCCCAGGCTGGTCTCGAATTTGCAGTGATCCTCCTGCCTTAGCCTCCCGAGTGCTGGGATTACAGGTGTGCCCCACCATCCCTGGCCAGACTGCTTTTTGTAAGAAGGATTCAGAAGAAATCAGACAGCATCTTGACTGGGTGATCAATAAATACTTCACTAGTGCAGGGCAACCAGATACGTCTCTGCTGGTGACACCTTGAGAATGACACAGCTAAGTGTAGTAGTATTCGTGCTGAGAATGTTTACCCTGAATTTAGTTGTTAGGAAACATCAAGCAAACCTCAGATGAGGACTGTTCTATTTAGATAGTGGATGGTTTGTGTTAAAAGACTATTCATGTCATAGGAGACGAAGGAAGGTTTTGGAGATGTTCCAGATCAAAGGCCAAAGAGACATAGAACAGTAAAATGCAATAATTACACTGGATTGTGCGCTGGAGAGAGGCAGAAAAATGTGCCATACAAGCCATGATTGGGTCAGTTGACAAAACTGGAATGTGGACAGTAGATTAGATTTAAAAAAAAAGTGTTTCTGAAGTTGATAATTATGTTGAGGTTGTGTAAGAAAATAACGTGATTCTACTTCTAGATCCCTAGGGGGTGCTGAGGATCTAACACAGGCCCCATGCTGCTAAGGAAGCCCTTCTCCCTGAGCTGCATTCTCACCCCATTCTTAAGAAAGGCACGCTGGAGAGTTCAGGGTAGAGGGCTGTGAACCTGTAATTCACTCTCTGAATAATTTTATTAAAAGTATGTGATATAATGACCTTGTGGGCACAGGCAAAAATAAAGCAAGTGGAGCAACATCTTCCCAACAGGGAATTAGTAAATAGTACATGGGTGTTCTTGGTATTATTTGTACAATCCTTCTGTAAATTAGAAATTATTTTTGAATAATCAAGCTCTCTTTGAAAAAATGCTTTGACTCAAGGATTAAAGTTTTTAGAAAATTTCTTTAAAGTGTGTCGTAGGCTTTTCTGGGGAGTTGAGAGAGGAGTCAGGCAGGCATATTTCTGATGAAGTTTAATTCTGAAACTCTCAATTTGCTAAGTAAAATTGAATACTAAATTTGGGCTAAACCTTTATGTTAATATTTAGGCTACAGTTCCTGCAATATTTGTGCTTACCTAAGAAGTTTTTTCCCCCCTAGAAGCTTCAAGATGGATGATGATTTGGATAAGTTTATTGAAGAGCGTAAAGCCAAATTGGCCAAAGATAAAGCAGAACTCAAACATGACCCACCTTACATGGAAATGAAGGTAAAGTTAATAATTTGTTGTAATATATTTTTAAAAAACTTTCTTTTCTTTTTTTTGTTTTGTTTTGTCTTTTTGAGACGGGGTCTCACTCTGCAGTCCAGGCTGGCCTTGAACTCACTTTGTAGCCCAGGCCAGTCTCGAATTTGCAACTATCCTTCTGCCTCAGTCTCCTGAGGACTGGGATTACAGGTGTGCGCCACCACACCTGGCATTAAAAAACTTTCTGTGTAAATGCAAAACATCTTATGTAAGAGAGAATCTTCTATTTCATGCTTTAATTTGGCTGTGCTGTCATTCTGATTTTAACTTGACTCCAGACAAGACTTTGGTGATTGAGAATAGTTTTTCTGTCTTCTTTCTTTTTCTTTAGGCAGGGTCTTGTTCTGTAGTTCAGGCAGACCTTGAACTCACTATGTGGCCTAGGCTGGCTTTGAACTCATAGTGATCCTCCTGCCTCAGCTTTCTGAGTGCATCACCACACCTGGCTGAAAATACAGTTTTTCTTATGTCTCACAATATTTCCTTTCTCTCATTGGAGTTTTAATGAATGATCAGGTGATCCACAAGATATGTTTTTGTTTTTTGTTTTTTGTTTTTTTTTGCTTGTTTGTTTGTTTGTTTGTTTTTTGGTCTTTTTGAGAGAGGGTTTCACTATGCAGTTCAGGCTAGCCTTGAACTCATTTTGTAGCCCAGGCTGGCCTTGATCCTCCTGCCTCAGCCTCCTGGGTGCTGGATTACAGATGTGCACCACTATGCCCAACATCCCTGAGATGTTTAGGAAACCAGTTCTTGTACAAAGAACTTCCAGAAAAAAACAAAACAAGTAAAAGCAAGTTTACATATTCTGTTTGATAGATTTTATTTATTTTATTATTTAAAAAAGTGTTCTTGAAATCTACATTTGTGAGTTAAGATAGTATATTTTGTACTGTTTGCTTTTCAGACTATAAATTCATTAATATGATTGCTTCTGAAAGCATTGTCTGGGAAGTTTGTTTTTTCTCATTTTGATGAAAGGGATTCATCCGCTTGGCAACTGCTGAGAATATGGTACTAATCTAGACATACATTGCATAATCACTCATGTGTATGTAATGAGGTACAACGTTTATTTATTTATTTATTTTTGTTTGTTTTTGTTTTTGTTTTTCTCGGGTACCGGGAACCGAACTCACAACCTCGCGCTTGCCAGGCAGGCGCTTTTGCCGCTGAGCTAAATCCCCAGCCCCTATTTTTATTTTTTATTTTTTTGGTTTTTCTCCGGTACCAGGAACCGAACTCACGACCTTGCGCTTGCCAGGCAGGCGCTTTTGCCGCTGAGCTAAATCCCCAGCCCCGAGGTACAACGTTTAGATTAGTCTGTGCCATACGTGTATATATAGTTACAAGAGTAACCATATGTATTAGTTTGCCCGAGTCATTTCTGGCTCACCTGTTGTCCATGTCTCATGTAGTTTAGCATTTGTTCTAGTGGCACACACCTGTAATCCAAGCACTTGGGGAGCTCCAGCAGGAGGATTGCCACAAGTTTGAGGCCAGCCTGGGCTACACGGTGATTTCAGGGCCAGCCTGAACTACATAGTGAGACCCTGTCTCAAAAAACACACACAAAAAACTAATTTTACTTACATAGTATTGTTTATTGAGTGCTAGCTATGGATAAGACATAGTCTTTTTTTTTTTTTTATTTGACACAGTCTTGAGGGTTCTATTTCATAGTAATCTGTGAGCTAAGTGCTGCGAATTTTCCAATGACTGAACTGAGAGATGAGGAGGTAAGTACAGTAACAAGACTAAGGCGATCTAGTTGGTGGAAACAGGCTTTGATCCTTGGGATCTTGATTCCAGTGCTTGTTTTCTGAGCCACCCTACTAGGTTGCCTTTTTTCCACAATAATCCTTCGTAAAATAATCCTAACAAGGGGCTATTCCAAGGGCTTTGTCTATATCATTGCATTTGTTCATGACATGCATGAGGGGGGGAATATTGTTTTATACCTCAAAAAAAGTGAGGCTGCCGGGCGTAGTGGCGCTTGCCTGTAATCCCAGCACTCCGGAGGCTGTGGAATAGGATCATTGTGAGTTCGAGACCAGCCTGGGTTACAAAATGAGCTCAAGGCCAGCCTGAACTGCATAGCGAGACCCTGTCTCAAAAAGACAAAAAAAAAAAAAAAAAAAAGTGAGGCTCATCAGTGGTAGATTTGGGATTGTAACCTTCATTGAACTCTGAAATCTTTGCTGTTTTTTTTTTGAGACAGCGTTTCACTGTGTAGTGCAAGCTGGCCTTGAACTCACTTAGGTAGCCCAGGCTGACCTCAAACTCACAGTGATCCTTCTGCCTCAGCCTCCTGAGTCCTGAGATTATAGGCATGTGCCACCATGCTTGGCCTCTGAAGTCTTTGATCTTTTTTTTTTTTTTTTTGGTTTTTCTCCGGTACCGGGAACCGAACTCACGACCTTGCGCTTGCCAGGAATGCACTTTGCCGCTGAGCTAAATCCCCAGCCCCTGAAGTCTTTGATCTTAATCACTGTAGTATTAAGGACCAGCTGTACAGTGTTTGGAGTTAATATGGTGTGAAGTGTATAAGTTTAAATATAGGTTTGTTATCTCTAATACTAAGTAGCACGTATATTTTAAAATCTTTGTGAGCTCACTTTGTTGCACAGGCTGGTCTCAAACTTGCAATGTTCCTTCTGCCCTCAGCTTCCTAAGCGCTGGGATTACAGGGGTGCAGCACCATGCCTGGCAATTTTTTTTTTTTTTTTTTTTGGTGATGCTGAGGAACATGAATAATAATCTTTATTTCTCTATTCCAGAGTCACCTGCTCATCAAGGCTTTGTAGTCCCTCCCATAGCTTTTTTGGGCCCCCAACCTTATTTTTAAATTGTTTTCATAGCCCTTCCCTGTCACTCTTTATATGGTATAATATAATTGTGTACTCTTATTGGACTTCTCCCCAGCAGTTTTTAAGTTTTGTAATGGCAAAACTTTTTTTTTTTTTTTTAACTAAGATTGGTATTTCCAATGCTTGGCACAGTGCCTGGGATTTAATAGGGAGTCAGTGAATATTTGCTGATTTAGGACTGGGGTTGTAGGTCAATGGGTAGAGTGCTTGCCTGCCATGTGTTAGACCCTAGGTTTGAGTCCCACATTAGAATATTTCTTACAGTAGTTAAATACCTTTGGTTAATTTCTCAAACCTTACACTAAGTGTTTTCTAGAATGTACCATGTAATTTTGTCATGCTGTTTAAGTTTTGAGGTGAATTGCATACTTTGTTGGATTTTTTCTCCTTGATTTGTAAATATTATGTCTTTCAGGGAAAGACATCAGAGCAGCTTTCTGAAAATAGTAAAATGCTAATTTCCATGGCTAAGGAAAACATACCACCAAACAGTCAACAAACCAAGGGGTCTTTAGGTATGTCATCAATGTACTGAACTATATTACAAACATGTTCTCCTAAAGATAATCTTAGAAAAAAAGGAAAAAATACGCTAAGCTGGGTTTGAGAAATTCTTTTTTTTTTGGTACTGGCAATCGAACTCAGGACCTTGCACTTGCCCAGCCGGTGCTTATGCCACTGAGATATATCCCCATCCTGAGAAGTTCTTCGTAGTCTGTTGTGAAAGAGGTTTGTCTTGTCAGAAAAAGTATTTCTTTGGACTCTTACTAATTTTCCTCTCTGAAATCTTACAGAAGACAGTAAGATCTATATCATACATGTTTTTGTATGATATTGCCTTGGTTACAGTTTATGGAAATCATAGCAGTAAGTATGTGCAATGTAATTAAAGTTAATTGAAAAACTTCAGTGGAATTTTGTGTGTGTATGGGGTGAGAGTGACATTTTGGTTTGTTGGTAAGTATACTTTTTAAAAAAGAAAATGTATGATACTTTATAATTACACATTTTGTGAATTATTCATGATGGCTGAAACTTTTTCACAAAAAATAAGCGAAATGTGATGAGTTTATTTGTTTAAAGCATGTTCATCTATAGACTATTTTTCATGGCCATAGTTATATTCCTAGGTTGTTACCTGTTTTGATTTTGTATGCCATTGGATGAAAAGCGATTCAGGCAAAGAGACTTGAATAATTAGTGGGCTTTTGTCCTCTTTACTAGAAAAACAGCTCAAAGTGAATGGTCTACTTTTTAATACACAGATATATAGCTGTCTCTTTCAGTTTTGATTATTAGGTAATACAGAGCTTCAGTGAATTAAAGTATTGTCTTTTGGTAAAGTTCCTTAATTATTAAGGTCCTCAATTTCTTTAACCATAAAGTAAATTGGATTATCTTATAAATGTTTATGAATTGAAAATTTGATTATCCTGAGATAATTTTTTAAAGTTTATTTTAAAAAAATTTAAATTTCAGTTAGTACGTGTTTACAGTATATAATAATTACATTCATCGTGAAGAATGGGTACATGTACATAACATATCTCAATTCTTTTTTTTCCCTTTCTCCTCTTCCTTTTTAAAAAAATATTTTTTGCAGGTATCAGATTCATTTATTTAGAAGGCCTTATATGAACTTAATTATCATAATACAGATTAAGAGCCAGATTACCGGGCAAAAAACCATAAAAAACGCATTTAAAAGTTCTGATAGTGGACTCTTTCAAATATTAGGATCACTAAGGTCAGACAGAATCACTTTAAAGTTCTCAGGTTATAAGCAGGGCATCATGGTATACAGGTCTGTAATCCCAGCTTTTGGGAGGCTGAGGCAGGAGGATTGCTGTGAATTTGAGGTCAGCCTGGGCTATATGGTGAGGTCAAGCCCAGCCTAAACGACTACATGTCTTAGAAAACAAAACATACATATAAAAAATGCAAGTTATAGCTTTTTTTGAATTTTTTAGCTTTTTGTTTCCTGTTCTGTCTAATAACCTCTGTCTTAAAAGGTAGTGAGACTTGTAATCCTAACAATTTGGGAAGTGTTAGCAGAAAACAGGACTGAAAGTTCGAGTCCCACCTGGCCAATTCAGCCAGTGTCTCAAAGAAAAAAAATTTTTTTTTTTAGTAATTTAAAGACAACGCCCTCTATTTCATTGGCGTTAATTAGGCCTCTGATAAAGGTCCTCTTCTTGCTTTGTGTATTTCCTGTGTGACTGCCTCTACTCCCAGGGCTTTATTTGCCATTAATGTGTTCATGATTTCTAAGTATGTATTCCAACTCCACTTTCTGTTGTGATTTTAGACCCCAATTTTTTTTTTTTTTAACAAACTTCAGGTAGCAGTATATAGTGTCTTATTTCCTACTGGACATCTCTACTTGGATGCTGTGGGCTCAAAATCAGTGTGTGTATATTAACTTACATCCTTCTTCAACTTTCTGGTGCTCTACTTAGTCATCCTTGACTCCACTCTTTTTGTTGAAACTAAGGCCTAAATCACAAGTAAGTTCATTTTTCTCTAACCCCACTAGCATTCTTTTATGTAGGCCTCCATTGTCTCTCATCCTTTTGAAGTAGCCTCCTGTTCTTTTTGTCTTGTAGTTCAGCCCTCCTCTACTGCATTTCTGCATTAGTTTCGATACCTTTCCAAAAAATGAATCTGATCATGTTAGTCTCTGCTGCAAGCCTTTCAGTGGCCTCATATTTCCATATAATTTCACCATTTCATTACTTCCAGGTTGGGTTGGCCCTTCCTGCCATGTCCTCCTCTGCATTGGTTCTCCCTTAAAGAGTAGTTTGGAACTTGTCCAGCTCTTTGTTGTGTGACAGTGTCGTGCTAGCTTACTTGCTGCTGTATTTCCACTGTTACACAGTGCTTTGCACTTTGGTGCGTGGCAGAGATGTTTTGAATGACTTCATCGGTATTCTCATTTCAAAAATAAGGTCAGTTCTCCAGGGCATGTAGAATTTAATTTTCATGGAATTTTTTTACTGATTAAAACTAATCATTTTTGCTGTATGTTAAATCTTACTAAAGAATATCATGATTTGACTAATTTTATAACTTAAAAGCATTCAGTTTTCCTGAATAATTGTGACTTTAAAATTAGGCCAAATACATCGTTTTTGACTCTGGGAAAAATGTAATTTGACAATGGAGAGTTTTTCTTGAGTGGTTTCATCTACGACTCAGAAAATGGGTCTGATAAAGGCCAGTTTGAAATTGTGTTTTGACCTAAGAGGTGAGTAAATAATTAAGCATTATAGTAATAATAATACATAAATCAGAAATACTCATTTTGGCCATTGAAAACAGTATTGATAACTTATATAACCCTCATGTAACACTGTATTTTCATGATTTTGTAAGTCGATTTGTTGGATTATGGTGATGTACATTGATGCTATCCATGTGGCTCATTTTCCCACAGTTTTATCTCCCATAAAAGGATTTGAAGTAGTATTACAGTGACTTTTGATACCAACTACCGGACACCTTTTTATTTTATTTTTTACCTGATACTTTTGATACCAAGGTTAAGGGCACAGTTCTGTACAAGACTGCTCTCACTTCAGACCACCAGCTGCAAGTTCAGAGAGCCTCAGGCCATCCTCACTTCTTGCCAGCTGGTTAAAAATTTGGGGCTATTTGCTATCCCCTTGGGTTCAGTAATTACCTTGAATGACTTACAGACTTACGATTACAGTTTTACTTCACCAAAAGTATACAGATCGGAAGCAGTTAAAGGGAAAATCACATAGGGCAAGGTGTGAGAGGGTCCAAGTGTGAATTTCTGTTGGCCGTAGGGTCGCACACTCTCCCGGCACACTAGTGTGTACCGAGTATGGCCAGCCAGGCTCACTTTGAGTGTTAGTGGGCACAGTTTTTATGTGGATTTCTTTGTGTAAGCAAGATTGAATTGTCCCACTGACTCAATATCTAGGCCTCATACTTTTTCCTTGGGGCTGGTTGATGTCACGTGACCCGAAGGCCTAACCCTGTAATCCTGTGGTTGGTCTTTCGGGCATGACCAGCTCCCCTCTGCATCATCTCTTTCTATAGGCTCCATAGGAGCTTCCCATGACTTACTTTGTATAAGCTATTTGGTAAGGACAGAGAGAACCACCATGGATAACAAAGACTACAGACCAGTAATCCTCGTTAATATAGATACCAGAAGCCTCAAGAAAATATTAGCACATTTAACCTAGTGACATATAAAAATAATTATTCACTAGAGGCAAGGGATTTATCCTAGGATTGCAAGTTAATATTAACACCTGAAAATTGATGTAATGTACTAAATGGAATTAAGGACGTAGTCCTCTCACTAGATCCAGAAAAAGCATTTGACAAAATCCAGGTGCATTCAGGGTAAAAACTATCAAGAAACGAAGAATAGAAGAAACCCTTTATTCATGGAAAAGAACATTATAAAATACTTACTGCCAACATCATCATGATGGTTTGTGATTGTATGCTTTCCTCCTACGCAGGAACGAGGCAAGAATCCCTGCTTCCACCACTTTTAGTCAACATTGCACAGAAGGTTCTAGCCAGAATAGTGAGAGAAGAAAGGGATCAAGGTCAGAGAAAGTAATGAAACTATATTTGCAGAAAACATGCTTCTGTTCGTAGAAAATCTTAAGGAATTCACAAAAATTATTAGAATAAATGAATTCAGTAAGTTCACATGATATGAGATCAATGTCCAAAAATGAGTTGTATTTCTATGCATTAGCAATGAATAATCTGAAAATATTATCAAATAAATGATCCCATTCATGATAGGATAAATTATAGTAAAATACTTAAGACTAATAAAAAAGTACAAGACTTACACGTAGAAAATGCAGATACTAAACCTGGCTGAGGGAAGTTAAAGAATGTGTAAGTAAACGGAGAGGCAGTCTATATTCATGGATTAGAATTGCCAAAGCAGAAAAAAACCTGGAAGCTATCTGAGAAGAAACCAAACAGTGTTCAAATTACTCTTGATAAACTTTTTCTTTCCTTGTTTTTTTCAGGACCTTATGTATACTAGCCAGGTCTTGCTTAGTTGCCCAGGCTAGCGTTAAACTTGTAATCCTCCTGCTTCAGTCTTTGAGTGGCTGGGATTAGTTTCATGCTGCTGTGCCTAGCTTTGTGTTATTTTTTTGTTTATTTTCTGCAGTACTAAGGTTTGAACTCAGAGCCTTTATACTTAGCTGCATCACCACACCTTCTAAAATTTTTTTAAATATTTGAGGCAGGGTCTTGCTAAGTTGTTGTTACCCAGGGTGGGCTTGAACTTGTGATCTTTCTGCCTTTGTCTCCCAGAGTGCTGGGATTGTGCAATTGTATACTATTATACCTAGCTGTTTATCGACAAAGAAAACATTTTGATTTCTAATATTTCAAATTTCATTGTGCTAAATAATAGTTTCACTATTTAAAAATTATCCTTTGTAT
Organism: Chinchilla lanigera; assembly: GCF_000276665.1. Taxonomy (NCBI): domain Eukaryota; kingdom Metazoa; phylum Chordata; class Mammalia; order Rodentia; family Chinchillidae; genus Chinchilla; species Chinchilla lanigera. The sequence continues at coordinate 12,197,122 of NW_004955444.1, read as the reverse complement.
TTATAGCAGTAAAGAACTTGTAATGTTTTGTTAACAAACTCATGAAGGTGTCACAAAAATTGTAAATTTTTCTTTGATCTGTAAGATTGCTGCAGTTTCAGCTTGCGTGGTCATTCTTACAGTTCTGAAGTACCATGCAGAATGAGAAGTACTGCACATCACATTCAAATGGGCTATATTCCAGGAATGCAAGATTCATTTAATATTTGAAAGTCAGTCATCTTAATGAAATACAACCAAATATCATGTAGTTATTGATAAATGCAGCATTTGACGAAATTCATCACTATCATGATTAAATTTCTCAGCATTCTAGTAGAAGGCATCTTAATCAGATACACAGATTATTAAAAAATCCTATATTTTAGCATTATTACTGGTAAAATATTGACTGCATTCTCCTTGAGTTCCGAAAAAATACAAGGTTGTCTACTGTCACTTAATTTTTTTTTTGAGACAGGATCTCATTTTGTAGTCAGGCTGGCCTAAAACTGACTGGCCCAGGCTGGCCTCGAACTCATGGCAGTCCTCATGCTTCAGCCCCTCAAGTGCTGAGATTACAGGTGTGCGCTACCATGCCTGGCTTTTTATTTATTTATTTTTTTTACATAGTGCTTTTCCACGGTAGTAGAATTCTGAAAAGAAGAAAGTAAATGTTCTATGGTAATTTGTTTTATAGAGTATTTATTTTTGAGTATTTTATTAGAAAGTAAATTAATTTTAAAAAGATGGCATGCTTTAATTTTAAATACTTTATTTAACTCACGACTACTATAGAAACCAAACACTTCTGATTGTGAAGTCCTGAGCATATGATAACTATCTTAGGATCACTGATGTTTACCTATGAAATGACATCAGTTGAAATGACCCTAAAGTGACACTAATGCTTAACTTGCCACCAGAGTCATCAGAAGACAGCAGATGCTTAAGTAAGTCTCACCATGTTTCTTAGTTCATTAAGCCATTTAAATGCCAGTATTATGTTAAAAATGAGTGGAATATTTAAATATATTCCATAGTTCTTACCTGTTAACGTTGTACAGTTTTAGTACTAGATAACAAAAACAACAATTAAAAAGTTAAGTTTAACTAAACCTTAAATTCATGTAATTCAGAAAGCATTTTTTACAGTTACTTGTCTACCAAGACAGATATTACAGATACTATTTGAATCACCCATAAAAGCTAAATACCCTTGATAAATAACATTGAACTTTATATGAATAGCAGTTTATAAAGGAACATGAATTATATTTTTCTTCCCATTCTTACACGTAAACCCACTAAGTGCAATTGAAAAGCAGTGGTAAGAGCTACCTTAAAGACATTACTTTTCAGAAAGCTGTAACTTGCTGAGCGTGGTAGCACATCCCTTTAATCCCAGCACTCTGGGAAGCTGAGGAAAGAGAATCTCACGTTCAAGCACAGCCTGGGCAACTCAGTGATTTAGTGAGACTCTGTCTCAAAAATAGATTTAAAAAGGATTAGAAATGTAGCTTAGTGAAGGGTCTTGGCTTCAATCCCCAATATGTACTGTAAAAACCAAACCAAACAAAAAGCGGCAAATTTCTTGTTTCCAGCCTGAGAAGCTGAGCCTGTGGGGAGGTATCATCCTTGTAGTCCTGTTGTCTTTTTCTCCTTGACACAATAGAATATACATTGTGACCTTGTGTAACTTGACATGTAACCCTGGTAACTAGTTCTTACGCCTCCTGCCTATGTAGTCAGATCTTCAAAAGCAGAAATGAGATACCAGCAACGGTGTTCTTTTCTCCCCTTTTCTCATTTCTTTCTCCCTGTTCAGGCATTCATTTACATATTCATTTGCATGCCTATTCTGTAACATTTCTTGGTTACAAAAATTGAATAAAGCATGGCTCTTATTTTCATGGACCTTATAGTTTAGTTTCATAACATGATACTCTATTCTGAACATGAGAATCAAAATTCTCTCCTTAGGCTTAATTTCTGTATTTTTAAAAATAAGGCTTAGATTCCTTTATGAGGAGAGCATTCCTTTCTAGGGTGATTTAAAACTACAGGCATATGGAATGCTTTAGATTCTTTTGAAGAGGGTTGGGAATATATGTGAGGGGTGTTCCTAAGGAATCCTCCACTGTGCCTGTCACCTATCACCAAGAAGTTAATTAGGCCGGAAGTATTTATCAAGAGAATTCCACAGTGTTTATAGTGGGAGGTGGGGTTTAGTATTCCATAAAGGCCAGTATCTATGTTTGTATTCCTTTGGCCTTTTCCGCTGAAACATTTTAGTGATGTAATAAAACAGTGATGTGACACATGTATAAGTTTCCACCATTTAGTTGCATTATGAGGAGTGAGGGACAAAGATGGTGATTTTCATAGCAGTTTATAAACTGTGTTCAATATTTTATCTATAGTGCTTGTGATACCTTAAATTTTTTTATTGTGCTTAGAAATATTTTTAATACTATAGTAGTATAGTACGTATATATATAATATATATATAGTAGGACTGCAAAAGGAAAGTAGCTTCAGAAATCTGAATATTCATTTCATATCAGTGGTTCTTGATAAAAAAAACTTACTGCTAATTATTTGAAAAGTAGTAATTTGATTTTTAACAGCTCTATACATATGGAAATACCATAGTTTGTTATAAAGCATATAATTCAATGGTTTTTAGTTTTAGTTTATGAATTGTGCAGTCATTGCCATTATCATCATCTCCAAATGCAATTTAATTTAATTTAAGGACACTGTACTGAAAATTCAGTTTTCAACAACTAACATCCATTTACAGAGTTTCTGCTTGGAATGCTGAAAAAATTCTAAAAGTGTTATATAATTTAAGAGACAGGAGACCAGATGGAAAACAGAAGGATTTTCTTCTAGCTTTAGATGTATACCAGCTTAGCTGGTAAATCTAAAATGGCTGAGTAAAGGACAGACGACAGGTTCCAGCTTTTACACTTTTGGTCAAGGGGGTTGGTCTTTGGCATGGAACTTGTGGGCACGCAGAAGAATAAAGGGAGTTTGTCAAGCTGTGACAGCTTTGTATCTTGGTGGCCCTGCTCAGGCATAACAGGATGTTATGGGAATGGGAGTTTATAAGATTTCACTTACAGGGTCAAAAGTTACTGCTTCAGAAGTAGATAGTGACTATATAACATTATGAATATATGTACTTAATATCAATGAATTATATGCTTAAAATATGGTTAAAATGGTAAATTTAATATTCTGTCTATTTTGCCACAGTAAAAATTTAATATCCATTTATGTGAAGTCAGAATAAATGGCTTAACTTTAAAATTCATTCGGGAAGTTTTCCTAAGCAACATATGGCCCTAATAATTTTTTCTCGGAAACATATTATAGCAAAGATACTCTTTGCTAAAAATCATCTTAATCTTTCCAGACTGAAAAATCCCATTAAAATTGTATAGATATTTATTTTTATAGAAATTAAAAAATAAAATTGTCAAGAAGTGAAAGTAACTAGCTTTTCTTTGATATAATTTTGCTGCCCTTGAAAATACAATAAAGGACTATTTAAACAGGTGAAATGGAAATACAGCACACATATGAGTGCATGTATAATAAATGTTTATAGATGAATAAAAGTATCTCTGGAAGGAGAAGAAACACAGTAGTGTTGATTGTTGTGGGCAGAAAAAGAGTGACTAGAAGTCAAGGGTGGGAAGGATAGTTTTGACCATCAATACATTTAAATGAAAAGATTGCTGAATTCTAGTTTAGAATCAACATAACTATGTTTCTTCTTACAATACTTTGTTTTTTTACAGGAGATAGAATGTCTTTGAAACTGTTTCGAAAATGAGCACTCACTTGAGGTTATCTTCTTTCTAGGAATTGATTATGGATTGAGTTTACCACTTGGGGAAGACTATGAACGGAAGAAACATAAATTAAAAGAAGAATTGCGGCAAGATTATAGACGCTATCTTACTCAGGTAATGGGCTTTTTTAATGAATTGGGTCTTATGCCTCAGAGTTCATCTCCTAAATCTGCTTTTGTAAAGTATTAGTCATATGTGTTTAATTCTCTGTGATATCTAGCAAAGTAATATAAAGTTAAATGATGTATGTGACATTCACAGAGAAAAAAATGATGCTGACAACTCATGCCGTAGAATTATAGAGTCTTTCTGGCACTTTAGCCTAGTGGTATAGAGTGTGCTCAGCGTGTGTGAGACCCTGGATTCCATTCCCAGTGCCGGGGAAAGGAAGAAAAGTGGTGGCTGACAGATTCTTGACCTTTGGAGTAGGGAAGTGGGTTCTAATTTAAATGAGGTTGTTAATTCTGGTTGTTCATGCTTTCTGTAGTTAGCAGGGTTTAATTATGACTTCCTAATCTTCTGCTCTCTCAAGCCACATATTAAAATGGTTATTAACTAGTAACATGTTATATTTATGATTGTTTCATTTAACAGAACTCTTATTTTAGATGTACTTTTAAAATTATATAATAGCTAAACTAAGTGTTTATTGTAAGTTTCAAAATGCAGTGTACTTTGTAGTTTATACAAAATTCTAAAGAAGCGTGGTATCTCTAGTCATACCAAGATATTTTTTAGCCTTTCCTTTGCTTTATAATTTTGTTGAAATGCACAAATGATCTCTTAATTACTGTGATTTGTACACAGAGGGAATGGGCTTTAACTGAATACATTTTATCTGTACTTTGTTTCTCTTGGTTTTAGGGCATTACACAAGCAAAGAGAAAGGTAGGGTTGCCTGCAAAATGTTCTCCTTTAGTTTAAAAGATATAGTAGCTTGCAATCATTTACATTTCTATGATTGAAGCTAGTTAGAATCATAGCTTCACTTGTGATTTTGAGATTTTTCGTGGTGTCATTTTGAATCCTTGGTTTTAGCAAGATGGCACACTCTACATTATAATATTCCATTAATACAATCACTACTTTAGATTCTTTCTTTGCGTTTGTGTTTGTTGCTTCCTTGTGCATTTTTATAAATGTTCTGCAGCTACTGTAAGTCTGTTTGTTTCAGCATGCTACTTTTTGTTTCCCAGCTCTCTTAATCATAATAAGATTAATGGGATAGTAGAATAGTCAAGATATTTGTAAATATTTTGAACTGTGTGTTTTCAGTAACTGGATTACTCTATATTTTTGCTCTAAAACCTGTGGATTGCATTTGTAAATTTGTATTGGAAAACAGAGAAGTAGTTTAATAGTATTATAAAACTATTGTTTAAAAGAAGCTCACACATTCATTCACCACTCAACTAATATTTTTTAAATACTTATCATGAAGATGAACCAGGTATGGATCCTGTCTTCAAGGGATGTGGAATCTAGTTGTGGAAATAGTGTTCATAAAATTCAGAGTGACTTAACTACCAGAAGAAGCATATGATGATCATGCAAGACCTTTTAGAGGATTGTTGTTTGTCAGCCATTACAATAGAAATAAAATTTGGTTAATCCAGAGTGAGATCTGAAGAGAGAAAGCTTTTCAGATGGAAAGTACTGTGTAGAGTGAAGGATTTCAAAGGTAAATTTTAGGTTTGTGTGAGTGAGGCATAGTAGGTTTTCCAGCCTGACTGGATCAGAGTATCATTCTTTTTGAGGGTAGTACGAAATAATCATGTTAGAAGGCACTTATGTGTGATAGTGGTGAAGCAATGTATTTCCTTAAGTAGCCTGTGAAGTGATTCGCAGTGATTTAGTGATAACTTGTGTTTTAGGACAGATTCACACGTCAGAGATTCTCATCTTAATATTCTTAAATTCCTATTTCAGCATCTTAACTGTTCTCATTTTACTAATGCATAATCCATTCTCCATGTTACTTTCCAGATTGCTTGTATCTCTAATTGATTTTGTTGTTGTTTTGGTGGTAGTTGAACACAAGGCCTTTGTTGTGACCTATATCTCCAGCCTTTTAAAAATTACTAATTAAGTAATTAAAATTTTAGACAGGGTCTTGCTAAGTTACTGAGTTGCCCAGGCTGGGCTCAAACTCATCATCCTTCTTCCTGAGCCTCACAGAGTGATGGGTTATTTCTGTGCAAGGACTACACTCAGCTCCTAAGTGATTTAGATACGTCAGTGTCTCCACGCTGACGTCAAGGTAGAAATTGAAGTTTCTTAGCATGGCATCTTTCACATACCAGATTGAAATAGGGTTGTCACCTCATTGTCTTCCCATCCACTACCTCAACCTTATGGAGTCAGATTTTCCTCTAGGATAGCTTTTTCCTCTGCCATATCTGATATTTTCATTTATAAATTTTGCATTACTGGGTAACTCTAAAATTAGGGAAAAAGTGAAGAATAATTGTGGCTGGTGTTTCAGAAAAATGCAACCCAGTATGTGAGAAACAGCTGTGAAAGAATAAGGTCCTGAAAAGCTGAGGAAAAAGATATAGCTAGATTGGGACAAAGCACAATTTATTAGACACACACGGAAGTACGGTATGTCTTAGGCAACAAGATAGAGGCTCCCTGAACCCCAAGGCAAGGAGGAAGGGATTTATATGTTAAGTGAGATAAAGATGGGCCATGGTCAGCTGGAGTAAATCTAGCTTTTCTAAAAATGATTAACGTATCCAATGGCAGTTAAAAAACAGTTCTAATATCAGTTAAGACATAGTGCTGGCGTCAGTGGCTGGCACAACATGCTTAGTGTAGTACCTTAAAAGACTTTGTCTGGTAGGTCCTGGGATTCATGCTAGGATTACCTGGTAGGCAAAATGGCTGTAATCACATCAAGGGAATATAAAAATTACCTTTATGAAAGTGAAAGAGATCTAGGATTCAAATCTCTGAAGGAACGTGAAGGAGTTTTTTGATGATGAATTATCAAGAATATAGCTGTGGCAGAGGAGCAGTATTTTTATTTTTATTTTTATTTTTTTTGCAGTATTTCTTTAAAACAAGAGACAGTTTTTGGATGATACCTGAAAAGGTGGGAGTTGGAAGGAAAGCAAGAGATAAAGAAAGTTACACTGGATATGAGAAAGTAGCTATAGCTCCTTTAGCTTCTAGGATATGTATAGTTTCTAGGTGTCATCCTGAATCTCTTGTGGCTCCTGAATCCGCACTTTTAGATTGTACCTTTCTTTCCTTTCTTAGTTGGTGTTTTAAGACAGGGTCTCATGTAGTTCAGGCTGGTACTGAACTCAGTAGGTAGCCCCAGGCTGGCCTTGAATTCGCAATAATTCTCCTGCATTAGTCTCCAGAATGCTGAGATTGCAGGTGTGCACCACCATTCCTGGCTAGATTATATGCATATTTAAATTAAAAAATAAAATTTCTTACTTTTGCCAAGAAAAGTCATTAGAACATTCAGGTTTCTAGTTTTTAGAATAGAGGATGCTTGACCATTTAACAATGCAGAAAGGATATATTCTCAGAAAAAGTTTATTTATTGAATCAGCAAATTATTGTCTCCAGCCCAGCTTCTCTGTCCTGAACCTCACCTGTTCTATTTGATTGCTCACCTGATGTTTTCACTTAGAAGTCTAACTGGTGGTTTACATGTTAAGAACGTCTAAACGGGTCTGAAAGGGAACTCTTGATTTATGTTCTTCCCACTCTCAGCCCTTAGAAGCCTGTATTATCTATAATTTATCTTTTATTTATTATTTTTTGGACACAGCAATTATGCTTTTCTGACATACCAGTGAGTCTGCATGTATCAAATAATGTAGACACACAGTAGGGACTTTATTTTTTAAATGAATGGGAGAATAACTAAACATTTTGGAAAACAATCTTGTCTTTATTGTTTATTTTTTCACTTTATCGTAAAGTTGAAATGTTATCCAAGACCTGTGTTGAGGATAAAGAAGTGCCAATGAAGGAGTAAAGATTTATAACTGTCTTTCCAGTTATAATTCCAAATGTTTTTTTTTTTTTTTTTTTCTTTTTTTTTTGCATCTGTAGCTCCTCAGAATACACTAGGTCTATAGTGTATGTTGATATATAGGGGATAAACTGACTTAAGCATCTAGTTGTGTGTCTTATTTCCTTTGGCAAAGAAGCTTGGAATTCCATGCAACCAATTTTCAAACTGGCGTTTATAGCACAACTAATATGTAAATTCAAATTTAATTAGACTATTAATCAATATGCTTTCTGTTTTTAAAATTAATTTTATTGGTACATTTTAGATATACATTCATCATAGGGAATTTGTACTGTACATGATGTATCTTGATTGTTCTTTTGTCCCCAACCCCTCCCATCCCTTCAACCCCGCTTCTCCCCCCTTATTTACAAAAGCTGTTTCAATTTTTTCTTTCATTTTATCTTCTCCCTTCCTTTCTTCCTCCTCCCTCCCTTATTCCCCTTCCCATTTGAATATTTTCTTCCTGTTTCTCAGTATCTATTACACATTTTGGTCCTTATTTACCCTTTTGGTTTCTCAAACAAGAGAAGCAGTGTGGTATTTAAACATATGTGTCTGATTTATTTCACTTAAAGAGTATGGTTTCAAGGTGAATCCATTTACCTAGAAATGTCTCAACTTTATCCTTCTTTATGGTAGTGTAGTACTTCATTGTATAGAAAAACCACATCATCTTTATCCATTCACCCACTGATGGGCATTTGGGCTGTTGCCAAGAGTTAGCTATTACAAACTGTGCTGCGATAAACATGGGTGTGCGTATATTACTGTTGTGTGATGCTTTTAATTCTTTTGGGAAGATACCAAGAAGGGGAATAGCTGGGTCAAATGGGCCCTCCAATCCTAGTTTTTTGAGGAATCTCCACACTGATTTTCACAGTGGTTGCACCAGTCTGCACTCGCACCAGCAGTGGAGAAGGGTTCCTTTTTCCCACAGCCCTGCCAGCATTTGTTAGGGGTTGATGTCTTGACGATAGCCTTTCTTTCTTGGGTGATATGGGATCTCAGTGGTGTTTAATTTGCTTTTCAGGAATGACTGGAACCACTGTGGTTTCCTAATCACTCTTTTCCCATGGTGTTTTGATGGTACACTGTGTTGCCATTGTTTGTTTAAATGTCTGTTTCCCTAATTGAATTGTATGAAGGGAACACAGGTGTAATCATTGTCTCACTTTCACCAGAAATAGTACCTGGAAAACATTAAGTGGCTGATAATCGATTGTTTAATAGATAAATGATTAGAGCTAGACAGGCTAACATGTATTGATTGATTTAATCTTTATACCTCATGATATAGATGTTATTATCCCTGTTTTACAGATGAAGATATTGAGATAGAGAAGTGATTTATTTTAACTTGAGTACCAGAAAATTGGGGATTACATATACTGTTTACTATCATGTGCATTTGCTTTATAGTATTCAAAGAGATTTTAGATTTTTAAATCCTTCTTGGTCTCTTTTTCTTTCTTTCTTTCATTCTTTTTCTTTTCTTTTTCTTTCTTTCTTTTTTTTTTTTTTTTTTTTTGAGATGGAGTCTAACTGTATAGTTCAGGCTGGCCTTGAACTCAGTATGTAGCCTAAGCTGGCCTTAAGCTTGTGGTTGATCCTCCTTAGCCTTGTGCTGGGATTACAGGCATGCTCTACCATGCTCAGCTCATTCCTCCTTGATTTTATGTCAGCTTTGGTAGGTAGACAGCAGGTGCCATTCTCATTTCATGAAAGTACGTTTGTCAGAGAAGTTAACTGACTTGGTCAGTGTTGCACACTTAATATGAGTTGGGGTAGTTGTACAAAGTCGTAGGCCTTTTGACTTATGGTCTGATACTTTACTGCACTATCACTTAAACATTTAATGAACACAAATATGACATGGTGAAGAAACAGTGTTCAAGCTAGTTATGCTATTATACTCCTGTGGTCCTAGTACTTAGAAGGCTGAGGCAGGAGGATCCTGAGTTTGAGGCCAAACTGGGCTACAGAACAAGGATCTGTCTCAAAGCGAATAAACAAACAATAGTTGGCTGTCTACAAGGCAGGGTGGCACAGGAGAGGGGCATCACAGAGGAGAAACAGTCCATGGTAGAGCAGGCAGGAGGCTGGAGGCAACAACAGCGGAAAGTCTCTGTTTTCCTTTTATTCTATCTAGGCTGCAAGCCTTTGTGGGTGGTGTCACCCACACCCCGGTGGGCCTTCCTGTTATCCACACCCAGAACTAAGCTGAACCAGTCAATTGACTAATTTAGCTATCACAATCTTAATCCATATTCACATACCCTAAATCCAGCTAGCTCTGAAAGGCCCCACCTATGAGTGCATGAAGCTCTGCGGGCACAGCTAGATACAAGCCATAACAGAAAAGTAGAAACAGCTTGTGAGAATCCATAAGGGTATTTGTGAGGAAGTTTAAGTTTTCCTTAAGAACAGAAGAACAGTAGAACACCGAGAATGAAGAGTATGTGCTTAGAAGAGCAATATGATTTGGAAAAGCTTCTCTGTATTATGCTTTCTTTAATCATCTTGAATCAAATGTGTATATATATATGTATATACATACACACACATATATATGCATATATATATATCAAATTTAAAAGATTGATTGTCCCTTTAGGGAGTTTTTGTTTGGGAAAAATTTTTTTTTCTAATAACTTTTGGTGTGGACTGTATAGATTTATAGTTTCTTCATTTCCATTTCATTCTTTTGCTTTGCATACTTTAATAGTTTAGAATATAGAATGTAAAGACATGCTTATGAAACATTTTATAAAGGCAATTAGGTAATATATTTTTTAATGTGTGTATATGTACAGAAAAATTTTCTATCCACGGGTGAAACAGATCCATCTACTCTGGGAGTTTCTCTTCCTATTGGTGAGAGGTTATCTGCCAAGGTAGGTGGGTAGGAGTACTTACTGTGGGTAGTAGTTTTCTAAGGCATTAAAATTATATTTCTAATTTAAGTGCAGACAGGTTACATCATTTTTGCATATTAGAGTATATTTATTTTTTAAGAAATCTATGGAGTGTCTAGTGCTGTTTAAAAAGTTTTTTAAACATATAATCATGTGAGGATATGTTTCTTTAATGTTCATTCTTTTGTTATATGATTACACTTGAATGATCAGAATTTATTTTTTCAGCAATAGTTTCTAAACTACAAAGTTTATGCACTGGACACAATTATCACTGAAATATAGATATGAGAGTACAATGAGTTTTTATGAGGGTAAGGGTTGGGGCTCTTTGAATGTGTGCTTCTATTCATATTTTTTAGAAATGGTAGCAGTGAAACACTGTCTACTCCTTATATAGACTCAGTTTCCAAGGTATATCAGTATATAAAACAAAATAACAGCAAGTTTCAAAAAACAGTCCTAATTTCATTAATACTCTTTTATATTACTTTGTTTCAGTGATGCTAGCAGTATTAAGAATTTAAGAACATTTCCTAATATTTGCATACTAGTAGAACAATTATATTTTAATGTGTATATAATTTTACCTTTTTGTTGGGGCTGGGGATTTAGCTCAGAGGCAAAAGCGCCTGCCTGGCAAGTGCAAGGTTGTGAGTTCAGTTCCCGGTACCGGAGAAAAACCAAAAAAAAAAAAAAAAATTTTACCTTTTTGTGTTTAAAATATAGTACGAGTCCTTTAATCTTGGGAAGGAAATGTTTAGCAGCGGGTGTTTGAGTGCGAGTCGAATTAGGGAAGGGAAAAAGGAGTTGTCTTGAGAAAGAATGTAACTGGGTCATGTCCTTTTGGAAGTGTGCTAATGATGGACTTCCTTGCAAACAGTTACCACATTTACTAACAGAGATCCATCTATGATGCTATGGGCAGGATGTACCTGGTTTGTCTCTTGGTAAAGAAATCTGGAATTTGTGGATTTATGGGGAATGGCTCTTTGGAAAAGGTCATCTAATTTCTGTAATCAAGTGGAAATGTTCCATGATTAGCGAGCTCATGTGTTAGTGGACCAAAGCATGCATATTCTCATGTGGCAAGAGAAATGGGAGCCGCAGTGATGGTCAGACCTTGTCCTTTTGGTCCTGTTCCTTGTAACGATTTATATCCTTGAAATTATTAGTAAGCTTTGATTCTGGGTAAGAACTTGGATCTGTGTGATTCTGGTACAGTATCAAAATATTCTTTCCTGAATTTGGGATTAATATTGCTTTTTGGTTTCTGTTTTAAGGAAAGGTTGAAACTTGAACGAAACAAAGAATATAATCAGTTTCTCAGGTGTAAGGAAGAATCCAGTGAAAAGTTTAGACAGGTAGAAAAGAACACTGAGGTAAGTTTTGGTTTTAATGCCCCGAGCTGAATATTTTGTGCTTATTTGAAAAGCTTTTTATATTTCAGATAAGTGACTTAGGTTTTGTGTAAAAATTTGAAAAATTGAGCCAAACGCAAGACATTTAAATGTTTACTTTGGAAACTGTTTTATCTAACACTGAAGAATTTATTTTACCTTTTAAAATGTAATCTCACTGGGGAAATTTAATTTTAGAGATCAGTTTTATGTAATAATTTTTGTTTTTTATTTTTAAGTGGTTTTTTATGTTGAGAATTTCTAGCTATTTATATATATATATCTATATCATCTATATCATATCATCTATATCTATATCTATATCTATCTATAGCTCCCAAATTTTAGGATGGTTGATGTTAGTAGAGTCAAAACCTGATCATTTTCTGTGCTCTTTATATTGAGGAAGAATTTAACTTGAAATATTTTGAAGTAATATTTAACTGCAAAGATATGTCTGGTATCTCCTGGGTAGGAATTTGGATTTAGTTTGTCTTCTATTTTTATAGCCACTTATTCATTTTACTGTTGTCTGTTTATTAATATTGGATGTTTTATTGCAAGGTAAATTTGGCTTGAAGTTTTCTTCTAAAGAAAAAATGTTTCTTGCAAGTTCTTAAACATCAAAGTTGAGAGTTTAAGGCTTTACTTATATTTTAAAGAGTAGTATCTCATTGATTTTTTTTCTTTTTTGATTGAATAGCCCACGAGTCAAAGAAATAAACATCCTGTTAGTCAAGTTAAATCTGATTTACCTCCACAAATACAAACATTTTGCACAAATTCAGAAGGTCCCAGGAGGGATGTCTTAACTCCTTCGGAGACCTATGAAGAGCTTCTGAACCGAAGACGACTGGAGGAGGACAGATACCGACAACTGGATGATGAAATTGAGTTAAGGAATAAAAGGGTTACTAAAAAAACTAATGAGGAAGTGGGTATTTCCAATACAAAGCATCAAAGGTTTGCCAGCAAGGCTGGTGCTTCAGAAAGAAGATTTTGCAGGTTTCACGAGGATCCTGATTTTGATAGACAGTATTATAAACCAGACAAAGATCCTGAAGTAAGTGAAGAAATGGATGAGAGGTTTAGATATGAAAGTGATTTTGATAGAAGACTTTTGAGAGTGTATACAAATGACAGGTATCTACCACTTTGTTTTTATTTCTTTATTAATACTGTGTTAGTCTTTATCAGTATACTAGGGAGTAGCATTTTCACTTGATCAGTTTTATATGGCGCTGTTATTTTATGAGCCACCAGGTGAAAAAAGATGGGGAGCCTCTTATAAAGCTGGAAAACTGAAAGCTATACCTTTCATGTGAAAATAAATGGGAGATAAACATTCCCGCTGGAAGGGACAGAAAGGAAGTTGAAGCTAAGCATGGTGAGGCAGGAGAATTGGAAGTTTGAGCCCAGCCTGGGCAACTTACTGACTTAGTGAGATCCTGTCTCAAAATTAAAAGTAAAAAAGGACCGGGGATATACCTTGAAGTTCTGGGTTCAGTCCCTAGCACTGCAAACAAATCAAAACAAAAATTGTAGAAAGGTAATCTCCATGTCCTAAGCTTGGCACTGAAAAGAGAGAGTAAAAAAATGTAAAATCTTCCCTGGAAATTTGAAGTGTGAACCAGTACACACGTTCACAGTCGGAATTCATGCTGCCAGTAGTGTCCAAAAACTCCAAGACAAGAATTCAGAGTGTCTGGATTGAGAGTTCAAAGGACTGGCAAGGGACAAGTAACGCTCCTGTGCAGTGATGTGACTTAAAACCGGGATGGTGGCCACCCCGATTCAGATGTTAGAATGTAGGGGAAAGGGACAATTTGAGATAAGGGAAATAGTTTATTAACTATTGAAATAGTTTATTCCTTTAATGTTCATATATTGTAATTATCAATATATTTGTTTTCAAGTTACTTATTGAACACTTGTCTAAGTGAAGTGACATTGATTTTATTGGATTTTCAGGTGCTTTTCATTTCCTTTGAATGATTGTATTTGTGGCAATATTTGTAATTAACTTCTACAGTGAGCGCTTATTTTATTGTCATATTAATCTGTTACTGAAATGTGGACATATATTCACCTAACTTTTAGAGATAGAAATATTACAGGGTGCCATATTTGTCATTGGCTTGTTAATTTGAAAGGGTTAAATCTGAATTTTGAACAGTTTATGGAACCTGTTTCATTTATTAGTCTGAATAACTTACTTTTTAGTATTTTAGAAAATTTTCTCAGGGATAATACTGCATCTTTAGTATTCTATTAGCAATAATCGCGGCTCAGATAACCCTCATTGGCTATGATACTGCCACTGTGCAAAGGGTTGTGAATATGATAACAATGCAAATATTTTACAGTTCTCTTTTTATTTTGTAGCTGTTATGTTCTATTCACACTTTTTGGGGTGGGGTTACTGACCATTGCACCCAGGGAACACTGAGCTACGTCGCCTAACTTTAACACTTTGCTTTGATGTAGTATCTTGCTGAGTTGCCCAGAATCTGAACTTGAGATCCTCTTGCTTCAGCCTCCCAGCTGGCTACCACATAAGGCCGCAATATTTTTTAATATTCATACTGGTTTAGATAATTTAAGGGAAGGGTTCAGAATTTTGGAAATCCCATTGTAGCTTCTCTGATCTGAATCTAATTGTACTTCAGAAAATGCTTCAAATTCTGTAGTGTGTTTCACTTATACATGAAAATGCTTATATCTGAAGGTAATAAAAGCTTCCCCAACTAAAAGAACTCTCATTTGGAGAACTTCAGATAATCTTGGACCCTTGGTGGTGCCTTCTTTGTATGTGAGAACTTTTTTCCTTTATGTTTACCTTTAGACTGTGATTATGCATACCTTATGCATACCTTTTGAGTTTGGAATCTTAAGAAAGATATGACTGCTACTCCGTTTTTTTTATGTATTTTACTTTTTACAATTAAACCTTGTGATAATTTTATGTATGAATTAACAAGTGGATTATTATATCCTAGTGATTTGAGAACTAATTTTCTCATGTATCTCATAAATGAAGTCAACTTTTTATATTAGCTTCCCCAGTTAGCATTTTGAGAATAAACATGTGGTTGAGTTCTCACTCAAGAACTTAAGTCTAGTTACTCATTAATGTATTTCTTCAAAATGTAGGTCATATTAGCAAAGTGTGGTAGTATACACCTGTAATGTCAGCTCTCTGGCAGGCTGAAGCAGGCTAATCCAAAGTTCCAGCCTAGCCTGGGCAACTTAGTGATTTAGAAAGATCTTGTCTCAAAAGAAACAAGAAAATAAGTAAATAAAAGAGGGCTGGGGATATAGTCGGTACAAAGGCCTTGGATTTAATCCCCATTACTGAAGAAAGGAAAAAAAAGGGAGAGAAAAGAAAAAAAAGTCATATTACTTTAATTTCGTTAATGTATCAGCTCTTGTATCTAAAGTGTTAAAGTGTTTCACATATATCTTGATGGTAATTGGGGTTATTTCCAGCCCCATCTCCTAAATACTTCATATCAGTCATTCAATAATTTATATTTATTTAATAGGCAAACTGGTTAGTAGGATAAATGGCTCTTTATTAGGTAAAAATTTGAGACTAATGTATAAAATTAATTTTCTTCATTTTTCTTGTTCTGTCTTTTCCCCTTTTCCTAAAGTGAGTGTCTGATAAATTCTATGCTTTGTTTTATATTTTTGACCTTGGCTTCTAATTACATTGTAGACTTTTTAATATACAACCATATATTTATTTAAAGATGGGAAAATGAAAGTTTTCTTCAAGAAATAATACTTTTTCAAACTCATACAATCAATTACTGGCAGTATTTTTACATAATTAACAAGGTGGTTAGTACTTTGTGAGTGATAGTTACATTTTGTGTATTTCACTTGTTTTTATATGCTTATTAATTTGAGTAAAATTTATGTTTTAGGAACCTTTTATAGTTGAATGTAGTAATATGCCTTATGATCCTTTGAAATTTATAGACTTTTTTTAAGCAGTCATCCATTCTTTGTTAATGTGAGCTATAGAAGTTTATATGTCACCTTATATTTTATTTTAGCATGTCCGTTAATAAGTAAAAGACGTTTTTAGCATGAAAATGCTGGGATTTTTTTCTATATAATTAATGTGCTTAGGACTTTCATTTTACTTAAATGTTGATATTTGCTGTTTATAATTAGTAGTCATTTTATACAGTTCTAAAATAGTACTCCTTCTGAAGTTGGAAATTCCTGTTAGCCACATAGATGTAGTGCTTACTTAGTGTAGGACATTCTTTTACACTTAATGTGTAAGATGTAAGTGGGGAGAAATGGCCTATTAGAATTTAAGTTACCTAACCTGGTGTCACTTTTTCTTCTTTTAATAGTTTTCATTTATCTTTGCATAGGCCATTTTAAAAATTATTTCCCTCACTTTGAAGATAGAGTTGAAAATAGAAAACACTATTGCTAAAGTTTCATTTCTTAGGAAAGAACTGAAAACAGTGAGAAAAACATTTCAGAGTTTTTCTTGAACTCTTATAACAGTAGTACCCTTAGTAGCAGAATTCATTTACAAGGCAGAAATTTTTGATGTGAAGGCAAAGTAATATAGCTACTATTATTATCAATTAGGTGGTTTCTTTCAAGTAAGGAGAAATTGGATTCTTCTTCCCAGTGTGCTGTATTAATATAGGACCAACAGATGGTAAAACTTTTTTTTATAATACGTTATTATTGATAATGTATTGCACACTGTAAGTTTACTTCTGAAGTAGGACGGCTTATTAAGGAAGAAGGAAAGGTATTCATTTTCATTGAGAAATTGTTTTGTTCCTATTTAAATTAGATGGTTGAAAATGCCTGTGGTTTTCAACAGTTGGCTTTACTTTTTTTCATTGTATTTTTTTTGGGTTTTGGACTTTTGAGACAGGATCTCACTGTCTAGTTGAGGCTAGGCTTGAGCTCACTATATATCCCAGGCTGGCCGCCCAACTCTTGACCTCAGCCTCCCAAGTGCTGGGGTTATAGACGTTTGGCACCAGACCCAACTTACTTGCATTAGTTTTGAAGAAACTTTAAACAAAATTGTGCATTAACTTGCAGGGTAAACTTGGTTTTGAGTTTGTAACTGAATTCTTATGGCATTAAGATTTTTACCTCATCAAATTTAAATACTCAGGTCTTTTTAAGGAAATAGGAAGGAGAAAAGGAGAAAAATTTGGTAATTATTTCATTCCCTCAGTCATAATCTGATTTGAATTCATATGGCCAAAGTTTCTTTTTTATGAGGCCTGTCCTTTTCTGGCAAAATCCAGTGGTTGAGGGGCGGTAACTGTGCTGTATATTTATTTATTTATTTGTTTGTTTGTCTCTCTGTCTGTGTGTCTTTTTTGAGACGGGTCTCACTATACAGTTCAGGCTGGCCTAGAGCTCACTTTGTAGCCCAGGTTGGTCTCAAACTTGCAAGGATCATCGTGCCTCAGCCTCCCAAGTGCTGGGATTACAGGCGTGTGCCACCACGCCCGGCTGTGCTGTATATTTAAAGCCATAGTTTTATATGTGTGTGTGTGTGTGTATGTGTATGTGTGTGTGTGTGTGGTTTGCTTCTGGGTCACAGGAATAGTTTTAATTTGGTGTTCTAGCTCTGAAGTTCTTAATAACTAAACAGAAAGGACTTCCCAGGAACAGACTGGACCTATACTGAATCCCTGGACATTGATTGGGATCATATTGTTCTTAGATACTTAGTGAATACATTAGTCCTGATTGTTATCATTAAGGAGGAATCCCATAATGGTTGGAAAAGTTGTTAATGTGAACTAGCAGGATAGGTAAGAATGATTAATTGCTAAATTTATTGGATGGAAGCTTGGGGAATGCTGCTTTATTGAAAGGACATTTAGGAAATGGAGGAAGTTCTGTAAAATTATAGGGATATTTTTAATAGAGAATAAGGTAGCTGACTGTACATACTGTAATTGTTTTTCACAACTCAGGTTCTCTTTCTTTTTAAATGTCTTATAGTAATAATTTTACAGATGTTTATGGAATCTCTATTTGTAAAGAGTAGTTCCTAATTTAACAAAGAGAAACACAATTATTAGTTGTTTCATGGAGTTCAAAAGGATGCCCTAACATTTGATGGTCTTTTAAGTAAAAACAAGAGAATTATAGGCTCTGAAGACCGTAGTATTAATGATATTTTTATTTTTATTTATTTATTTATTTTTTTGAGACAGGGTCTTGCTGTGAAGTCCAGGCTGGCCTTGAACTGAATATGTAGCCCAGGCTGACCTCAAACTTGTGGCAGTCCTCCTTCCTTAGCTTCCTGAGTGCTGGGATAATGGGTGTGCACCACTACCCCTGCCCAGCTTTTTAATAATCTTTTTAATGAAATGCATATATATATATATTTTTTTTTTTTTTAGGTTTTTAGGTTTTTTCTCCGGTACCGGGAACCAAACTCATGACCTTGCGCTTGCCAGGCAGGTGCTTTTTGCCGCTGAGCTAAATCCCCAGCCCCTTGAAATGCATATTTCTATTCTTTTTTTTTTTGTTTTTTTGTTTTTTACTCTTTTTGATACAGGGTTTCACCATGCAGTTCAGGCTGCCCTTGAACTCACTTTGTAGCTCAGGCTGGCCTTGAACTCAGGGATTCTCTGGCCTCAGAGTCTCTAAGTGCTGGGATTATAGATGTGCAGCACCATGCCTGGCCCCTATTCTTTTTTTTGACCGAATACTTCTTGTACTTTGATTTTGTTATGAAAGGTGGCTTTTATAATCTTCTTAATGATTTTTCTTCTTTACTGGAAGGTACACCCTAGAACATCTTTTATATGGACTGTTTACTGACAAATCTTTGTGGTTTTACTATAGATTTTAGTAGAGACCTTGCTCTCATACATAAGTAAAATCATTTGTTGAATTTCTTGAATTTAGAATGAACTTTGAAAATGACCTCTTGGGCATGTAGTGCTTGCCTTTCTACCTGTGTATGCTGAAGAGCCTCAAGTTATTTCTGTATTGTGATACATATTTAAGTGTGGATGCTTTCGTATAGCTGTAAAAGATAAGCTAAAACTGTAAATCCAGATATTGTCTTCAGACAACTTAATTGAAAATGGTGGAAGCCACAAGCTCTTTGGTAAATTTCTTTTTGTTTTCTTTCTTTGGTAAATTTTATAAACTTGTTTTGTATGTCTAAATGCCTTTAGTTACAGAATTCTAAGTTATGCTTTAAAAAGTTTATAACTTTAAGTTATGGTGTTTGAAATTTTCATTGATATGGCTACTGCTTTGCCACGTAAATGCATTTACTTTTGTGTGTTGTGTCATGGGTTCTCAAGGCCACACCTAGGTTTGATGATACTCTAGGAAGACATTTAGGATTTGTATGTATAGTTGTAATCATGGCTATGATTTATTGCACCAAACAGATAGAAAGCAAAGTCAGCAAAGAAAAGAGGTGCATGGAACAAAATCAGAAGGAAAGGAGACATGAGCTTTCCAGACCCTCTCCCAGAGAAGTCACACAGGAGATGGCTAACTCCTTCACTGTTGAATTGTTAGCAGCGTGAGGAAATGTCTGCTCATTTAGATTCAGTGTCCAAGGTTTTTATTGGAGGCTTGTCATGTAGGCACCCTTTTATTATCATGTACTAAGATTCCAAATTCCCTTAAGGTATTTTAGCATGAGCTATATTATTTGGGCAAGTTTAGCGATATAGTGAGCCACTCCTACTAGTTAGAGGAATGGTGGGAACTCTTAAAATCTGTGTTCCCTGCACTAGCCAAGGCTGTCTGCAAAGGAGGCTTTTCTACCAATAGGCATTGTGCGTGCTCTGTTAAACCTTCTGCACATGTGTATTTTATAGATTCAGTACAACTAAATTTGGTTGCCTGGCATTGTTAATTACACGTTTGCATTTTTCAGTTTACATTTACCTGTGCTCTCAGTTGTAGACACAGGAAATGGCACTAAAATGGATGGGTCACTTTAAAAGGGAGTACCTAGATTTTAGGTTATGTAAAACTAGGTATTTTTTGATAAATTGAAGTAAGTTTGAAATTCTTTTTTTAGATGGTCCATTGAGAGCTCTGTTTTAGATGTAGATAAAAAGCAGAAGCTATTCATATATCATCCCAGGACATTAAATTATTCAGATTAAAATCCAAATAGTTTTTTCTCCACAGATGATTTTGACAGTACTTAGTGTAATGGAAACAAGTAAAGAAAGAATTTTATTTTTTTAATTTTTTTTGGTTTTTGGTTTTTTTCCAGTACCGGGAATCGAACTCATGACCTTGCACTTGCCAGGCACTCGCTGTGCTGCTGAGCTAAATCCCCAGCCCCCAAAGAAAGTATTTTATATACTGGTTCTGTCAGAATAAAAAGTTCTTTTTCTATTATAACTAAAAACTGCCAGTTTTATTAATTTGATAGTGAAATTCATCTAAAAATATTGATAGTAGTTGTCTTAGTTACTTTCTGATGCTGAGACACAAGACTTGACACCCACAACTCTTTTGGTGCTAGAAACCAAACTCAGGACCTTGCAATTGCCAGGCAGGCGCTTGTGCCGCTGAGCTGTATCCCTGGCTGCAACATCCACAACTCTTTAGAGGGAAAGGTTTATTGTGGCTCATTTTGTAGTGGTTTCAGCCCATAGTTGACCGGCTCCACAGCAGGGAGGCCTGGCAGAGGAAAAACCATTCGTGGTATGGTGGGCAGGAGACAGCGGAGGATGAAGGGATAGATACCCTTTTGGGCCACGCACCCAGTAGGGTTTCTGCCAGGCTTCACCTCCCAACATCCCAGCCAGCTATAACCCCGTCCGTGAACTCATCCGGTGATGAGGACCACACACCCGTGATTCAGCTGCCTCCCGAAACCCCACCTCAGTGTTCCCGAGGCTTTGCGGGGACATCTAGATCTGAACCATAACAGTACTTCAACAATCATATTTCCATTAGTCCTCTTGAGAAAGACAATCTGGTTTTTACTAAACAGCCACATAAGAAAATAGGACTTACGAAATACTGGTTTTCATGAACAAGTATTGGTATAAAGAAAATTATATTTGTTTTTGATGTCTGAGAAATTAAATGTCAGTGTTTGCCAAATGGAAAAAAATGTTAATTTAAAAAATTTTTCATTATTATTTTCTAAAAAGGTTTTTAAAGAAGAAACTAGAAACGTATTCTACTCTTTTCATTTCTGTACTTGTATGTAAAGAGAAGTGGTCGTATCCGTCCACATAGTGGCCTGTTTGTTCATGCTTTCCACTCAGCTTTTGTTAACACTTATTCTTTGGTGTTACATATGTGCTAGCAAATGTTGCGGTTTTCTGTCTTTGATTTAATTTATTGGTAAGATTGTTGGTATATTTTTAAGTTAAAAGGTTTATATATATGGTGAAGTGATTCACAGAATCCATGAATTTTAACTTTAAAAATCTCGCTTTCAGTTGTGACGAGTTTTCCTGAGTGCAGTGCCCAGAGGAGTACTTAGCATGCAGAAGTTGCTCAGTTGTTCGCTTGTTAAGTGGATGATGAAAAGTCTACCTTAACTCGCCTTTAACTTTAAAAATGGTCTGAGTTTGTAATTTGAAACAAAAATTTTCCAGAGGTTATATTGAAGTAATTTATAATAATCTGCTTTAAAAACATACTAATAGGAGTGGGGTGTGTGGGTCCTGCCTAGTATATGCAAGACCCTGGGTGCAGTTCCCCGACACTGCAAACGCAATCCAGCCCAGCCCAGCCCACCCCAAACCCAAGCCCAAGCCCAAGCCCAGGCCCAAGCCTAAGCCCAACCGAACCCACCCAACCTGAAACCTTACACTCTTATTTCCTGTTATTAACCAGCAGATCATACTTGAAACAGATCTCATTTGAATTAATTTTAGAATATGTTTATAGTAAAACTTCATCATAACACCCTGTTCCCTTTAATATCTGCAACATCAAATGTTAAAATGCTAAAGAGGTGAGAAGGTCCACTGTATGTGGAACGTGCTCTATAGGATAATGTGTTTTTAAGGATGCATGGGAAAAGACAAGGGGACGTGCCTTCTATGGAGAATGATGGTGATGTCATAGAACAATCAAACACACGAGTTTCATCTGCTGGAAATGAAAGGTATAGTATGTGGTATAAATTCGGCCCTTCAGTCTTTACACTGAAGCAGCACCTACCTAAAACTGGTTCCTTGAAAAAGTAGAAACGTATAGTATATTTATAGCCTTCCTACCTAGTGAGAAAGGAATTAAAGTAAAAAATAAATAAATAAAAAGGCGAAGAAGTAGTAAATGTGAATATAGTGCTTTACAGCATTATTTTGAAGAACAGGTTTTTGGTTATAAAGCCTGCCCAATATGTTCTGAGTAGGTACCTATCAATTTAAAGTATATAGATTTGTTTGAAATGTATAATTTAATGGAGTGAGAATCTATTTAAAATATCTTGGGAATCATGGTCATGCACTTTGACTGAAAATATTCCTGCAGTATGAATTTCTCCTTCAAAACTTTTTGATTTTTAGCTTATTGAATAGATAATTTTTTATGTTTTTTTAGAAGTTAGTGCTGATATGTTTCTGTCTTTTAGACAGACAGGAAATAGCTTCATAGCTTTTTAATTTTGATGCTTTCTCGTGTTATATATAAGGGTAAATGATTCTAATGTATGATATAATGAAGATATTCTTGATTTTAGTCATATGTCAAGGTAGTTCTTTGAATAAATGTAGTACATAAAGAATAATTGCAATAAGAGACTTTATTATGTTTTTTCTAATTAAATTTTCATTGAGGGGATTATTTTTCCCCCTTGTTTCTATCTTCAAGGAAAGTTTTTTTTTTTCTTTTTTTAAAAGAGATGATCTGTAAGTGCAAGGTCCTGAGTTTGATTTCTGGTACCAAAAAAAAAATAAAAAAAAGAGATGATCTGCTTTTCTAAGAATGTGCATTGGTTTTAGTTTCTCCTTTAGGATTTATTATATGTACTTATATCCATTTTTATTACTGGATAACCACTCTTATGGAAAAAATATATTTTTTTTAACCTATAGAGCCAGTGAAGCAGGCTGAAGAAAAAGATTTTACTTACCACTTTGCTGTATAGTCAGGTTGACCTGGAACTCTCAATGTAGCCCAGGCTGTCCTTAAACTTGAGATCCTCCTGCCTTAGCTTCCCAAGTGCTAGGATTACAAGCGTAGGCCACCACACCCAGCTAAAAGGTTATATTTTTATAGAGACTGAGTATGTTGGTATTTCGCTCTATAAAGAAAATGCCATGATTTAGGCAGGGGAGGAAAGGAGGGTGAAAAAAGGAATTAAGATGTGTTACATACATGTACCAACTTCCCACAAAGAATGTAAACATTATGTACTGTACATATGCACTAATAAAATAAAATTTTAAAATATATGTAAATATTGTATTGTCCTTGGTACTCTGAAGGGCAGTAATCCATATCTGCATTTTACTCTGATTTTGCTTCCTGAAAATTATCTAGATAATTATCGATACTCTTCTCTTTTAGTGCTCGAGACAATGAAGCATCCAAATGTGATCGAGAAATCTGTAGTCCTTTTGCAGGGATGCTCTTTGGTACGTACAAAATTTCCAAAACATTACACTTTTGCTGTGTTGTATGAAAGATCTTTAACGAAAACTCAGTGTTATAATACTACTTTCACTAATCACAGAAAATACTTACCAGTGTTTACATTATGTAAGGTACTATGCTGCACATTTAATATAGACTATGTAGATCTATATAATATTAAGACTAAATAACTTAGTGATGTACTTTCTTTGCATTATTGTAATCATAGACATCAGGTTTTGTTTTGCTTAATGTACATGTATATTTCTATAAGTCGTTAACATACAAATCAGTCCATGTAGCAAATTTTACATCAGAACAATTATGAAAGTTTATGCTTTTGCCTAATTTTTGCTTTGTCTTTGCATGTACTGGTAAAAGTTTTCGATTTGGCTGTACAGTGCCACAAAAATATGTTTCTTTTTGTAAAAGTTCTTGTGCTGGGATATATTCAAATAATAACTATCTACATATAATGTGTGATATTCAGATAGTAAGCCATTCATTAATTTTAAAACAACATTATAAGAATGCCCATTATACTTTTTCTGGCATAGACATATATTCATAGGTGTAACCGTTAGGCAAACATTTTATATAATTTTTTCCCTGTATTTGTGCCATTTTCCTTTGATGTATTAGCAAAAATGCACATGTCCTTTCCATAATTTCATCATTTCATCTACTGTTATATTTTTCCAGGCTTTACCACATACTTGCACGTACTAATAATTTTTTCCATGATTTTTTAAAACTTACTCAAGGGATTTTGGACTCTACATGTGATATTGTCAGAGAAATGTAAACAGTTCAAAATAGCCAAAAAGTGATCTTGTTGCATGTCATTCTTTATATGTCTGTTGGCATATATATTATTTTCAGACCAGTACAATGTAATATCTAGTAATTAATAATATACCTATAAAATTTTCACCTCATTAATTGTGACAGATTACCAGCATTGCTGAAATTTGCTTTTTTTTTTTTTTTGCACTAAAACCTCATTGTATAGCATACCTGTTTTTTTCTTCAATTATTATTTCAAGTATATCATTGGATTTGAATAATGTATACAATAGAAGGATCAAATTTCTTTTTTTTTTTTTTTTGTCTTTTTGAGCCAAAAACATACAGTGGAATGAAGATACCCTCTTTAACAAATGGGAAAATTAGGATAGCTGGGAAAACTGGCTATCCACATGCAGAAGATTGAAGCTGGACCTGTATCTCTTACCATGTACTGAATTAAAATAAAAAATAGGTTAAAGAACTAAACGTTAAAACAGAACCAGTTAAGTTGCTGGAAGGTAAAGTAGGTCACATGCTTGAAATCAGAGGTGTTGGCAAAGACTTTCTGAACAGAAGAACCCTGGCTACACGGGAAATAGTTCTGAAAATCTACAAATGGAATCATAACAAATAAAAAGTCTCTTCACGGCAAAAGAAACAGCTAACAGAGTAAAAAGGCAGCCTACAGAATTAGAAAAAATTTTTGCCAGCCATTCCTCAGACAGAGGACTATTATCTAGAATATGTAAAGAACTCAAAAAAATTACCCCCCCTTCAAAGGACCTATTCAAAGAATGTTCTGATTTCATCTCCCACCTTACCAGGAAATCGCATCATGGCACGGCTTAGCTGCAGTGAGAAAGGGACTCTCCTCTATGTTGTTGGTGGGGATGCAGACTGGTACACCTACTGTGGAAATCAGTCTGGAGATTTGTCAAAGAACTCAAATAAGAAATTCCATTTGACTAAGCTGTTCATCTTCTAAGTATCTGCCCAAAAGAGCCAAAGACATCACGTTACAGCCGTACATGCAAACCAATGTTTATAGTAGCACCATTCATAATAGCTAATAGAATGTCCATTAATAGACAAATGGTAAAGAAAATGTGGTATCTATATATATAAGGGAATACTACTCTGCTGTAAAGAAGGATAAATTTGAGACATTTGTAGGAAAATGGATGCATGTAGAAAATATAATGTTAAGTGAAATCAGACACTCAAGCTTAAATACCATACACTATCTCTCATCTGAGTAAGGCAAAGTACAAATTAAAAATAAAATAAAGGATTGACAGGAGGAAACAGGAAGATAGCTCTTTTGTAAATGGGAACAGGGGTTCTAGGAGACCAAGGGCACAGGGGGAAGGGGAAGAAGGGGAAGTATATTTAAGATGGTCATGTACATGTACCCACAAAGAATGTACATATTATATGTTGTAGATATGGGCTAAAGGTAATAATGAAAATGGGAAAAGACTCAGGGGAGGTGGCTGGGGAGAAGGGATAAAAAAAGAATCAAGATGTGTTATGCACATGTACCCGTTCGCTAAGTTGAATGTAAAACTCATGTACTGCGAATGTGTACTAATAAAATAAAACAGAAACAGCACACTTACAACATCCCATTTTCTGTGGGTTAGAAATCTGATTCTGGCTTAGTTGGGTCCTTCATTCGTGATCTCAGAAGGCTGTCATGCAGGTGTTAGCCAGGCCGTGTCCCCCTTTCATTAGCATATGTCTATGATACATAGAAGGTACATTTATCCTGGGGGAATTGGTGCACATACATATCACATCTTGATCCTCTTCATTTCTCCTTTTCCTCTTCTGTCTTGTCATCAGTTCAGACTTGGGCGGTTCCCTTGAGATTCGGTCAGCCTGAAGAACAGACAGTTGTGCAGATGTCTGAATAAGCCTTTTTCTCATGTGCTGCCCAGCCGTGCACACGCATGCAGCAGTCCTCAAGGACCCAGCCTGCCCATGCTTGAAGCAGTCCTCAGCCGCTTAGTCTTCCCCAAGGCCTTGTGGCAGTCTACATTTATACAAAAATATACCGTAGTGGCCATGTGCAGCCTTGGTCATGTGACAGTCTTGGTCATGTGAGTTGTTTACACCAGCCAGCATCAACCTTGGTTCTATCAGTTACTTATATTGGAACCCAAAAGGTGCGCTTATTGTAACCCAAAAGGTGTGCTTATGCTGAAATTTTGTTCACATACTCACATTTCTTTGTTACTAAGAAACAGCATGCTATTTTTGAAGGTTTTGTTTATTTGTTTGGGCGTTGCTGGGGACTGGCTCTACGTCTTTACACTGAGTTAGAGTCCTTTTTTATTTTTATTTTTTTCCAGCCCTTTTTAACTTTTTTTTTTTTCTCCCAGTACTGGGAATCGAACTCATGACCTCACGCTTGCCAGGCAGGTGCTGTGCCTCTGAGTTAAATCCCCAGCCCCTTTCCAGCCCTTTTTAAAAATGATTATTTTTTGAAGCAGGCCTTGCTAAGTTGCCCAGGCTAGGCTCAAACTTAGGATCTTTCTGCCTCGGCCTCTCATTTGAAGGCTGTTTTTAAGCTTCGCTAGGGACATATAGTGTACTCTTTATTCCAGATAATAGTTTAGCCTTGCTACTAGAGAGGAGCCTTTCTGGGATCGTCTGTTGCAGTCTTGGGGTCACTGAGAACTCTGTTTTAACTGGCTGCAACTTCAATTTTTCTCTTTGGTTTCAGGACGGCAAATTTTCGGTTTATGTGTCCTCCTTAGTATTTCTCTCAGCCAAATGGAATTTCTGTCTGAATTCACAGAGACTAGTACCAGTAAAGTGTGAAAGGCACATTTTATTTTGCATCTCTTTGCTCTAAACTTCCAACCAATTTAGTTTTCCTCAATTTTCATCTTTTCTCACTTTATTTTTTGTGGTGCTGGGGATCAAACCCAGGATATCACCCACACTAAGCTTTTGCTCTACTACTGAGATGTGCTTCCCTTCCTGAGTTCCTGTTTATTCACGTTAGCTTAGTTTCTTGTCTCTGTGTGGGTTGTGCATGTGGTCTGGAAATGGCATTTGGGCAAAAACTAGAATGATTATAGGACTCAGTTTATTATCTTTCTCTTAGGTATTATAGTCCTGTGGTACTTATTGCCAAATGTCTGAAAACATTTTGTATATTTGCCTAGTTTGCTAGTTACTTACAGTGGAAAGTTAAGTCTTTTGGTTGTTAACCAGAAGTGGAATGGAGCCCTACTTTGATTTTACAACACTGTTACTAACCTGAACGTAATTCATGGAATTCCTGTTCGAGCTTCGCTGTTGCTGACCTTGTGCTTAATGGGCAAACTCTACCCAGCATGGGTGGGAGACCAATAATTAAGGTGGTAGACAAATTTCTGATTTTGACATCCTGTGATTTATGTGGAATTCCAATCATGCATATCTAGATTGAGAGGTTATTTTTCTTGGTTCTAATTTATGCAATAATGATCTCTGCATCCAAAAGTTTAAACAACTTTTGCATAAATGAAATCAAGGTGAGAATTTTTTTTTCTGGTGGGGTTCAAGTAGCCATTCCAGTTTTTGACTGCTAGTGTGATTAGTATTGCTTTTTGGAATTGTTAATCTTACTGAAATGTGCTTGAATGTACCGAGTAGGGAGAAGGTAATTGGGAAGAGAAGTTAGGAGCTTATTGCTGCAATGTAGGTGAAGTACAGAGAGGACCTAACCAGGTTAATGGCCCCCAGAACAGAAAAAAGGGGGCTCATTTGAATTAAGAGAGGATGAACGTCAAAGTTACAGTGACATATTATACCTCCATTATTGGGGCCACTAGCAGAAAACCAAGAGGGGCAGTTGGTTTGGAAGGATTTATTTGGGTGGAACTTACTAAATTTAAGGGGGTTATGGAAAAAATTAAGTGGAGATATTAACCAGATCATTGGCAGAAGAAGGAAGGGATTAGAAGTTTTGAATAAAGGTGGAGGGTTGGGAGTTATTAATGTATCTTGTGTTTGATTCATGATGGAAACTCATAAATTAAGAAATTAATTGAAGTACTGATGCATTTTATTTACTCCTATACTTTGTATATATTCAGTATTCTTTGATATAATTAGAAAATGAATTTTTTGTTTAAATTTTAGTTTCATATGATGCATAAGAGTTAAGACTAGATTTTTTTTCTTAATCTCCAGGAGGTGAAGATCGAGAACTTAGTCAGAGAAAGAAAGAGAAATATAGACTAGAATTATTAGAACAAATGGCTGAACAGCAGAAGAATAAGAGACGGTAATGAAAGGTTTGCATTTAATACAGGTGTCTTGAATTTAAAGTGTATTTATGTAAAATGTCATGACTGCAAAATAAAGGACTGTTTTTCCTAACATAAGTTTTGATTTATAAATCACTTATATATCAATGAGTACACTGTAAATCAGCAAGGAAAATAAATACTGTGAAAATGTTAATTTTCTTTATCATAGGTAACTAATTGAACTACATATGTATTATGCAATAGGCTTGTTACTTCTTTCACTAACTTGCTCAATTTTTTCTTCGGAGTAACATTTCATGGTATCTGTGTGCCTGTTGGATATCGCTTACATAGTAACAAAATATTTTATGTTTTGAAAATCTCAAGCATACACTCATACTTGCAGTATAGAATAATCATATGGTAAATCACAGGCATTTATGTTGTATACAGGTCTCAGTGTTTATAATCTTTCATGTAGAAATATCTGCAAAATACTTGCTATAGTTTAAAATTAGGAGTGAAAGCCTTAATTTTAGAGAATTTGAGATTTGTCTTTTACTTTTCCCTCTAGGAGGAAGCTAATACTCTCTGCTACTAGCCATCTTTTAACATCATTTTGTTTAAAATTCTTAACAGAAAGCATGGTAGTTTTTTTTAAAATTTTACCCTTCTTTGTGTGAACTGAAAATATACCAGTGTGCTGTGAGAGATTTGTTTCATAAAGGTTTTATTTTTGGATTTTATTTTGTGTGGATTACTTTATATTTGAAGTATCCCATGGACTGGTTTTAAGATAGTTACTGTAAGTCAGTTACATATAAATTCTAGTTTCCTCTGTATCAAGTCAGAAAATTTGTTTTTTGGTATTATTTAAGGTTTTATTGTCAGTTAAAGAAATTACTTCTATTTGGAGATATATTACATAGATTTTGTGTCCAAGTATGTTTCAATGATAGTTATAATTTTGATAGTGTTTGCTCTAACTTTTAATATATAAAACTTCAATTTTGTTTAGAGAAAAAGATTTAGAACTCAGAGTTGCAGCTTCTGGAGTACAAGACCCTGAGAAATCGGTAGGGATTCCTGGCACCTCTTACTAATCTTTCATTTCATTATTCCTACGTCCCCAAATGTAGGGATAGCTATTTACTGGGAGACTGTTAAGAGCAGATCAGTTTGAACAATAGTAAAATAAATTCAGTTCTTATAAAATGTAAATCTTAACTCTCACCTGTTTTTTTCTTTGTCTAATTTTTCTTTTTCATTTGCATATCATTTTTTAGTTTGTTTTAAATTAGTCATTTACTTTGCTTACATGTACTATTTCAAAGGAAATATATCTGCTTAATTTGCAATTAATGTTAATCTTGAATAGGTCCTGAGCACTTACAATTTCCAAAGAAACTTTAATTCTAGTCTAAGTTTTTAAGTTATTGTTACCTACTGTAAAACTAGAACAACAATAATCTTTTTACTTTAATTTTTGTACTTCTGATTATGAGTAGAGTGCACTACTTCATTGCTCTTACTGAAAGTGCTTCTTAGTTTGATATATGGTGTTTATTTACTAAGACAAATTGTTATTTCATCTTTAAACGATGATTAAGACCTTTAATTCTTTAAAAAGATCTCTTTTTCATAGGGATATAGAAAATCCTTAACATTAAAATTAAATTTAAATTGTTATTTCATGGGATATAGAAAATCCTTAACATTAAAATTAAATTTAAATTGTTATTCAGGCTACTTTTGATTTACTTCTACCTGTACTGAGTATATATCCTTTGAGTTACTTGTTTTTAGAGAAGTAATAGTAGGGCTAGGGGTAAAGCTTAGTGGTAGAGTGTGTTTAGTAAGCATGAGAAATTGATAGGGGTGCAATCCCTAGCGTAAAAAAAAAAAGAAAAACAGTTTAATACTGCACCAGTATCTCTCACATGTGCTTCTGACTGGTCATAGACTAAAACTTTTAGACTAATTTGAAAAATCATTCCAGATAAGGTAACCTGGCAGAAAAAGCAAGATAAACTCATAAGTTAAATACATTTTCTTCTATCAATAAATACCTTTGATAACTCTTGCAGTCAAAATTTCCTTTCAGCCAGGTGTAGGAGCCCTTGCCTTTAACCCCAGCTCTCTGGAGGGTGAGTCCAGAGGATCACAGGTTGAAGCCCAGCCTGGGCAGTATAGCAGGGCTCTTGTCTAAAAGAAACAAGTAAAGTAAGAGATGGGGATGTAGCCCATTGCAGACTTCCTGAGTTCAGTCCTTGGTTCCACTGAAAAAAATACCTCTTTATTTTATCAGCTTGAGCTTTTTAATAATATGTATTTGCATGTTAAATTGAAGTGTCTGACATTTGAATTGAAACCCCTAAAGAGTGTCAAGTTGATTTACGAGAATAAATATCAGAGATAATATGTGTTTAATGTTTTTCAGAGACAGTTCTTAAACATTACTTTTGCATTCACTTTTGAAGGACATAAATGTTCTGTAGTAGGCATTAGCAAGCTGCGGCCTATGGCTGAACCCAGCTGCTACTTGTTCTGTAAAGTTTTATTGAAGCTCAGCCTCCCACACGCTTTATTGTTTGTGACTGAGTTAGCACCGTAGCCGAGTGGGGCAGTTGGGAAGAGATCGCAAAGCCTAGTATATTTATTGCTTGGCCCTTCGCAGAAAGCCTGTGTTGACGGTGTTCTGCAGAATACTCTGCTGTCAGAAATGGCAATAGATGAAGTAGCAGAGTATTGTTTTACAGTAGAAAGACTGGTTTGTTTAGAATTAATTCCGAGCTCCCATTATTGATTATCAAAGGTGATTTATGTACTTGTCAGAAAGCCTCAATTACCGGTTTATAGAATAAGAATTAGATCATTAAAATATTTTGTAGCTATAAAACTCTTACTCTATGACGGTTTTAAGTGCCTTCTGGGAGAGAGGGTCGTTTGAGGCCCCTCCCACCTTTCAATCTGTGATACTGTGTAACAAACAGTTTTTGTCTTTATTTTAGCCCGATAGACTAAAGCAGTTTAGTGTGACACCAAGACACTTTGGAGAGATGACACCACCTGAAAGACCCAGAGTAGCTTTCCAGACTCCTCTCCCTCCTTTATCCACTCCTGCCCCACCCATCCCACCAGTTCACTCCATCCCCTCTCAAAGTGAAGATGTGCTCAGTGGACTCAGCAGCACCCTTGGTGAAATGGTGCCTCCCAGGTGCTTGTTTAAAATGTTTTGTGTGTGGGAATTAGGTAACATACTGTTCAGTTAATGTTTAGAAGGATAAACGGAAGCAGATGACATTATCCTTCAGAGATTTTGTATAGTTAATAGCTTTGCTGAATACTTTCTCTCAAAATTTGTTTTCTTTGCTTTTTCTCTGCTATTGTAAATACAGAGAGGATGTTTAACATCCTTTAATTGCTTAAAGGTGATTTTATTTTTAGAATAAATCACTAAACCTTTCAGTATTGGGTTTTAGATCATATTTAGATATTTTTAATATCTTTTAACATATAAAACCTATGCATTATTCTCAATTTTGGTATTTCCACTTGGCAAACATTGAATTCGTCCTTTAATTTGTGCAGAAAAAGTTTCTAATATGATTATATATAAACATGACTTTTTTTTTTGGCTATTGTTTCCTTAAATTCTTTCCTTGTGGTTACTCAGGGGCTATGTAACTCAAATGCCTGGAATAAAGTGTTGAAATAATAAAACCTGTAATCTAGATATTAGAATAAAGATTAGATTTCTATAGATAGAAGGTATTGTGCTATTCAAGACTATAGAGAAAATCCTGTTAACATAATACTTTTGTGACTTAAGCTTATTGTATAGTTACTTTTATTAATCATATGAATGGATTTAAATCTGTTGATGTTTTTCTTAACTCTTTAAATGATATATCTGTGGTATCCTTTCATTTTTCAGTAGAACTTTGGTCTTTTATTTACTACTAACAAATTGTAGGGTCATGTTTACTGTATTTATCAAGTGCTTTTTCTCTGACAGCTTCCATACTTAACAGACTGGGTAGGATTAGAACTGCAGGCCATTATATGGTGCTTTTGCTTCTGATAAGAGATTGAACTGGTTGGTTTTACTATATGGAATTTGGGCAAACTGTTGCTCAACTTCTGTTTTTTTATTTGTAAAAGTGGAACAGTACAATTTTTCTTGTCACAGGGTTGTATTAAGTCTTACAAGTTATGAGTTGGTGATGGTAGCTCTTTTTATAACTCTTTGTTGCTACATCTTTGAAGTGATGATAGTGAGGGAGACAAACTGAATGAATAGTTCATGTGAAAAAACATTCACTATTGAAGAGAACTTTAATACCTTCTTAGTTCTTCACAAGTACTTTGGAGTATACCGCAAGGGAAAAGCTGTTAAGATACAGTCTAAAGTAAAAATGTTCTAAAATATTTGCTTTCTCTTTTTTGTTTATCTTGGAATTTGCATTTGGCATTTTTACTATGGGAAAGTACGCCAGTGGTGGAAATACAGAACTATTTTCTAATGAGCAGTGAAGTAGAGGTTTTCAGTTTGAGATACTAAAGATTATGTTAAGACTTAACTATTAATATTTAAGTAATTTTTATTTTATGTTGCAGTTGATTTTCTGTGATAGAACAATAGAGTTTATAGATTAAAAGTCCTTTTCTGCAATTTCAACCACTTGCAGCCATGTACTTTTGTAGCCCTGCCTTCTCTTCCTTAACTACCCCACCTCTGTTTATACTAGCTTACTCTAATAACATGGTACGTGCATTGCCTCTGCTGGAAAGTCTTCTGTGATTTCTTTCTTTCTTTCTTTTTTTGTCTTTTTTTTAAGACAGGGTCTTGTTATGCAGTTCATGCTGGCCTTGAGCTCACTTTGTAGCCAAGGCTGGCCTCGAACTCACAATGATCCTCCTGTCTTAGCCTCCTGAGTGCTGGGATTACAGGTGTGTGCCACCAAGCCCGGCTCTGTGATTTCTTTCTTATGAGGTTTAAGTATCTCTGCTCTGAATTCCTATAGCACCCTGTGTCTTGTTTTATTTACCATATCTGGTTGTAACTGTCTTATTTCCGTATTATTCCTGAGGGATAGGGACAGTATCTGTTTTTATTTGGGCACATAGTGGCTATTGGAAATTGCTTGATTGCATATTAAACTGTTTGTGTCTCACATAAGTGTTGTACCTGAAATTATAATATTTAATGCTACATTATTTGGTGTTTGAGTCATAATTTCTGCCGAATGATTAGAACAAGGTCGTGGCTTTTTCTAAATTTGTGATTAGTGTTTCAGGAATGTATTGTAAAAGAATAAGAATATCTTGATTAAAAATTTTCAATGAAATATGTGAAGAATTTTCCATTTCTCTTTGGATACAGGGTTGCACCTCTACCTCCACCTCCCCTACTACCACCTTTGGCTACTAACTATCGAACTCCTTATGATGATGCATACTATTTTTATGGTGCCAGAAATACTTTGGATCCCAGTCTTGCTTATTGTAAGTGATCTATAAGCATCTTTTCCCAGTGATTTGATTTTAAAAAATGGTTCTTATGCAAGCAAAAAGTATGTAAGTAAAAAATAACTTTGCTTAATTTGAGTATATTTGTTGATTTGATAAAGTCAATACTTGTATCAGTCTATTTTTGTTACTATAATGAAATACTTAAAGCAGGGTATGTTGTAAACAAAAGAGGTTATTTTGGCTCCTAGCTTTGGGGACTGAAGTGCAAAAGGCATGTACAGGTTGTGGCAAAGACACCTTCTCACACATCCCTCACAACACATAATGCAGGCCCGTGTCTTTGTGTAGTGTCTCTTCCTCTGATGAAGCCGCCACAGTTCAGCTGTAGGGCTCTGCCCTGATCTCATGTAACCACTGCTTCGTGCTCACACCTCCGAACCCCGTAGTCACATTAAGATTTTACTCTCTTAATATGTTAACCCAAGACTTGTGGTTAAATGCTTGTATTAATTCTGGGGGACAAAACAGCAATACTTATTTAAAAACCCTGTTATATTTGCTTGCTATTTCCTTTTTATCTAGATTTAAGAAACAATTTTTGTGTTTTCTTGTGTTGTTCTATGCTAACTCCTAACCCAGAAGGAAATACTTAACGCTTTTCCTTAGATAGCATTTTCAGTATGTGTTTTTTCCTTTAGGGATAAATGCTGTTAAATAGATACTCCAAAATAAATGTTTTCTTTCTCTTTTAAGATGGTTCGGGAATGATGGGAGCGCAGCCTGCACCTTACGTTAGTGCTCCTGTCCCCTACCAGCTAGCACAGCCTGTTGTGTAAGTCATTATTTGAAAGAATAATTTCTTTATTCTCTTTTTCCCCAGTTTTTTTATTATGTTGAAGTGTATGTCATGTAAATTTTCCATCTTAACCAGTGTACTGTCCCACAAGTATACATTCATTATGCAGCCGTCTTTAGAACTCTGTCATCCTGTAAGCTGAAACTTGGTACCCATTAAATAATAATGCGTCCTTTCCTCATTCCCTGGCAACCACCATTCTGTTATGTCTGTGATTTCAGGTCCTGCAGATACCTCATATGAATAAAATCATGCGATATTTGTCTTTTTCTACCTATCTTATTTCACTTAGCATAATGTCCTTAATTTTCCTCTATGTTATAGCATGCGTTACATTTCCTGACTAATAGTTGGTTGTATATACCAGAAGTTTTGCTTATTCATTCATGCATTAATAGACATTAGGGTAGCTTCCTTTTTTTTTGCTTCCATGCTTTAACTGTTGAGAATAATGTTATTAGCATGAATGTACAAATCTCTTCTGAAAACCTGTTGCCAGTTCTTTTGAGCATATAGTAAGAACGAAACCTGTGGGTCATGTAATAATTCTTTGTCCTCCCTCCCCCTCAGAGATTGAACATGGGGACCACTGAGCTATGTGCTCATTCCTTTTTATTTTATTTTTTAAAATTGAAGACAGGGTCTTGCTCAGCTGCTCAAGCTGGCCTTGAATTTGTGACCATCCTGCCTAAGCCTCCCAAGTAGCTGGGATTACGGGCATGTGCCACCATACCCAGTGTCTTCAAAAGATTATTTTTGAGGAACTGCCATACAGTTTCCCACTTTGGCTGTACCATTTTGTATTTCCCTCAACAGGACACAGGGATTCCAACTTCACATACTTGCCGAAACTTGTTTCCTGTGTTTCCTTATTTCCTGTGTACTAACCATAAGGGATGTAAGCTGGTATTTCCTTGTAGTTTTGATTTGTGTTTCCCTGATGATTAGTGATATTCAGCACCTTTTCATGTACTTGTTGGATATTTGCCTATTTCTTTTGAAGAAATGTTTATTCAACTCCTTTGAGAACTTATATGTTATTTATTTATTTTTGTTTTTTTTGAGGCAGGGTCTCATTATGTAGTTCAGGTTGGCCTTGAATTTGTAGCAATCTTCCTGCCTCAGCCTCCCAAGTGCTGGAATTAGAGGTGTGCACCACCATACCCAGCTGTCTATTTTTATTATTATAGCTTTTTATTATGTGTTCTAGATATGAATGCTATATTAGATATATGATTTGCAAATATTTTCTCTGCTCTTTGGGTTACTTTTTTACTCCCTTGGTATTATCTTTTAATACACAGAAATTTTAAATCTTTATGCTGTCTAATTGGTGCATTTTTTTATTATTGCCCCCCCCCCTTAATTTTGAAGCTGTGAATGGTGTCACAAACCTGTAATCACAGTACTCCAGGAAGGGTGGGGCTCTAAGGGTTACCAGCCCAGCCTGGGCGGTTTAACAATTCAGTGAGACCCTGTGTCAAAATAAATTTAAAAAGACCTGAGAATGTAGCTCTTTGTGAAGGCCTTGGGCTCACTCCTCAGTACTCAAATGAACAAACAAACAGCAGCAAACAAACAAATTTTGAGGCAGGATCTTAGGAAATTGCCCAGGCTGACCTCTTAAATTTGATCCTCCTGCCTCAGTCTCCTGAGTAGCTGTGATAATGTATGTACTACCATGGGTGTCTCCTTTTCTATTTTAAGATATTTTTATGTGCCATGCTGTTTCAAATGACTGTTGCATTTTTTCCTTCTTGAATAATTCCAATTCAAATTAATTATTTATTTGATTTAGGAATACAGTTGGACAGAATGAACTGAAAATTACAAATGATCCAGGGATAAATTCAGGACTTGTTTTTGCAGATAAACCAAAACCTTCCAAAGAATCACTTCAGTCTTACCAAGAGGCTTTACAGCAGCAGGTATTCACTCATGCATTTAATGTTGGCTATCTTACTTGTTTGCACAGTGGTCCTTTAGAACTCAGTGTGTGGCAGGAAATGCCAGTTAATTTTAATTCAACACTATAAGATTTTTTTTATGTGTGTGTGTCTTTTTGAGACAGGGTCTCCCTATGCAGTTCAGGCTGGCCTTGAGCTCACTTTGTAGTCCAGGCTGGTCTGAAACTCGCAACGATCCTCCTGCCTCAGCCTCCTGAGTGCTGGGATTACAGGTGTGCGCCACCACGCCCGGCCAACACTGTAAGATTTGATGTGGATACACTGGAATGCTGTTGGAAGCATAGGACAGGGAGAGTAATTGCTTGGGCAACTAGGAGGGTTCACATGGTAGTTGGTATTTGAGATATATGTTATATAACAAATAGGTTAGCTATTGCTGTATATTCATGGAATGATGTGGGAGGAGCTGGAGAGTTAGGTTGTGCTGGATTGTGAAGGGTGCTTTCAGTTTCCATTTCAGTCCTTTCATGGACAGCTAGAGGAAAGGAATTTTAGATCAAAAGAGAAAGGATTAGTTGATTGAGCAGATTGGCTTTTGGGAAGATGAGTGGTAGTAGTGTGGATCATTGGGAAAGAGATGTAGCACAGAGGTTTCTTAGTAAACTGCTGAAGTTCTCAGCCGGGAGGTGATAAGGGCCTGCAGTGGATGGAGAGGTAGGGAGGGCACTGAAGAAATAATTCTAAAGTTTCATTGACAGGATGTGGTTATAGGAAGTGAGAGAGAGCAGAGGGCTTGTAGATGTGTTTGAGTGCTGTAATCCAGGAGAACAGTGAAGCTGTAAACAAAAATGGCACAGGTAGCAGAACATGCTTAGGGAAGAGGATAATGGGTTATTTTGTAGTTTGTAATGTTCAACGAGAGTTTGCTTAAGCGTAACTATTAAATGTATGAGTTTTGGGGGACAATTCTGTTATTGTTGAGAGGGCCTTGGGACTCTTGCTTTGGGTATATATCTAACTTGAGATATTTTTCTATGTAATACTACTTTGATTTCTTCTTAATGTACTTTTTATTCAGTTTTTACTTGGGAAAAGATACCTGGAAAGAATGATCTTTAAAATTATAGATTTACTATCAGTATTTTCTGTATGTTAGGAGTCTACTAATAAATACTGAATTTTGAATTTAGGTTTTGAGTGAGCATATCGAAAACACCACTGACAAAAGTAGATTTCTGAACTCTAGAAGTCATTTTATGTTTACTGACTTGTGCTAGAGTGAAAGAATAGCTAAATTTACCATGCCTATGTGTTTGAGTTTAGAAGTGATCTTCTGAAGTGTAGGTTCTTGTTTATAGCCTATCCGTATGTTTCTAGAGAAGAATCCTGTGATTACACGTGGTGACAATAAGAATGTATTTCTAAGTGCTAGTAGCCTAGCACTAGCCCAGTAGTGTTGAACGTTTGGTTTCTCTGCATTCTGATTCTATAACTCTGACCAGGTGAGGGTGTCTGGTGAAGTGGGAAGCAGACTTCGTGGCTGGGCAGTTACAGTGGGAGGGCAGATGGAAAAGGAGCGAGGCCCTCCTGGTCCCGTGGCACTGGTGAGGTTAGGGAGAGAATGGCACTGGTAGAAGTGGGGGAGGGAAGGAGGAGGTGGTTGATTCTCAGATGGCTCTACTGGCTGGAAAGGCCTCTGGTGGTGTGCTCTAGGGGACAGTAGCTAGAGCCATTTCAGTGCTTTTGAGTATTACATGTATTTGTGATTTTATACTGGAGAGCGAAATATACTGCAAACTATCTCCAGTTTTTTTTTCCTAACCAGAAAAATAAAATATCGTCTGGAATCACCAACTTCTTTATTAGCATACTTGTCAGTGCTTACTTTAAATATATCTTATGTTGTCAAGATTCGGGAGAGAGAAGAAAGAAGGAA
This sequence comes from Chinchilla lanigera, assembly GCF_000276665.1. Lineage (NCBI taxonomy): Eukaryota > Metazoa > Chordata > Mammalia > Rodentia > Chinchillidae > Chinchilla > Chinchilla lanigera. The sequence continues at coordinate 12,158,109 of NW_004955444.1, read as the reverse complement.
GAAAGAACGCGAAGAAAAGGAGAAATACGAAGCTAAACTGGAAGCGGAAATGAAAATTTACAACCCCTGGGGGAAGAGTGGAGGTGGTGCTCCTCTGAGGGACGCAGAGGGAAATCTGATAAGTAGGCTATTTCCTTGTTTTTAAATTAAGTTACTTTTATACTTTGTAGAAGAGTAGAGCAGAGAGAGGTGGGAATTATAGTCTGTAAAGCAAAGTCTCTTTTAATGTAGCCTAACGCAAAAGAAACACTTCAATAATAAATATAAAGCAGGTTAGAAAGCCTTTTTTCTTTAGAGTACTATTCGTTTACTTTCTAAAATTAAAAAAAGTTATTTAATTTTATTACAAATTTTTCATCATCTTGTAGAATCTTCACTACAGAGAAAAGTTCATCTTAGTTCATTAATTAGAACTTAGAATATTTCATTTTTAACTAATAAAACTCATTACAAGTTTCTATGTATTTTTTAGATTAGTAATGCATCTTAAAAACAAATACTCTGGAATAGTTGGGGGGTGGAAGGTTTTTTTTAAATTCATAAATGGAATATACTTGCTCAATGCAAGATCTTTGAAAAAAAGATTGGATTTCAGAATTTTCTGGCAGGTTGTGGAATTATGTTAATGTATCGTTCAGTTATGTATCTAATAATCATACAACACAAACTTTGAAAAAGATGATTTAAACTTATGTATATTAAGGTAGTTCTGACCAGCTTGTAGCTAAGCAGAGTAAAGGAGAGGTTTTTGCAAATTGTTAAATTAAAAATGAGAACAGGTAATTACCTACTGAAACAGGAAAATACCTACTGAAATGTCGGAAATGTTACTCTTCAGGTGTTACATATTGTCACATGGATAAGTGGCAGAATGAGAAGACTGAGGGGTACTGAATTATGTATTCTTACATATTATGGCTTTAGTTCTTGTTAAATATGTATTTTTAAAGATACATGAGGTGTGATCAAATAGTACCGTGAATGTTTAAATTTTAAAAAATCAATTCCAGTAAAAGACATATTGCCATTAATTCCCCTCAGAATATTCCAGTTAATGAAAAGTACTGTTAATTAAATGGTAATTGATGAAAACAAACAGCCCCAAATTCTCAGAGGCTAAAGGCAGTGTAAGGTTACTTCTTACTTATGTTACATTCTGATGCTGTTTAGGTGATTTCCCAAGAGGTAGCTCAGGAATCTGAAACCTTTTCTTTCGCATTGCTGCTCCATTTTAGAATCTTCTACTTCTAGAAATGAGTAGGAAAGTGTAAATTACTGAGTTATAAAACGTTGCATTAGTAATGCTTCACCTAGCAGGAATTGAGAAAACTCTAAGATTTCCGTTTTTAGTACTAATGTGTATTTTGTTTATTTAATACTATAGGTATGCAATGAAGTGGAAAAGGTGTATTATTTTATCAAACACAGTAGTAACCTTTATAAATAGTATATTCAGAGGAATTAAGCGCATCACTTAAAGGGTTTGGTTTGTTCTGCGTGGGGGATTGTTTTAGAGAAAGGGAAAACATAGTCTTTGCATTACCAGATTTCAGGTGTATAGTAAGAGGCAATGTGATGACCGTATATTTTTGGTACTTTATTTTTGCTAACTTTACTTCTGCTCTGGCTTTTCTAATTATTCTTGTTCACTTTTGATCTTTTATTCCAAAGAAACTAAACAATTGTTACTCCTAGCTCTTCAAGATTTCTTTTTAAGGGAAAGTAGTTATTCATGAAGCATCAAAATCTGCTATTCTAATAACTGTAAAGATAGCATCAACCCTTTTAAATTAAATACTTCTTATTTTATTAGTACCATTCTTAAGTGTGTCTTTTCTTAGTTCTTTATTCATTAAAGTTCTTTAATAAGTTTCCACAAACACATACATATTGTAAAGTCTTTCAGTGTGTGAATGGATAAACTAACTGGTATATCTACATAGTGGGATGCAATAGGAAAAAAATAAACTGTTGATGCATACAACTTGGAAGACTCTCCCAGGAATTATAGCAGGCAAGAGAAACCCTTCTCTGGAGATGGCTTACATAGTCCATGTATGCTTCCATTATATAACATTTAGGACTATAGAGAAGGGGAACAAATTAGTATTTGCTGGGAATTAGGGGGTAGCGGAAGGGAATAACTATAAAGAGATAGCATGATGGAACTGTCTTTAGGTGATGGAACATTTCTGTACCCTGATTATAGTGATGTTTCATGAAACTCTGTATGATTTAAAATTGAAAACTGCTATTCACTGACAGAAAAAAGTCAGTAAAAATAAAGACAATAAAACAAAAAACCACTTCAAAAGATGTCCAAAAATATCTCATAGTTCCAACTGATTATAATGGGCTAGTAGAATGATTAAACTTTTATTTTATTTCATTTTTGTGACACTAGGGATTAAATCCAGTACCCTCATATTGAGTGACATTCCCAAGCCCTCTTTTTTTCAGTTTTGAGACTGGTGTGTCACCAGGCTTGGCTGAACATTTCTGCATATGCCCTTTAATGTTTGTGTATTTGCCGTAGTTAGATTTGTTTGTTTTTGTGTTGTTTACTGGATAAAATTTGCATTCAAAGTTTTGTCAATTCTGACAACTTGTTGTAATAACTGCAGTGCAGTCAAGATCGAGACGTTTCCAGCTCTGCACAGCCCCCTCTGCCCCTTCGTAGCGAGTCTTCCTGCTCAGTCAGCTGTTGCCACCAGCCTGTGATCCGCTTTCTGGCACCACGGGCTTGCCCGGTAATTCTGACAGTTTCTTCCAGCAGAGTCTTCGTGAGATTCATCCATGTTGTTGCACGTCACTATTTTTTGATGTTTTAGTATTACGTTGTGAGGTGCCACAATTGCTTATCCGCTGTCAATTGATGGACATTTGGGTTGTTTGCCGTGTAAACTTTTATAAGTAAAAATGTTACAAGCATTCACCTATAGCCCTTGGTGAGAATGTCATGTTTTCATTTCTCTTGGGTAAATGCTCAGGAGTGGGCTCACTGGGCTGTTTAACTTTGTTACGACATTTCCGGGCCATTTTCCGAATCAGTTGTGCTTTTTTTATTCCCACTAGAAAAACACTAAATGTCCAGTAGTTCTAAGTCCTCATTAGCACTTGAGTTTGTGCATCTTTAAAATTCTAGCAATTCTTTAAAGAGTGTAGTGATGTTTCAGTTTTGTTTTTTTTTTAAAAAACCTTTTTATTGAGAAATAGTTTTAGGACTTCCAAGAAGAGTTGCAAAGTGTATAAAGAATATGCTTTACCCAATTTCTCCAAATCTTAACACCTTGCATAATCATGGCACAGAGATCAAAACTGGAAATTAATATTGGTGTAATACAGCTTATGACACTATGACTTCATCTGGATTCACCTCCCTCCCCTGTCCTCATTCTTTTCCAGGCTTTAGTCCAAGATCTTACACTGCATTATTGTCAGGTCTTTTTCAGTCTTTTGTACTCTGTGATAGTTTTCTCCATCTAATCTGTCTGTGTATATATATAAAAGCTTTCTTGAAATCCAGTTCCACGCGATTTATCTGTGTAGCATATCATAGAGTAGTTTTTAATATATTCAAAAATTATGCTATAGGGCTGGGGGATATAGATCGGCAGTACAAGCGCCTGCCTGGCAAGCGCAAGGTCCCAAGTTTGATTCCTGGTACCAAAACACAAAAAACAAACAAAATTATGCTATAGTCACACAATTTGAGAACATTTTCTATATGGATTGGCTTGGTACTTTTGTTAAAAATCACCTGACCATATTCTGTGTGTCTGCCCTTATGCTTAAGTTTTGAAATTGAGAAGTTTAAACCCTCCAAATTTGTTCAAGTATTTCATATGTCTTGAACCTATTTAAAAAGATATGTTAAAAATTTCAGTGTCTGTTTATGCTGTGTAGAAATGTAGTTCAGCTTTGCACATTGTCCATATAGTCTGTGTCCTGGCCCAACTCATTTGTTTTAGCAGTTTCTTGTGGATTTTTGACTGTTTTTTCTGTGGAGTCAGTTATGATTATCTATCAGCAAAGATAGTTTTCTTCTCACCTTTTATTTATTGTACTTGCCTCGTACACTTGTGTGGAGCTGACTGGGTGCAGTGTTTAGAAACGGTGAGCAGACATCCTTGTCATGTCCCTGACTTCAGTGTAAAACATTCATCTTTCATTGTTGTGATCGCTGTGGGCTTTTCATAAATTCTTTCTTTAAAAATCAGGTTGTTGCCGGGTGTGGTGGCACATGCCTGTAATCCCAGCACTTGGGAGGCTGAGGCAGGAAGATTGTCATGAGTTCGAGATCGGTGTGAGCTACAAAGTGAGCTCAAGGCCAGCCTGAACTGCATAGGAAGACCCTGCCTCAAAAAGACAGAAAATAAACAAATAAATAAATAAATAAATTTTAAAGAATACATATATATATATCAGGTTGTTATTCCATTTTCTTTCTAATTTGTATATTATTTACCTGTAAGATCATACAGGTTAACCTCGTCTGGTTAGTTATTCAGGGAGTAGAATTGTTTTCCTACTCATGAATCTTCTTTTGTTGTTGTGGTACTGTTTGTGTTAGAATTATTCTTATAATACTAGCAATTTTATGTTAAACAGTGACATATTTAACATAAAATACTGTGTTTGAAATTGGCAAATTACACTCATGGCCAAAATGCTCTCATTTTTTTCTTGCATGTTTTAGCTAATTTCATACCTTTTATTTTACCACTTCACGAAAAGGTGGACAAGGAGTGAGCCAGTGACTGACAAAACCTTTTTTTCCAGTGTAAAGCAATATGAACTTCGTTGCTAAATCTGATAATCTTAAATTTTTAGTAACTATATCTTCTAGTGAAAATTTTTATATAAATACATTGAATATTATGGTAATTGACATGTATAATCACGACAGTAAATTATGTTACTGATTTTGAAGTTTATTACAGTGTTTACTGATAGGATGTTTATCTCTTAACATGTGGTTTGCGTAGGTGACTATCAAAAGCATGAGTTCCCTAAACATTCATTTGTTTGGCGGCAGCACTCTGGGTGTCATCCTGGAATGTGTGGATTCTAACACTACGGTCTAGTAACAGAAAAAATAGAATGCTCTGTGTAATACTGTACTTAATTTCTTTCTTACGTAGGCCGGTCTTATACTGGTCTACTGAATTGATGACTGTGAGATTGATTTCCAATTTGAGTTATTTTGTTTTATTTTGTATTTCTCAAAGGACCGCAGTTATTAGCTGTCTTTGCTGAGACAAAATACCTGACACCCAAAGTTGAAGGGGAAAGGTTTATTTCAGCTCAGTTTGTGGAGGTTTCAGTCTGTAATTGGCTGGCTCCAAGGCAGATGGCATGGCAGTGGGGCATCGCACTAGAGAGACAGTTCTTGGCAGGCAGCAGGCAGCAAAGTAGCAAGCAGCAAGTGACCACAGCAGCCCCTTCTCTGTCCCTTATGTTCTGTCCAGGCTACACGCCCTTAGTGCAGGTAGTGCTCACACCAGGGCGGGCCTTCCTGTTACTCAGAACTATGCCAAACCAGTGTACTGATTTAGTAATCACTCACTTTTGATTTCAGCCACCTCTGAAAAGCCCAGCTATGACTACCTGAGGCCTTGGAGAGACATCTAGACATAAGCCATAATGGTAGCATATGATCTCAATTTTCTCATCATCTTTCTGTTTTTATTTTCTTCTTATATTCCAATAGCAGACAGTTTTGTGATGTTTTCAGGAACACATACCTGGCCTGCCAGCTCTTGGCACTTTGGAATTTTCTTGCAGTCCACTTTTCTTTCTGATTTCACCTAGTCCTTCACTCTTACATTTGCAGGTTTTTTGGTTCATTTCTTCCCTTCTATCTGAATACATTGAGGTCATTTGTATTCTTTTTTTTTTTTTTTTTTTTTTTTTTAACTAGTATTCTAAATACAAGCAAGTACTCTGCTTTTGATCATGCCGGTTCCCTTATCAAATAAAACACATTTTAACAACTCAGTGTTTGTTGCTGTCATTTCTTACCACCTTCTTCTTGCTTAAGCCATACTGTGACTTCTAGTTTTGACCCCTTAGAAGTGCTACATTTTCCAAAGTAATCATCCTAATTTCAGTCAATCATATCCTCTTTGAAATGGTTTGGCAGTTCCTTCCTTCCGCATTACTTTATTTATTTATTTATTTATTTTTGGGGGGGTTTTCTCCGGTACCGGGAACCGAACTCATGACCTTGCTCTTGCCAGGCAGGCGCTTTTGCCGCTGAGCTAAATCCCCAACCCCCCCCCTTCCACATTACTTTTTAAAAAACTTCCTTTCCAGCCTGTCTATGGCATCTCTGCACTTGATGCTTGGTGGATTATTTATACCTAACATGCAAAACCGATGTTTAAAATCAAACTTACTTTATGTGCTTTTTCTGTTAATGGCACCAGAATTCTGATCATGCATACTGAAAGTGGCAGAGTCCTTTTGACTTCCCATTTATAGTCAGTCAGTAAAGCCTAATGTCAGGTGCGGCCTCTTCAGTGTTTCTTAAACTCTATGATTTGTCCTATTACTGTAACTGAGATTTATTCTGTTTACCTGCGATCTTACCACTTCCTCATTACTACATCATTATCCTCCTTTGTTTTTCGTACACCATAATGTGTATCAAAAATCAGTTTATTCCATACTCGGCGATTATTGAGGTCTCTGGAATCTTACTGTCCAAGTTCACATTCTTCCTCTGCCAGTTACTCTCTTTGATCTTTGAATAAGTTTACTTAATTCCATTTTCTTAGATATGATACAGGGGTAAGAATTACAGCATGAGTTCTTTCATAGTATATAAAATGCTGAACTTCTAATGTTGCTGGCCATTATTGCTAATAGTACTTCAATAACTTCTCAAACTCTGCATCTGCAGAACAAGACTGAGAAATATCATGCCTTTTAGGATGTTTCAGAATAGGCATGTAATCTACAGTTTCTTGTTTTGTCTGTCATTGCTCTCTTGTATGTACTTCGTGCTGGAGGCCAGAACACTCTTCATATTTATTTTTCCACCTTATTCTATTTCTTTATTATTGTTTCCCACTCATCTTTACCTTCGAAGAATCTATCCAGTTTCTAAAGCCAAGTTGCTCTGAATGTTACAGCAGAATGTGAACTTTCTTGATTCTGAACTTCCATTTTCTTTTGTAACATCTGCATGTTATTTACCATGTTCTGTCTGGTAGTCCATTTGTGATTCATGTTCGAAATACATCCTTGAATATGATATGCCTCTGATAAATGCTTCTTATATCTGGACTTAAAGGTCGCTTGCATTGCTGCCATGTTATCCCAGTTTTTGAGGGGAGGTAGAGATGGGGGAGGGAAGAGCTACTTTCTTTGTATCTTCAAATAAAGCTTTTAAATTTTGTAGATATTCAAGTCTGTTTCTGAGATTGGTTGTTTGGACCAGTTCTGGGTGCTCAGGCTTTTGCTGTGTGTTTGTTTTATGTATCTATTGCTGTATAGTAAACTATCTTCAAAACCTAGTGCTTTAAAGTGATAAAAATTTACCATTTTGAAATCTGTCAGTAATTTAGAAGTAGCCTGCTGGTTAGTTTGCCTTAGACTCTCACATGAGGTTGTAATCAGCCAGGGCTGCAGACAGCTCAAGGCTTGATGAGGGCTGCACCATCTGTTCCCTGTATGCTTCCCTAGCTTGGCTCAGGAGGGCTCAGTGTCTTGTCGGATGGCCCTCTGCGTAGGGCTCCTTGGTGTCTTTATGATACGGCACTTAGCTTTCTTGGGAGCAAGTGATCTGTAGCTCAGACACCATGGAAGCCGTGGCATTTATGAACTAGCCTTGGAAGTTGTGTATCATAATTTTTATAATATCCTAGTCAGAAGTTGTGAATTACTAACTGGACCACACTGAAGGGAAAGAGTATTGAGTTCTACTGTTTGAGGATTGTCAAAGAATTTGTGGATGTGTTTTTATCAGGGAAGCTGATGATTTTGGGTAAATTTCACTATAATTTGTTTTGAATTATTGCTGTGTTTGTTCTATATTAAAGAAATTCTAAGTTCTGAGGTAACTGTCGATATGGCTTTATGGAATGTCAAAGATTTATGTATCCTGAGTTTCTCTACTAATTTGGAGTTTATTTGTAGGATTATTTTTTGAAATTGTTAAAGTTTTGATAACTTTGTATCTGTTTTCAGGGCACTAACTTACTGAGTTATTCTCAGACTTGTCATATTATTTTTTTCTTCTCTATTTAAGAAAATAAGTTTACCAGTAAAGTATAGAAATGTGTTTATTAAAATAAACGGCTTATTTTTCCCTCTTAGCTGATTTGAATAGGATGCACAAACAAAATATAGATGCCTACCATAACCCAGATGCAAGAACATATGAAGATAAAAGGGCTGTTGTCTCTCTAGACCAAAATTTAGCCACTTCAAATGCTGAGAACCTAGAAGATTCTGCAAATAACAACTCAGGTTTTTAATCACATTCTATTTTTTTTCTTGTACATTTCTAAAGTTGTTCAGTATCATGTCTCTTTTTTTCTTTGACAGAGCTCCAGAGTTGGTTATTCTGAGTCAGGAAGGGTAGTCCATTATTTATGTTACTGCTAACACATTCCCTTATGGTTCCTCTGAAAAAAGTTGAACAGGGAAAGATTGCTTCTTACCACTGTGTTTTTGCTCTCAGCTTTGTAGCTTGCTGTGTTTACTTTAGCTGCTGCTTTTTTATTTTGCTCGTTAAAATCAAACAGTTTTACACATACACAATTTACTTCTTACACTCACGATTGGTTGAATTAGTCACAAGGTGTCAAGTGTGTTATGATAGATTGCATAAGAAGATCGTTTGCTTGTTTTAATGATCACTTACCCTTCCTTTTAAAAACCTTCCTTATAATAAGCCAAGTAATTACAAATTCAGTATGCGATCACAGCCCTTTTTCTTAACCAGACACACTTGATTTACTGTTACATAGCATCCCTTCATCAAAGGTTCTACAAGTTGAAGTTGAGTATCATTTTTTATGACTTGCAAGGAAAAAGTTATCCTTATCTTTATGAAGCACATAGGAGAAGATGTTGTATTTAAAAATCAAAGGAAATTTAAAGAGTATACTCCTTGAACTATATTCTGATGCTTATAAAAGTACATTTATTTACTACAAAACTGCTTTTGTGCATTCACAGAAGTTTTGATTATTGTCTCAGAAGGAACTTTACATTAGAAATTTCTTCTAATATATTCATGACTAATCATGCAATTTTGGTTTTTTTTTTAATTTCATCTGACTTAGTGCCTAATCACTCAGGTTAAATGGGGAGCTGTAATTAGTAATACTAGCTATTTATTTTTCAAGCCCTTTATGGTAGCTTTAATCTCTGTAGCCCTTTAAATTACTTTAGGAGACGCGATGTTTGCTTTTGTTTGTGGGTAGCTTGTTTCATTGTTTGATCTCTTAATTTTGAAAAAGTAGGTCTTACTTTGATCTACAATAGATTTATATTTTTACCCTTTGGATCCAGTTTTGATTTTTGGAGCACTAAAATTGGCACCTTTAATTTTGATGAAATTATTAGTTTTGCTCTCTTAATCTGCAGTAATTCAATGTATAGTAGGATTGTCAAAACTTTTTCATATTATTGTTGCCAAGAGAGAATTTTGGCTTCTTTTTGATTATTATTGTTTTTCTCTTCCTCATTTGCTGCTGCTTCTAGTAGTCTGTGTTGGAATCTCAGTGCTTTGGGTCTCCTCTCTACTTTTTTCTGTCACAGCCATTATTGTTTGTAGTTATATCTCAGCCTAGAATTAATTCTTTGTTAATAATAACACTTTTAAGCAACTGACTCTGTTCGCTAAGTAAAAAGACTAGAAAATCAGTAGTTTCTATATTTCTTCCCAAGAACATAAGTGTGATGACCGAATGTGCATAGCAAAACTTGTTAATATCTTTTCTGTCCTGCCATCAGATTTTTGTGCTGCTGATGTTTGCCAGAATGTTCTGTTTTAAGAAATCATTAAAAAAAACCCAAATATTTAAAATTCATTTTTTTCTGAATTAAAATTTCTTATATTAAATGTTTCCCTAAGAATTAACCTAAAATAAACTTTCTAAATGCAAGAAACTATCCACAGCTGTGCAATTTGTGCTGTGCCTTATATATTTATATGTATGTGTGTGTGTATATGTATCTATTTATATAGATCCTTATATCTATATATATACCTGTGTGCACACACACACATACATATTTTTCTCCCTCCTTCCCTCCTTCCTTCCCTCTCTTTTTCTCTCCCTCCCTCCCTCCCTTCCTTCCTTCCTTCCTTCTGGGACTGGGGATTGATTGACTCAGTGTCTTGTGCATGCTAGGCAAAGGCTCTACCACTGAGCTATATCCCCAGCACCCCACCCCCTGTTAAAGTTCTTTTTGAGACAACCTATCACTGAGTTGTCCAGGCTAGCCTGGAAGTTGTCATCCTCTTGCTTCAGCCTTTTGAGTGGCTGGATTATAGGAACATGTCACCAAGGCCGGCTACATTTAATACTTTTAAAAGGTGTTAGGAAGTTCAAATATATCTGAAAATCGAATGTTGTCATGTAATTTAAGGTTCATTGTCCTCTGACATCTCATCGGTAGGCCTGTTTTTGAAGACCTTTATAATATTCTGTGGGGTTCTCCCCCTTCTTTTTCCTCTTTTACTTATAGTTCATAGATGAGTTGCCCTTCGTGAAGTTTAGTATTGATCTGACTTGAATTTGTTTTTTAGCTTACTATGATTAGGTACATTTATATTTTATTTGTATAGAATAAATGTTTTCCCATGGCTTTATTTTTAAAGTTATTTCCAAAAAGATTTATTTTGTCTCTAGTGTATTTTCTTTAATCATCTCAAAGGTTTAGAAGGTGAAAGACCTCACTCAATTTGATTTTGCTAATCAGCTTGTCCAACACTGCATAAGAGTTAGAAGAACCATCAAATTGTATATTTAGTTTTCATTAGGAACATTTTCTAGTAGAGAAGAGTATTCATGATGTTTAAGTCTTGATTTGGCTTTGTGCTGATCAGTTGAAATAGCATTAATAAATTTAAATACAAAGGTAAAGTCGACCTGAATAACAGCTAAACTGCAAAGCAGTTTGACTATACAAAATGACATGATTACGGGAAATACTGCTTTAGATTGATGATACTAAGAATGAATTAGTAACTAAAAAATAATATAAAAAGTGTTGCTTAAATTTAAATGCCATTTTTTTCTTGCTGTATTCAAAGGGACTCCTAAAGAACACTTGCTTTCCAAATTGCTTTTATGAAATAATTTTCCCTTCAAAAATATATAAAATACTATTTATGTATAAATAACATGTAATAATTTAAAATTTTTTATATTGACATCCCATTTAATAGTTTTAAAAATATAAACCATTACAATGATTAAGACTCATTTTAATTTCTTGAAAATAGTTTTATTGCTGACTTTATAAGCTATATTTAAACTACACCTGGGAAGAACTTTGGAATTACTGACTTCTAGAAATAATTTCAGAAATTTTAAATATATATTTACATAATATACTTAATATGTGACTGAGAACTGTTACTAAGCAGAGGATAGCCATATACATAAAAATTTATATATATTTTTTTTCTTTTTATAAATTCTAATTTACAGACTTTGCTGTGAGGTGATTTGTTTAGGCTGTTAGCTTTTATGCTGCCTTGATGTCTTTTAGCTATATAGATACAATATGATTTTCAAAGATTTAGTCTCACTGTTTCTCTTTTTCTTCCTACTTTTCATGTGATCTTCAGATTCTAGTTTCAGGATGCCTCCTCTGATGTTGACTTCTGGATGTTTGTATTTAGCACAGTTTTTCAAAATATCAGTTTATGAGCAAACTGTTCTTTAACCTTTAACATTTCCTAATCGTGTGTTTTTGCAAAATGTCTTTTTCAAGGCCATGTGCAGACACAAAGCTCTCCTTTTGCTCGGGGAAATATATTCAGTGAGCCTCCAACTGAACTTCAGATTAAACAGCAAGAATTATACAAGAGTTTTCTTCGTTTGCAGGTGAAAGACTTATCTAATCATAATTTTTAAGTTTTATAAGAATTCTGATAAGCTAGCAGCCGATCCCCCCCCTGGGAAGGCTAAGGCAGGAGGACTGCCATAAGTTCAAGGCCAGCCCAGGCCACATAGTGAGTTCAAGATCAGCCTAAACTATATACTGAGACTGTTTCAAAACAAAACAAAAACAAAAAACTAGCAGAGATAGTAGGACATGTACTAAATTTTAAAATACCTTGGAATTATCTAAAATATATAATTTATATCAAATGTAGATATTACTAGAATGTTTTATTTGAAAATGAGATATAGTATATTAGATATAGTAGTGGACTTTTCTAAATATTATTAGATCATTCATTATTAAAGAATGCTGAGATTCTGAAATTCACTCAAATATTCACATATTGGGTAAAGAATAAATACATATGTTTATAAATTAGTAGAAAATCAATATTTTTCTCCAATAATTTTATATTCTTGACTCATTAGTACAGGCTGAAAATATATAAACGTTAGGGACAGTCACATTTTGCAGCTATATGCCCATGTGGTATATAGGCAAATACGGTGGTACCTCGGTCCATGAATTCGATTCTTTTCTTGGTTCTTTCCGATTAAGTTCAGGACACTTACACACCTTGTGTTTTTTAAGCACATGGCCTCGCCAGACTCCACGTTACGTCTGCGCTTGTGCTGAGTGCTGAGTTAGTGTCACACTTGCCCAGAATAGACTCACAGTTTCTCCTTCTATTGCCTTTCTCCACACCTGCACTTACAACTCTCCGTTGGGTTAACTCCGCGCCCTGGTTAATCTTCCTTTGATGAAAATTTGCACACCCACCCTTCACTGCTGAAAACCTCGCAGTACATTTTGTTTGCCTGCAGACCCCTTAACTTTCCATTTAGGGTTATCTGGTCTAATCCTAATCTGTTAAACAGATTTCACTAAAACAAGTCATCGTTAATGAATGCGGTCTTCGAGGATAAGTGATCTGTCATTAACTTTTAAGATGTATTAAGGGAGCATTGAAAGAACTGGGAGCAGGGGTGTTCTATGTGCAGCAGGGGCAGTGAAATGAGGGGAAGTCCTCTCTGCAGAGAGTGTGGGTGGAGATGTGAGAGAGTGGCATCAGGGTCCTAAGGGTGTTGATCGTTCCAGCCAGATTGCAGCAGGTTGAAGACACAGAATCACTTTTAACCTGAAGGACCGCTGATGTGTTGCTCATGGTGACAGCCAGGCAAACTTTAAATTGCTCCAGTTTGCTCTGCAAGTGTTACCGTAGCCTAAGTTACCTTTTACTAACCTCCTCCCTCCAAATTTTACAAGTGTATAGTTCTTTTACTGTTTATAAAATACTTTTACATATAGTATTTCATTAAGCTTCAAAATTCTCTGGGAGAAGTATTGTATCTATTTTTGGACAAACAACTAAACACAGACTAACAGGTTTTTCTATGTTAGTGGAAGTATTGAATCACAAGGCCAATGTAGTATTCACACACAGTGGAATACTACTCTGCCATTAAAAAGGTAAACTCGAGTCATTTGTTGGAAAATGGGTGATTGTGATGTTAAGAGAACTCAGACAGTCAAGCTTAAACATCACATGGTTTCTTTTATTTGAGAAATCCAAAATATAAATAAATAGCAAAATAAAACCAAAAAGTATAGAGATAGAATTTTTTCAGATGGGAAGAGAATCAAGAGATGGAAGGAGGAAGGGTAGGAAGGGGATGAAGAGAGAATTAAGATGTGTTATGTACATGTACCAACTCCACACAAGGAATGTCCACATTGTGTGCTACAAGCATGTACTAATAACAAGTGCCTCCCTGGCAAGCGCAGGGTCCTGAATTTGATTCCTGGTACCAAAAAACCTGAAAAGAAACCCACCCCCAAAACATGTACTAATAAAAATGGAAAGCTTTAAAAAAATAAATAAAAATTTATTTCCTCCACCCAAAAAGAAAAAAAAAATTGTGAGGCCAGTGCTTGAAGCCATGTCTTCTGACTTCAAGTGTTATATCTTTCTTCCACACTTGTATTCATAGGGTTTCTAGAGAGTCTTTCTGAAAAAAACTGCCAGTGATAGGAAAAGCTTGGATTTTATTAGTTTCAGCCTCCAATTCTCCCACCCTAATAAACCTTGGAGTGGGGCTGGGGATTTAGCTCAGCGGCACAGCGCCTGCCTGGCAAGCACAAGGTCATGAGTTCGATTGCCGGTACCGGGGGAAAAAAAAAAAAAACCAAAAAATAAATAAATAAATAAATAAACCTTGGAGTATCTTAGATTGCTCTCAAATGCTGGTTTTCAAGTTTTTCTTTTAGGATCCTCTTAAAAATCTTTTTTTTAATCTCAAAATGCAATCTAACATACAATTATACAAAGTATAAAATAGGTAAACAATATTTATTACTACTCAAAAATACATTTTCAGATAAGAAATGTACAAAACTTAAGTGTTAAATATTTTAAAATGTCACAAATTGTGCATAAAGACGGCAAGAGAAGATTTAGCCCAAGGGCTGCACGAATAAATAATACAGTTCAGCTTAATGCACTGGAAGTCTTTCTGTTGTTAAAATTTGGTAAATAATACTTGTTAATATTTCATGCTTTTAATTACAGCTTTAAAAATAGATCTAAAAATTCTAATATATTAAAATAAAAATTTTAATAAAATAGGATCCCTGAGGCACTTTTGTATTAGCTAGAAGACCATGACTTAGAAAATGTCTGTCTTCTTTCTATTCAGTTACTGTCTAGCACTCCTGTTGGCATTAAACTTTGGATTTTTTTTTTTTTTTTTTTTTTTCGGTTTTTTGAGACAGTGTCTCACCATATAGTTTAGGCTGGCCTTGAATTTACCTTGTAGCCCAGGCCGACCATGAGCTCACAGCGATCCTCCTGCCTCAGTGCTGTGGAGTTTGAATCTGTCGGTTTCCCACACTGGGTAGAATACTCAGTACGCACATGCACAGTTTAAAGAAGTTTGTCTTGGCTCAGGATTTCAGTCCAGGGTTGGCCGGCTTTGAAGCGGAAAGGCTGGAGTGCAGGAAAGCTGTGTAACCCGCGGCAGCCAAGACGCAGGGGATGGTGCATGGAAGGGAAGGGAGAGACAGACAGGCAGGCGGAGGAACGCACTTTTCTAGGTCACACCCCAGGAACCCACCTCTAAGCAGGCCTCACCGAAACAGCCCATTCAGCTCCTGAATTCATCTGTGGACGAGACCTTCCAAACACGTGAGACACTGGGGGACGTTTTCGATCTCAGCCACAGCACATTTACTATGTGGGATCCATTAATCATTTGAAAACTGGTATTATTTGATTCTGATGGGGAAGCAACCTTGTATGTTGTGTTCATGAATAGGAAGGCGGAATTGGGTGTGGAATACGAGGTTTTGTTGGGTCATAAATGGTGTTTTCTCTAGATAGTGTTTTTTCCCTTTTTTGGGGACAGAGTCTTGCTGTGTAGTTCAGGCTGGCCTAGAACTCACTGTGTAACCCAGCCTGCTCTCAGACTCACAGCAATCCTCTTGCCTCAGCCTCCCGAGTACTGGGGTTATAGGTGTGCACCACCACACTCAGCATCTTGTAGATATGGTGTACTTTAATAAGTCTGCATGCTACTTAGTACTGAATGTTAGGCTTATGCAATTTTTTTTTGGGGGGGGTGTTTCTTTTTCAGTACTGGGAATCAAGCTCACAACTTTACGCTTGCCAGGCAGGCGCTGTGCCGCTGAGCTAAATCTCCAGCCTCTATGCAATTTAATAGTGTTGTAAGAAATATTAGAAAAAGTTTAATTTTTATTTATTTATTTTTTTTTAAAGTTTAATTTTTAAAATCATGGACATATGTAAGATTAAGGTTCTTATCAGTCAAAAACTTAATGCCACTAGATAATCTTGAAGCTAGAAGAAATGCAGACAATAAAAATAAAAATAATCTCAATAAATACCTGTAATCCATACCTAAGGATTATACAATGTATTGGTGACCTTTAACCAGAGTCACGAGCACCCAGGACCCGTGCTGCCCTCTTCCCTGCCTCAGCCCGCTCCCTGCGCCTCTGAGCGCTCAAGATGGCACTTGGCCGTGGAGTCCTCTTACACTGTCACAGATGGTTTTCTTTTTCCTCCCTCCCTCCCTCCCTCCCTCCTCCCTTTCTTCCTTCCCTTTCTCCTTTCTTTCCTTTTCTCTTCTGCTCTTCCTCAGTCTCTGTCTCCTTCCTCTCTCTGTCCCCACCCCCCACGGTCTCACGTACACTAAGCGTGCACTGTACCACAGAGCTGCACTGCCAGTGCTTGCAGTTGTAGTTCTTACCTGCCAAGCATTTTGCGGGGGTGGTTCTCATGTAGAGCATGATTGAATACTAGAATATAATTCCACTGTTTGAGAATGCTGATCAAGTCCAGGAACTTCTTTTCCCCTTTTTGAGACAGGTTTTCTGTAGCTCAGGCTGGCCTTGAACTCCCTGTATAGCCCAGACTGGCTCAAATTCGCGGCAGTCCTCCTGCCTCAACTTCGTGTGTGCTGGAGCTACAGGCGTGTGCCACCACACCTGGCTTAAACCCAAGAATTGAGTTGTGATAAAGCAATCTTTATAGATTGATCAAATCATGAATATGTACTGAGTACCTTCGATATAGGAGGAACTTCTATGTTCATATATTGTTTCACTTTAATTCTTTAAGCACTCCTTTGGAGTATAAACATTAGTAACTTACCTGGTAAGAAAATAGGGGACAAGAAAGTTTCTTAAGGGTACACAGTCTGTGTCTAATAGCGCTGAAATTTATCTCATGGCTTTTAACAGTACACTGTATTTAATTATAGGACACTGAAAAATTTAATGACTTATTTTTGGAACTTGCAAAAGAGGTTATAAAATGTTGAATTTGTAGGATGCCAGGTGACTAATTTTTCAGTAGTCTTATAAAATAATGACTGAATTTAATTCTTCAGATTGAGGAAAAGAAACGAAGAGAGGAAGCAGAGCGAGAAAGACTGAGAATTGAGGAAGAAAAAGAGGAAAAACGGCTTGCGGAACAGAGAGCACGAATTCAGCAAGAGTATGAAGAAGAACAGGAGAAGAAAAGGGAGAAGGAGGAGGAGGTAGATTTTTTCCCTGCTCTGTTTTACTGTTTGGTCTGAATCTGTCATTTTGACTTGAAAAGGTATCTGTTACTTATAAGGGGTAACAATCTTCAAGTACTTTTAGAAAAATCAGACTGATATCTGCTCACTGGGTATTATTTTACTGAGGTGAAAAACTCATTTAAAAAGAGAGTTTAGTAGCCAAAACATAAGCCTACAATAGTAGGTGGTGCATGCCTGTCATCCCAACTGCTCTGGAGGCTGAGGCAGGAAGGATCGCAAGTCGAGGTTAATCTGTGTAACTTAGTGATACCCTGTTCAAAATAAAAAGGGCTGAAGATGTAGCTCAGAGCACTTGCCTAGCGTGCTTGAGGCCGTGGATTGAATCCTCAGCGTCACACAAAGAAAGTTACGGGCTGACCGATGTTATCAAATATGTCTACTATTTATCAAGCAGACATTTTTATTTTTAAAGAACATTGTATATAGTCTGCATTCTTGGTTTTCTCTGTATAGTTCAGATAAGCTGGCAAATGAATGTACTGCAGTACGAATATATGAAATGTGCATTTTTCTCTAATTTAAAGCAAAGGCTGAAAAATGAAGAGCTTATTCGATTAGCTGAAGAAAGGAGAAAAGAAGTGGAAAGAAAGAAGAAAGAAGAAGAAGAAAAACATAACCTGCAACTTTATTACCACGATGGGCGAGAAAAGAAGAGTGGGGAAGAAGCAAAGGTAAATTTCAAACAGAAATGCCAGTCACACCCGCACTGCCGCCGTTGCGGACTGTGAGGAAAGGGGAGGAGGCGGCCTTGCCTGTGTTCCTTTGTTCTTTCTGCGGAGTGCCGCCCTCCTGTAAGTAGAGCGGTCGCTGGACCGTATGGGCACTTTCCGCCGAACGAAGGTGGTGGGTTTCCTGACGTCAGCCTTTGTCAGTCTTGTTCCTGTGGTCCTTGGCGGCACAAGCAAAGAATGTGGTGTGTGGACTTACCAACGTGTGAACTATTTGTTCTAAGAAGTTCGGGACAAGCTAAGTACAGAAGTAGTATTTGGAAGGTTTTATAACAACTTGTGAGCAGTTTTATATCTATTCATTCTACTCATAAAAATCTTGGGTTTGAATTTCATGTACCTGAAAAATCATTTTTATTTATGTAATAATTAATTCTTACTCTGTTCTACACAATTGTCATGACAGATTGGAAATTAGCAAAGAAAGTGGTGCTGCGCCGCAGAGTGGTTTTGAAGTCCTTACCTCTGACAGAGGTCTGATGTCCAGGGTTAGGTACGCAAACCAAAGTGTTGAATCAAGTTACTAGATCGAGGTTTCTTCTTTAGAAAGTGCTAATTGGCCCTCATCCGGATCCAGTTCACACTCCTGTTCACATTTCAGTTGCATTTAAAAATTTGTATATGTTAGTATCACTGGGGGCTTGTATGAAAATGAATATTCCTGAGTTCCCACCTGCGGGGAACCTGGGGGATATCCAGGAATCTGAATTTTACGGCTGACCTTGGATGCGCTGATGTAGTCTGGAGACTGTACTTTGAATGTTCCTGTCTGTCTTGTAAGCGTGGCCCAATTTGATGTGAGAAAATGTTTTACAGGAATTTGTGTAACATGTTTTTCTTCAAAGCAGGATTTATGAAAAAATTCATTGTAGCTCTGGATTAGCCTGGTGTATGCAGAATGTTTCTGGTATACTGTTCACTGTGTCATTTGCCTCATATAACATGAGCCATTTCTTTCTTCCTCTTCTCCCTTCTCTTCTTCCTCCTCCTCTGCCTTTTTCTCTGTCTCTTCTCCTCCTCCCTCTGCTTCTCCGTACTCTTCTTGTGGTACTGGGAATTCAACCCAGGGCTTTCATACTCATCTGCAGCCCCAGAATCTCTGAGGGTCTCAGTACGTCGCCACATCGCCCGGGGTGGGCCGGAGCTTGTGATCTTGCTGCCTCGGCCTCCCAGAGTAGTAGGGTTAGAGACCCACACCGCAGTGACCAGCAATAGGAGTCATTTTCTTTTTTTCTGTGGTTTTATTAATTTCCCCCATTTTTACCCATATGTGTTTGCAGTACATAACAAATGCTACCCTCATCGTGGGGAATTGGTGCATTCACATAACACAGCTCAGTCCTTCGTACCCCCCCTCCTCTTCCTGTCTCCACGGAGTCTGTCTTCCTGTTTGCTGTCGTCTGTTTTTTATTTTGCCGTGAGCCATTTCTGATAGATCCAGCTATGCTGTTTGATTTCTCACCCCAGGGTTTATGGCAATAGGAATGATAAGTATCCACAACTAAAATGCATTGAAAGATTGTTTAAAAGAGACGTTAAACCCTACTGTAGTTTGGACAGTTTCCTTATCCATGATGCTCTTGGTGCCAGCAAATCTAGATTTTACAGGTTGATTTGTATTGTTTCCAGGAAGGGAATTTTGTGTTTGTATTGTTCTGTTTCCCTTTTATTGAGATGATTTTTTCACTTTTGCTGTCTTTTCTATATTTGGAATACTATTGCTTTATTTAAGTTTGATTTTTATCCTAATCTGAATCTCATATACTTTTGATTAGGAAATCTAAATCTATTTATGTTTACATAATCATTATATTTAATCTCATGTAGTTGAATTTCTGACTCTTATAAAATATATTTTATTAAAAACCATAACAACTTGAACTTCTTAAATATTGTTGTATATATCTATAGTGTGTATAGTTTATATTATATAGATACTTCTGTGTGCATATGTAGTACATATGTGTGTTTGTATATCTATGTATTTTAATTTTCCAGCCCTTGAGACAGCCTTCTCCTGTAGTCCCTGCTCTTCAGAACAAAATGGCAAGAAAACTCCAGAGACCTCCTTCAGTTGACAGCATCATAAGTTCCTTCATTCGTGTATGTACTTTCTGTTTTTGTCTTGTTAATCTTTATTCAGTTATTTTAAACTAAGGGCACTAAATGAAATTTTTGTATTCATCATGTGTGGATAGATGAAATTATTTTAGATCTGAAATACAGTAATGTCTACATTAATCTGCTCTTCCTGCAGTTATAACTGATAGTACTTGGTGCCCTGAAGTTTAATTCTTTTGAAAAACTAAGACAACAAATGGTTCTTCTCCAGGCTCCTGAAGAAGATCCTTTTCTTTGAAAATTGTCTTCTAGCGAACTGTAGTTATGCTTATGAAGTTTCTTACACTTTAGACTGAGTTACCATCAAAACAGAGCCAGGAAAATGTTCCAGAAGGTTTGATCCTTGAGCTGGTACTGGAAGAACCAGGAATGTGCCGTAAAAGGCGGGCAGAGGCCTTCCGGTGTGTGTGAGACCAGCTGATTCGGAGGGCAGGGGAAGCCGCGTGGAGACTTGGGGCCGCTGACCCGTGTGCTGAGGCAGGAGGCCCGAACCCGCTGCGTCTGTCTTCACAGCAGCTTCTCTGTGCTCATTACTGCCTGCGCTCTGTCTTCTGTCAGGTCAGCGGCGGCATTAGATTCTCACAGGAGTGTAGACCCTAATATAAACTGCACGCGGGCATCTGGGGAGATCACTCCTTAGGAGAATCTAATGCCTGGTGATCAGAGGTGGTGTTGCTAGTGCTGGGGAATGTAATTGTTGTGTGTTGCAAACATACGTGAATACAGAAAGAAACGACTCACTCCTCGTTGTTGGAAAACTGGTCTTCCGTGAACTTGGTCCCTGATAGCAGACAGTTTGGGAATTGCTGTGCCAAGACAGTAGGGGAGGTAGGGAACAGACGCAGCGTGTTGGAGGGAGCGGAGGGCTTTGGCATCGTTTCACTGGCTTGTGGATTCCCGACAGGCTAACTGCACAGCAGTCAAAAGAAGAAAAGTGTTTCCCAAATCCCCCTCTCGGAGAGTCTGATTCAGCTGGTCTTGGTAGAAAGGACCTGAGAACTCACTGTACTACTTAAACAGGAGCATGAACAGCCACTTTCATCTTGTGTTGTGTTGTCTTAGTAAAGACTGGAAATGTGGAGATACTTTTGCTAAAGTCCGGATGTGCGACTTTGAGGATTTAAACAAAGACACTGGTGTGAAGAACTGAGGAAGGGCGGCAATTTTATGAAATACTGACGACTTTACATAGTGGTATTTATTGCCTGTGTAGCAGGTGGAGGTCAGTGCTTCTGGTGAGGGTTGTGTAGCATGGGAACTTGAACATAGGGATTGTGGAGTGGGACTGTAGACGGTTTGGGAAGCCCTGAGCACACTGCGGCTTCTCAGAGTAGAGTGGTTATCCGGGGTGAGCGTGTAGCGAGGAGGAGAGAGCGCTGAGGATGCCGTACTGGGGGGTTAACAGCGTCTGAGGAGCAGAGAAAAGAATAGCAGCAGAGTAAGTTGCCGCTGGCCATGTAACACAGTGGCTTAAAATGCCCACTGGCTGTGCCACTTGGGGGTCACTTCGTGACTAGCGAGCACAGTTGCCGAAACAGAGGCCGTCGCTCTGCGCTGACGAGCGAGTGGGAATAAGGAAGTAGACCCCAGAAGTCCACATCTGTTATTCTTAGAGAAGCTTGGCTGTCAAGGGAAGGAGAGAGCGGACAGTAGACAGTGAAGAAAGGCGAATGCGATTTGGTAGAAGCAGGTTTCGTGCACAGGCTGAGAAGAGGGGCGCGCAGAGAGGCAGAGGCTGGCGGGAGAGGGTGACGTGAGGAGACAGGAGTCGCTGCGCTTTGCCGAGGCGCGGGGTCTCCTCTTCTGCTGAGCCGGGAGGGGAGTGGAGGTGCGGGCACGCTTTCAGGTAGGGTACGTGTGTTTAATTCCCGACTCCTTTCAAGCTTCGAAGCAGGAAAGATGTATTAAGCGTGTTTTCCATTATTGTTAAACAGGAAGGTTCAGCGTCCAGGGCACAGTCTCCTCCGGTACCTGCAAGGAGAAATCAGCTCCGCGCAGAAGGTAGAGTTAACTGTTTAATTTGTAATCTAGAATATTTCTTTTTTACATCTTTTGTTTTGAAAATAACTACAAAGTTTTAGAAAGTTGAAAAAATGGTAGAGATGCCGAGTACCCATCCTCTAAGTTCTTCCTGTCCTGCGGAATACAGTATTATGGCCAGGAAGTTAACCTCAGTATACTCTGCAAGCTGACCTTCACCAGCTTCCGTCAGGTTTCACTGGCGTTTGTGTGTGTGCGGTTTTAGGCATGTCTAATCACGTAGTATTTGTGTGGCCACCACCACAGCCAGGTGTCCCTCGAGCTCCCTGGGGCTGCACCTTTATAGCTCCACTCTTCACCCCCCAAGATAACTCTCAGCTTTTGAAATCCTGTACTATCAGAAATGCATTTTGGGATCTTAATGATATTAGTAAATATGATCTGAATGTATTTGGGTATTTATAAAACATTAAAAATTTTTATAAAAAATCCTCTGAGTATTTTATAGTTGTTATGTAAGGTTGGATTTTAATGTGTAATCTTTTGTTCTTACACTTTACTTATCAATGGGAAATTTTAGAGGAGAAAAAAAATGTAATTATGGAGTTATCAGAAATGAGAAAACAGCTTCGCAGTGAAGAGAGGCGTTTGCAGGGGCGGTTGCTCCACATGGACAGTGATGACGACATTTTTATAAGGTATGTTTAGCATTGCAATTTTTTGTTGTTGTGTTTTTCTTTCTTTCTTTCAAGACCTTGTCTATGTAGTTCAGGCTGGCCTCGATCTCACTGAAGTCCAGGCTGACCTTAATCGTACAGCAGTCCTCCTGCCTCAGCCTCCCAAGTACTGGGCTTATGGGCATGCATGTTCCACCATGCCCAGTAAGTTTTGTTTTTTCGTGAGTTACTTTATCCTGTGTCACCTACCTCCTAATTCTGTAGTTTTGGAACATGATTAATTCATTTTACAATTTCCTTACTTTTTTTAGTTTTCTATAATTAGATGTAGAAATTTGATCCCCAAGGAAAATAATGGTGGAAGAGTAGAAAATTTCAGGAATGGAATAATCACAGGCAGTTTCATGTTAGAACTTTTAAATGTTCTTCAGTAATGTAATACTTTCTGGAATAATTGTTTTCTAGCAAATATCGGCTGTCAAACCTGTTTGATCATTGTTGTTAGAAGGATTCAAATGTTCTAAATTTTTACTAAGTTGTAAAATCAGTGTAGTGACGAACTCCCACCCTTTCTTTTCTTTCTTTTTTTAAGATCAGCTTTCTGTTTTGGGACTGTGCAGAGTTTCTGTGTACCCTTTGGCTCTCCTGGTTGTTAGCATCTGGTGTTGCCAGGGAGCGTTTGTCATAACTTTCAGGCAGCCCAGGACTTCCTATGTGCTAGGCCAGCGCTCTACCGCCGAGTTACACCCCTAAGCCTTTTCTTTTTTCTTAATTTTAGTGTTTGAGACAGGACCTCACTAAGTTGCCCAGTCTGGGTTTAAGCATGTGTTTCTCCTTCTTCAGGCTCCTTGAGTAGCTGGGATTATAGGTGTTTATCATCGCACCTCACTCGGAGTTGTTAGTGTATTCTTTCATAAATATCTTCACGTGAAGAATCTTGTATTCATTAATTAATCCCCACAATTATGAGCTCCTATTGTGTGCTAGGCACAAAGTAAATATGTGTCTCACATGCAAATAAAACCTAATAACCTAGTTTCTAGCTCAACATCCTCCTTAACTATTGGTGTTATGGAAATTAGTAGTACAGTTAAAATGTCTCTTTAGAGGCTTCTTTGATTGTTTTGATGGATTTCCGTTTTGTTTGTGTTGATGAATTTCTAGAGTTCCTAGCACCCTGGGTGTGTGTTAGAGGTCTGGGTCGGCCTTGGCAGGTTGTCCGTGGTCTTACGTGAGAGCTTTCTGCTAGAGAGGAGACTGCCATGAGCGCAGGGGCACTGCCTGCGGGGCCTCAGCGCGTCCCGCCTGTGGGTGTAGGGAAGATTGACTGATAAAGAAGTGGGGGCCTGCTTAGTGTGGAGGGAAGCAGCAGTAGATTTTCTGTGTGTTTTATTTTCAGGACTAGAATTACCGTCACTCATCTGTACTCCCTCCGTGTTCCTTCCCTGAGCCCCCCGCCTAGTGCCCTGATCTCCTAGGTACCAAAGGAATAACAGACTACTAGTGAGTTGTTAGGGGTCAAGTTCCCTGGAAGCTTTTCATAAAATCACTGTTGGGGACGCTACACAATAGTCTCTGTATTGAGCAGAATGTTAACGCCATAGCTCTGTGTACAGTTTGTGCTTCGGCCTGAGAGGAACGTGACATTTTTTTATTAGTACATGCATGTTTGCAGTACATGTAGTTTGCAGTCACCTTGCGCAGTGGGTATGTGTACGTATACAGCTTGATTCTTTCTTTAAGAGTCCCTTCCCTCCCGCCTCCCTCTTTCCTCATCCCCTTTCCCCATTTTCATTCCTGTTGATACTGTTAGTTGTGTCCGTGTGTGTGACATGTGTTTACATTACTTGAGGTTATTAGGCTGTTGTACACACATATCTTTATTCAGCTTACTTCCCTTCCCCTCGCCCTCTCCTCTACCCACACTCTTTTAGACCTTATTTGCAGGGATCTATCCCTTTGTCTCCTTCTATTCATCCTTTATTGTGCTGTTTGGTCTTTGCCTTACTCAAATGAGAGATGCTGTACAGTATTTAAGCCTGTCTGTCTGTTTTATTTCAGTCAAGATTGTATTTTCCAGGTGCATCCATTTTCTTTCAAATGACCTGAATTTATCATTTTTTATAGCCAAGTAGTATTCCATCATATGCCTCCAGGATTTAGCTATTAGGAATTGTGCTGCTTTAAACATAGGTTTGCATGTGTCACTATACTATGATGTCTTAGGCTCTTTGGGGAAGATACCTAGAAGGGGATTGCTGAGTCATACAGAATTTCTAATTTTAGTTCTTTGAGGAATAAAAGGTAATATTTGCTGATCATTTAGTTCATACTGCGTACTGTGCTAGGCATGTTGTGTGATTTCTCTTGATTCTCTTGCTCTCAACGTGACGGTAGTGGCTGGACCTTACATCTTACGGACAGTGGGATCCAAGTCAAGCTGCTAATAAGTAGCAGAGCTCATCTTTGAATCAATTTTTCTGCCCTTAGATACGGTGATATTCAAGTTTACGCCCAGCCGAGACCATTCAGTCATTTGCTGAAGCCCTGTCTCAGAACTAAACAAAAAAAAATTAACAAAACAGCTGGGCCTATGGCCCAGGCCCTAGCGCTGCAAACCCTGACCTTTCAGCGGTGTGCATTTTATGGCAGAGCTGAATTGCTCTGCTCTTCTAACAAGGTGCCTTATTCCTGAACATTTTGCAAGATTATAGTGATCTTACAAATACCTATTCATTAAGAGATTGCAATAACAGATGGAATAATGTAATTAAAAATGTTTTGTGGTGAAAGATGCCAGATTTTTTATAGAGAATTAAATATAAGCTCAGATTTTCTTCCTGTAAGCCACAGTTATGATTTATGGTTTATGCACAGGAAGAGAGAAAGAAGTCCCGTGGGTATATTCGACATGGCCCGGCATCGAGTGCAAGCCCCTGTCAGAAGACAGTCGCCTAAAGGCTTGGATGCTGCCACTTTCCAGAATATTCGCGACTTTAACGTGCTGAAAGACAGAGGTATGTGTCGCTGCTGCAGCGGTACGGCAGGGTGCTCAGGACCTTGCAGATGCTTATACGCGCTGCTTCAGTTCACGAATGCTTTTGTTTGGGGACAGTTTGATTGGCAAACAGAGCATTTGGCAAAATTTGGTTTTTCTTTGTGACCGTGGTCCTCTTTCTCCCATGTGGACACGAACATGGCCTTCTTTTCCAGAATTGCGGATGTAAGTTTGTGAACTGAGGTGCCTCTGTACGATTTCTTAAAAGTAAAATTTCATTTATAATATGTTTTAAGTTATAAATAAAACTTCTGTACACTTTAGATGTTCCGTTTATCAGTGTGGTAGAGGAAGCGTCAATTCAGACTTTTCTTTTGGAGGGTAGGTAGGAGCCTCAGAGTGGGTGCGGTCGTGGAGATTGGCGGAGGACGGCCCTTGGCTGCACGGAGGTTAGCTTGGGAGAGACTGAGGCCGGGAGCTACCGTGATTTGCGGGAAAGCAGGAGAACGTCGGCCGCTGAGCGCGGTGCGCAAAGCGAGTGTGTCGGGGAGAAAGGTGGTGTGAGGGCATCGCGGCTCTCAGTGGGGTCAGGGCATCGGTGACCTCGGCCTTTCTCCGCACAGTGGAGGGCTCGGAGCCGCTGAGCCGTGCAGGGAGCGTTCACTCGAGGCAGTCGGCCCACGTCTGCGCGGGGAAGCAGCCGTGCGCGAGGAGGGCGGCTCCGGCGGCGCGGGATGCCTGCGAAACGCCCCTGCAGGAGCAAGAGGCTCGCGGCGGGAGGAGAAGGGCTGGCCGCGGAAGGGAGCTCGGCCCTTGGTAGGCAGGAGGGGATGTGCGGTATGAGCAAAGAGCCGACCAGTTCGCGTGTAGCCTCTTAGTGAGCGTGGAAGAAAAACCATAGCACGTACGCAGGGTTGTCACCTACAGGAGCCCTAAGAGAACAAAAATAGGAACGGAACATTTTCTTTTTAAAGGAATACTTGATAGAGCAAGTCCTAGAGCAGAGAAGGCACATTTTTGGATGTGTGGGCATCCCACACATCCCATCAATACCAGAAATACCAGAAAAATCTAGAATTTGAACTTCTTTTATTTTTGAAAGTAATATCTGTCTAAAGAGAGCTAAATTTTAATTATCTAAAGAAATAGGGAGAAATCACTTTATATACTGTATACAAACACCGTTAAAATTTTGGATATTTTATGCTGTTTTTGAGCATAATTTACACAGAGGTAAAACCAAACAGTGGTACGATTGTTATTTTAAAAATTTCTTTCATTGTTTGCTTAGATTTATATATATCATCAGTTGTACATGTTATAGTTATTTTTATGCTGTTTTATTGATAACTCGGCCACAGAGGTTAAACACAGAACTAGGCATTATATTAAGCCATTGAGTCTCAGAGTTTTATCTAGAGTGTTTGTTTTAAACTAAACCATTATTTTTTTTTTTTTTTCATTCTTTTCTCACGTATACACAGGTTTTCCAGAAGCCTCAGGACAAATGATGACTTTCTCTCTCGGAAGTTAATAGAATGTGTACTTTGTATTATGTTATAAAAGTTTAATTTAATTTTTAAAATTTTTTTTTT
>NW_004955444.1:12121156-12129692 GCF_000276665.1 Chinchilla lanigera | reverse complement strand
GCTTGCCAGGCAGGCGCTTTGCCGCTGAGCTAAATCCCCAGCCCCTTAACATTTTAATTCTTATTGACTGATAAATCATACAGTTTCAGCAGCGATGAGCTCTCAGACTATTTCTCTAGTGATAGTGTCCCTTACAATAATTCAGTCAGTTCGCATGTACTTGCTTTTTGCGTGGTTTTTATCTATAAGGGATAAAATTGGCTCGTAACATTATTTTCATTTTTTCAGTGTATTTTATTATTTTTTATTCGGTTTTTGAGAAAGGATCTTGCTATATAGTTCAGGCTGGCCTTGAAGTCAGTGGTAATCCTCCTGCCTCAGCCTCCTGACTGCTGGGATTACAGGCATGCTCTACCATGCCTAGCAATTTTTTCAGTATGCATATTCTAGAGATCTGCTGTGATTGCATAACCTCGTGGCTTTCAGAGTAATAGCCACGTGACTCATCACTTGGAGGTATACACCTGCGTGGAGTTTCCCTACCGGTGTTCTGGGTGGCGTCATGGGAAGAGGCTAGGTAGGCATGTAGAGTGCCTCATTGGAAGCCACTGCTCGTTCTGGGAGCTTCCTTATAATGTCATTAGGTTTGTAAAAAGGCATCTATTAAAGAATATGAATCTCACGTTCTTTATGGCTACTTTAATGTCCTTTGACTTTAGTAATATCCCACTATTTGTTGCCTACAGTAAAGTTTTATAAAATTTTATTTTAAAAAATAAGCTTAATTTTTTAAAGCAGTTTTAGGTGCACAACAATACGAACGTAAAGTACAGAGAGTTCCCATGCACTCCCTGCCTTCGTGCACGGCAGCCTCCTCCGCGACAGACCTCCCTCCCGTTTTTAGTACAGCTGAGGAACCTCTACTGACACGTCAGTGTGTGTTCCACGTCTACGGTGGAGTTCTTTCTCAGTGCTGTATGTTCTGTCAGTTTGGAAAATGTACAAGTGTAACTAACATATCCATCATGGCACTATTGTAATGTACAGAGTACTGTAATACACAGAATAGTCTGCCCATTCCCCTCTTCCTTCCTCCTAATCCCTAGCAATCATTTGTCCCTTTGCTATCTGTATAGTGGTGCCTTTTCCAGAGTGTTGTATAGGTTGAATCAGATTGTGTGTAGCCTTCTCGGATTGCCTTCTTTCACTTAGTAATATACACTCAAATTTTCTCCATGTATTTTCATGGCTTAATAGCTCATTTTGTTTTAGTACTAAATAACATTCCATGGTTTAATAATAGGCCATTTTGGAACATTCTTTTGTGTGTGTGTGTGTGTGTGTGTGTTTGAGACAGGGTCTCGCTATGCAGTTCAGGCTGGCCTTGAGGTCACTTTGTAGCCCAGCCTGGCCTCCAACTTGCAGCGATCCTCCCGCCTCCGCCTCCCGAGTGCTGGGATTATAGGCTACCACGTGCGCCACCGCGCCCGGCTGGAATATTCACGTGGGTGAATTTACCCATTTACCTCTTAAAGGATATCTTGGTTGCTTCCATGGTTTGACAATTAGCAATAAAGCTGCTATAAACATGTGTGTGCAGGTTTTTGTGTCTAAAATCTCACTTGAAAACAAGATTAAATTTTGTATTTTGTGCCCCAGATTCAGAAACACGAGTTGATTTAAAATTGATGTACCCAGATCCTCCGAGAGATCATCACACTTTAGAGATTCAGCAGCAAGCCCTGCTAAGGGAGCAGCAGAAGAGGCTGAACCGCCTGAAAATGCAAGAAGGCGCTGAGGGTAAGGAACAGTCGTTACTGGGTCGGATGGTACTGGTAGGTGGTTCTTCTGTTGAGTTGCTTTGTCTCTTGCATGAATTTCCGTCCCGGGCAAGTTCCCTCCACTGGCAGCTCTGTCTCACAAAGTCTTCGATGTGTGGTGCCCAAACCGAACAGGTCCCACGGAGCACTGTGATTGGCTCAGTGGAGGGGTCGTACATCCATGCATTCACAGCCAGCAGGAGAATGCTTTGACGAGCCCAGGTAACCCCAGCACCAGGAGCTGGAAACTAACAGAAGGACTGGTGAAAAAAATACATTAGTCCCCCGTGGAGGCGTTTTCTTCGTGTGTGTAGGAGATGTGTTAAAGTTGTGCTGTTGCATAAATTCTGTAAACCCTCAGAATGGACTGAGTGTTTTGTGTCATCATCCAATCAGCAGATACAGGTGCTACTAGGAGCACAGACGCTAATGTATCAGTAGGAGGTAGGGTGAGGAATTCAGCAGGCTACTGCTCTCAAGGAATTCGTACTCTTTCGGAGAAGTTAGGTTGTAAGTAAGTGTAAAGAGTATAGGGAAGATGGAGGGTCTGTGGGACTGGGCACCTAGAAGCAGAGTGGAACTAGTTGTCTCCGAGAGCATCTGTGTGCCCTGTTGATACCTAGGTGTATTGCGTGGCCCCGCAGCTGTACTCCATCCACTCTGCTGGCCTTTAGGTCGTCAGAGGTAGCCAAAGCAAATGAGTTACAAAAAAACGAAACACAGCAATCGGATAGAAATTGGAGGAATGGTCCTGCCCGTTACTTTCAGGAAAATTCACCTGTACCATGGTAAGCTGGTCCCGTCTGCAGAATCTGAGGCAGGTTTTTTGACCATATGAGACTGCATCCCAGGAATAAACGACGTGAAGCTTTGGATCCAGATCACATTCAAGATTTGATAAAAGTTTGTATGGCGATCTTTCCACCACGTGGTACAGTGTTTTTAACAACCTCATGTATCACTCAGTGACAGCAGAATGACCAGATGCCGGAAGTAGCACCTCATCCGGAGAAAGGAGAGGTGCAAGCGTAGTCCCCAGTCTTACACTTAGTGTGGGGCTGTTTTTCTTTAAAAGTCTCAAATGATGATCTGACCTTGTGGGATCATGGTAGCTTAGGTTGATTAGGCCAAAAGGAGTTCCTCGGGTGAACACAGCTACACGGGCGCTGGGGTCCTCCATCCCCCATCGCGACTGTCCACAGTTGGTACCAGACGTGATGATGATGTAATTCACGAGGATACGGTCTAACTAGACAGCGTCACGAGGATGACGATAAAGTATTTTGAGAAGGACACAGGCTGCCATTGCCAGCCTCTGTATTCCTCCAGGCGGCATCCGAAAGGGTAAAATGCACTCTTCGGAGGAACACATCGGGAGGCTGGTCAGCCGGAGAGGCTTTGGAATACCTGACCCAAACCCCTTTACTCTGGGGACAAGTACCTAGGATTTAACTTACTGTAATTGCCTGTTTAATTTCATTTAGTACCTTTCTGCACAAACTATAGCCCTACGACAGAAAATGGTGAAGGGCCACGCGTTAATCAGTTTTTCGTTCTTGGGGGTCAGTTTTGAGTTCACAGTGGCTTTACTTACTGTATTCATTAACGTGAATGGGAGAAGTTTATCCAACTAGAATGGATGCAGTTACATTTACTAAAAGCAGGTAGTATCTTAATGTTCTGAACTGTGGTAGGTGAAAAGTAATTTCCAATAGAGAGCTAGTCATAAAAGATATTCTGAAATTTATTTCTATTTATTAAACATTTTCTAGCTGTTTAACCTTGCTTTTGTTCTCCGTTGGTTACAGTTGATTTAGACACCATCCCAAGAGCTAAAATACGAGAGCACAGAATGGTAAGCAATCAGTTCTAATTCTTCGTTAGGTTTTGAAGGAAAATATTTTTTTAAAGGATATGTAAAAATTTAGAATTTTGAATTCTTCAGGAATATTAAATTCAGAAAGAATTTACATTTTTTCTCATCAGTGCCGTTGGTAGAGAAGTGTTAGTATAATATGCAGAGAAAACATAATGGCTAGGAATGAGATTCCAATGCTGTGCTGTTTGAGTTAGTCTCTTAGGTGTATGATTTTTGGCAGATTATTTAATATCTCTGTGCCTGTTTCCTAATCTGTAAAATGAGTATAATAGTACATACCTTGGAGGGTGGCTTATGTATTAAATTAATATTTGTAAGGCATTCAGAATAGAGTGTGACATATAGTAAATTCTGTATGTCTATTAAATAAAAATTATGACACAAATATTGTGGTGAGGATATACACCAGTATGTAGATGCTCTTAAGAGTTTGGCTTGCCTCATACCGAGTCTGGAGGTAAGTGTTTGCTGTCGTCAGTGTTAGCAGTGGTGAGGTAAGGGTCTATAATGCAAGCAGTGGTGAGAGTTATAAAAAACTAAACAAGGTGAGAGGATATACAGTGAGAATACTCCCTTCGGTGTTGAGGAGGGACGTGTGCAGATAAAGGGAAGGGCCGGGCGGAGCCCTTTCTTTTTTGGTGGCGTGGATACTAGAGATTGAACCCAGGCCTTTGCACTGAGTTATATTACCAGCCCTATTAAAAATGTTTTATTTTGAGATAGGCTCTTGCTAAGTTGCCCAGGCTTGGCTCGAACCTGTGATCCTCCTGCCTCAGTCTTCGAGTGCTGGAATTATTGGCATGCATCACCATGCCCAGCTAGGGATGAATGATTTTCATTTAACAAATATTCATGAAATACAGTGATACTATACCTCTGTTGTCAAACTCAGTTTGTTCCAAATTTGTGTCCAAACACCAAAAAATTTAAGAACTGAACATATTTATCCCATAAGAAATGCTGGAAAACTAAAGAATTGGTTCTGAGGCCCAGAAGTAATAAATTCATTTTTCCAGGACTTTAGCAAATTTTGCTATGATTTCTTTCACTGTATCATGATTCTCAGAGTTTTCCTCCTAGCTTTACTGCTGGTACCACTAACTCTCTTTGGAGTCGTGGTTATACTTCATGCAAATAAAACGCAGTGAAAACACAAGTGACACATGCTTTAACGCACTAACACAGGCACTCGCCTGGCAAGAGCAGCGCTTACACTGAGTCGTCGCTCCTTTGTGTCCTCGGTGAGGTACGCACAGTGCGTGACTCGCCCTCAGCTGGTACAAGAGATTTTTTTCCAAGTTGAATTTTCACTTTGACTATTGAGCAAAGTTATGAACCCCAAGCAGATGGTTTTCGAACTTTGCTGTTCGAGCAGTGCAAAGTTCGCTTGGAGCTGTTTGACAACCTATGGACCCTAGACTGTTCCAAGTGTCTAGGGTACAGGAGTTAGCAAAAGAGGAAAACGTCTCTGCCCTCTGGGAGCTTACATTCTAGAAGGGGAGAGACAACAAATGGATCTTGTGTATGGTGGACCACTGGGGGAAATGGTAGTGGGAAAAGGCAGTTGGGGAGTTTTGGGGCTTGGGTGGACTTAACAGTGTGAAATACAGGGACTTAGGACCCTCTCACCAAGGAGGTGATGTTGGAGTGATACCAGGGAGGTGGCCATGGAAAGTACTGGGGGACCAGAGAGGAAGAACATTCCAGGTAGAGGCCCCGATGGGAATATAAGAAACCAGAGATGGACTTCTTGGTTTTTGGACAGGAGTTGCTATTTATAGAGGTGTAGAAGCAGGAAAAACAAATCAGAGTTGGTTTGGACTTTAGTTTTGACATGGAAAGTTGGAAGTGTGTTTTAGACAGTTGAGCTGACAAGTACACAGCTCAGGGGAAAAGATGGAAGTTGGAAATAGAAATTTAATCTTCCCAGCATCCTTACGATATAGGTGGTATCGCTCCATTTTCAGATTGTAAAAGGCTCAGCTATACTCTTACTTGCTCAGGTTTACCAGCTGGTGTTGCGCTCAGCTTTGACCTGATGATGATAGTGATCATATTGCTAATAGCTACCACTTACGGCTCTAAATTTCAAAGTATGCTTATTCCTAAACTGAGACTTAAATTCGTACTATCTTGCCAATAGTCACACAGCCAGTAAGCAGTAGAACCCAGATTTGAACGTAGGCTTCAGAGCTCCCCGCTGTCCCCTAGCACGTGGCCTGGGCTGCCTCCACCTATTTGGAAAGTTTGTAGTTCGGTAGGTTTCTTTGTATGTGGCAGTCACGTACAGAATTTACTGAAATTTAACATGTGGGATTTGGTTAAAATCTTGGATTAATAGCAGATTTTGCCAAAAAAAAAAGCAGCTGTGTAATCCAGGTTTGTCCTGGTTATTTAAGAAAAGGAAGCCAGGTGCAGAGGCACACACCTATAATCCAAGCTATTTGGGAGGCCAAGGCAGGAGGGTTGCAAGTTGGAAGCCAGCCTATGCATTCTAGAAAGACTTGTCTCAAAAAAAGTGAGGTGTGGTGAGAATGGGGATGTAGTTCAGTGTGAAGGTCCTGGGTTCAGTGTCTAGTACCAAACAAAATTTTTTTACTCATAGTCTTCCTAGAAACTGGGTTATGTAGAAAACTGTACAGGATAAATTGGAGATGGTTGTCATGGAAAGATAAGGCACAGATGGATATTGATCACTTCATTATGTGAAGGACTGTGATGCAGAGAGGAGTGGGATGTTATGTGTGAAATGCTTTGAACAATTGGTCGGACCATTTGATTCGGCTGCCATGATCATCACTATCTTGCTAGAAAGTAGTAGTCAGTTGTTTTAAATTTACAAGGATGTACAAATTCAGTATGTGATGAATTCAAGGGAACTTTCTGGTAATGAAGGATATGCGTGAGTGGAGTTCATTACTTTAAAAATTAACGGACAGCTCATCGCTGGAGTGTGCATCTGAAGGCCTGAAATCTGATGGGGAAGGAGAGGGAGGTGCTGGATGACTTGATTTCCTTTTGACATGCAGTGATTGTTCCGTACTGTAAAATTAGTTTGTAAATTTATGTCTCATCTGGGACTTCACTGTAATAGTCTAATGCTTATATTACTTTTTTCCTACTATATGTCTCCCATATCTGTGCTATGTTATCACAATTGCTGTTGCTTACTTCTGTTACGGAGGGCATGTCTCCCCCCTCCGCCTCTCCTGCTGCGGGACAAAATGTGTCTGCTCCAGAGCAGAAGCTCTTAATTCATCTTTTTGTCCCCAGTTCCTAGCATGGAAGAGATAGTTAGTGCACTACACAAATTTATCAAAAAAAATGAATGGACCTTATTTGGATGCTTCATACTCCTATTTTCACCAGTGTGGTCATGGGATCCTTCAACCACAAGAGGGCAGTAAGGAAGTAGAGTTAGGGAGTCAACGTTTCTGCCAGACTCAGGCTTGGAGAGATCAAGTCTTAGTGTTGTCATTGTCTTGGTGGGGATGGTATGTGCTAAAACTTTCTAGTATTTTCTGGGCACTGGAATGTGGTGTTAGGAGGGAAGCAGTCAGTCCTACCTCTCTTCCTATCCTCTTGCTTTTTAGGGGGCGAGAGGAGGGGCAGTGTGGAAACTCGTGTTACCTCTTAGTTCAGACTTGTTTTCACACACAGGACTAATAAAATAACCATTGTGGTTTTGTTTTTGTTTTTTTTTTAGCCCAGAGAGGACACTGATGATTTCTTAAAAAATTCATTGTTGGAATCTGATAGTGCTTTTATTGGTGAGTATAGTACTATATTCTTTATCATGCAAAGTGATAAAGACCTAACATTTTACTACTTTAAAAATAATCACCAAATACAACATGTAAAGTTTTCAAAATCAGAATTTCTACAGTGAACTTGGGAAAACCTGTACATGAATGGCCATAACAGTTTTATTTCTAATAGCCCAAAACTGGAATCATCCCAGAGGGTGTTCAGCAGGTGAAGTTAAACTGTGACACATCCGTAGCATAGGACGTTGCTCAGCAGTGAAACGGAACTACTTGCTGAAACACTCAGTAAGTTGCATGACTTGAAAATACTGCTGAGCGAAAAAGCCAATTCTAGTAAGTTACGTACTGTAAGAGTCTACTTCATTTTTGAAAGGACAAAATTTAGAAACTGAGAATAGAATAGTGGTTGCCCAGGGCTAAGGACAGGGCTGAAGGGAAGGCAGAGGCATAGGTGCAGCATGAAGGATCTGTTTGGTTAGGGGAACTGTGTGAGCAACTTAATTATGGGAGTGGACACACAAATGTCAACAGATGATACTGTGGTATAGAACTTCATACCTGATGGTTTCCGTGCTTTTCTAAAAGTAAATATATACATATATATATTATATTATATATATATTTATATATTTATTTACTTAGTGGTTTAACCTTTTAAAAATGTACAGCTCAAGGGTACTAACTCACTCACTACATTTATATTGTTGTGTGTCATTCCAATATTCATTTTTGTAACTTCACCTTCATTTATATTAAGCGGTTATTCCCCGTTCCTTTGTCCCTTCAGTCCCTGGAAGCCACCATTCTACCTTCCAACACCATGAATCTGACTACTTTGTGCCCTTACATTATTCTCCTTTTCTGGCTGGCTTAGCCTAAAGTCCTTCAGGTTCACCCAAGATGTACCAAATGTCCACCATCCTCTTTTAAAAGTTGAATAATACTCTTATGTGTGTGTGTGGTACATTTTGCTTATTCATTCATCTATCAGCAGATATTTGAGTTGCTTCCACCTTCTGACTGTTGTGAATAATGCTGCTATGAACAGGGGCACCTGTTGGAGTCACTGTTTTTGCAATTAGCTTATTATATGTGTATTATATATATTTCTATTTATATATATATATATA
>NW_004955444.1:11995096-12121056 GCF_000276665.1 Chinchilla lanigera | reverse complement strand
GACTGTTGTGAATAATGCTGCTATGAACAGGGGCACCTGTTGGAGTCACTGTTTTTGCAATTAGCTTATTATATGTGTATTATATATATTTCTATATATATATATATATATATATATATATATATATATATATAAAAATAATCCCCAGAGTCAGACTTACTGGATCACATGGTAGTTGTGTTCTTAATTGTTTGAAGAATTGCTTTACTGCTACTGTTTTCATACAGCAAGGGAGTTCATCAAGAAAGGCACTCACAAGAAAACCAAAAAGGCAGGAACGAATGAAGCTTTATTTGAGCCGGCTGACAGTCTCTAACCAGGAGCCAGAGAGGATGTCCATGCCGATCTGGGTCTCACCTTCAGTTTAAGTACATTTTAGGTTTCCACAGTAACCGTTACCTCATTTTTGGGAATCTTAGAAGAATGTCACACAATTATCACAGTTTTCTTCTCCCAGCAGGTCACACAGCCAAATTCCCAATGACCATTGCAGTTTAACTTTTAGCCCACTTCCCAGTCTGTCCTGTTGGTGCTGTTCCCACTTTATGACTGCTCTAAGTGAGTTGATAACTAACCAAGGATAGTGGGGGTCAACTCTAGTTTAAGTGAACTTTAAGTGACTTTTCCTAAAATGGAGTTAAAAACAAAATGGAATCTCTCTTGCCCTATCAATTTTAATTCCCACCAGCAGTGCACAGTGTTTTACTATCTCTACATCTTCAAAAATACCGTTACTTTATATTTTTCATAGTAAGTATCCTTACTGGGGCAAAGTGGTGTCCTTTACATGTGCTTATTGACAATTTGAGTATCTTCTGTGGAGAAATAGCTATTCCTTTGCCAGATTTTTAATTACGTTGCTTTCGGTTTTTGTTGCTGAGTTGTAGATGTGTGTGTGTGTGTGTGTGTGTGTGTGTGTGTGTGTGTGTGTGTGTGTTCATTCTAGATACTAACCCTTGTCAGATCTATTACTTGCAAATACCTTCTCTATAGTGAGTTTCCATTTCACTCTAGAGTCTGTGTCCATTGATGCAAGTTTTTAATTGTAATGTAGTTCAATTAATGTTTCTGTTGCCTGTTTTTTTTTATTTCATATACAAGAAATCATTACCAAATCTCACGGTATGAAGCTTTCTTCTTCTGTTTCTCTCCTAAGTTTTACAGTTTTAGCTTTTACATTTAGGTCCCTAGTAAGAGAGTGTAAAAATACATGAGGCAGTAACTCGTATTACTGCAGGGAGAAATAGATGAAGTCACTGTTACACTGGATTACTTAAATGCCACTCTATCAAAAATGGACAAAGCCAGCATGCAGAAAATCAATGAAGGTTATTAGTTGAATTCAACAATACCGTCAACTGGATTTAATGGACATCTACAGACTACTCTGATTAACAAAAGCAGATCACATTCTTCTCAGGCACACATAGGACACTGATGGAAATAAAAACATGTTCTGGGTCACAAAGGAGGAGGAAAATTATGCTGAGACCACAATGTAAAAAAAATCAGTAACAGAAAAATTACTGGAAAATGCCAGTATACTTGCTGGAATTAAATACTACACAAATACTACATTAAATATTAAATTTACTAAATATTAAACACTACATTAAATACTAAAGACTGAATTCTTCACTTCTAAGTAATAAATGGATTAAAGCAAGAAAAAAGCTCAAGATGAATTAAATATTTTTAACTAAATGACAATGAAAATTCAACTTACAAAATTTGTGAGATGCAACAAAAGTAATACTTCGAAGGAAATTTATAGCACTGTATGCATATATTAGAAAAATAGATCTAAATTCAATAATCTTAGCTTCCCCATTAAACCAGAAATACAGCAAATTAAATCTAAAATAAGCAGGAGAGGAAATAATAAAAATGAGCAGAAATCAGTGAAATTTAAAACAGGAAATCAATAGAGAAAATCGGTGAAACCAAAAGCCAAGTGCTCTTCCTCTGAAATGGTCACTAAAAACCTTTGATAAACCTTTAGCCAGACTAAGGGGTGAGGGAGACAGAGAAAAAGATACAAGTTACTAATATCAGAACTGGGAATAGAGGACATCAGTATGAATCTAGGACATTAAAAAGATAGTCAAGGAATACTATTGAACAATTCTGTACCCGCAAATTTGGTAACACAGATGAAACCTGGCGCCTTTTCATGGTAACACAGCAAACCAGGAAGAGAGATGAAATTCCCCAGCTTGATAAAAGAACATCTAGAAAATCAGACCACTCCTTACCATTCTACTGAAACTCCTAACTTGTGCAGTAAGGCAAGAAAAGGACATCAAAGTGCTGCTCAATGGAAAGAAATGCAATTTATTTGTTAAGCAATGGCATGATGGTTTATAGCACATCTGTAGGAATCAAATTGAAAACTCTTAGAAAATTGTACAACTACTTTGAAAGACAGTGAGGCAGCTTCTTAAAAGTAAACGTTCTTACCATACAGTCCATCGGTTGCATTCTTTGGTATTTACCCAGGGAAGCTGGAAACTTAACGTTGTGTATTTATACCAGCCATATGGACACTTACACGTGTGTATTTATACCAGCCATTATTCATGATTGCCAAATCTTGAAAGTAACCACAGTATCTTTCAGTAGGTAAATGGATAAACAGTGGCACATCTAGACAATGGAATGTTATCCAGTGTTAAAAAGAAATGAGCTATCAAGCTAATATGAAAAACCGTGGAAGAACTTTAACCTTAAATGTTTCTAAGTGAAAGAAGTCAACCAGAAAAGGCTACATAGAGTACTGTATGTTTCCAACTGTATGATATTCTGAAAAAGGCAAGGCCATAGAGACAGTGGTTGCCAGGAGTTAAGGAAGAGTAAGGGATAAGAGGTAGAGCACAGAGGATTTTTAGGGCAGAGAAACCATTCTGTACAATATGACTTACAATGAATGTACAATGGAATGTACAACACGGAGCGTGAGCCTTACTGTGAGCTGTGTATTTTGGGTGATAATGTATCACTGCAGGTTCACTGATAGTACAGATGTTCCACTCTGGTTATGATTTGGTGCTTGGAGAGGCTATGTCTGCAGCGGGCCTGCAGGAACACTACTTCCTGCTCAGTTTTGCTTTGGAATTAAATGATACTAAAACAAATGAATGGTAACGAATGATAATATATTAAAAAAGCTCAAATTTTATTTTGAATTTACAAAATTCCCATGTCCCACTTAGTGAAATATGATTATTACTTTTTTAAAAAAAATCAGACAGTATCAATTTGGAAAACCTGAATATCAGTTACTTTAAGTTTCCTGACTGTAATTAGATTGTAGCTGTGTAAGAGTCACTTCTTGTTCTTAGAGGGTACATGCTAAAGTACTTAGGGTGTGGCATGATTTCTCCACATTCCTGGTTTAGCAAAGTAGTAGCTCAACAAAAAGAAACAATAAACATTACCCCTCAAAATATGCATAGATATTGGCAAAATAATGGTGATTCTACATATTCATTCATTTTATTATTATAACTTTTCTCTTGGTTTAAATTTTTCAAACAAACACAGATGAAAAATTCAAAATTGTATGGCCTATTCTTCATGGTCATATACTACTGGATCACCAGAATGGCTGTTTCAAAATAACCCCCAACAATATGTAGTGTTGGTGAGGATGTATAGAAATTGGAAGCTTCTTTCAATGTAAAATGATGAAATTGTTTTGAAAATGCTTTGGTAGTTAATAGTTACCAAACTGTCCAGCAACTTATTAGGTGTACACCTCAGAAACAGTTGTTTATGCACGCATGTTTATAACTCCATTTGTAAGTGCCTACAACTAGCAAGTGTCAACCAACTTGTACATTTGCAGGTGAAATGGGATGTACCCATATGGTGAAGTACTGTTCAGTAGTAAAACAAAATGTGCTACTGACACGGTACAGCAATGGAAGAACCTCAAACCCATTATGCTAAGTGCGAGATGCAAAAGATTATGAGCAGCATTCTATTTATATGAAACGTTAGGTAAGGTGAATCTATCAAGACACAGTAGTGTTGGCCTGGAGTTGGAAAATGATTGCCGTTGGGCGTGAGGGAGCTGTTTGAAGTGATGGAAATGTTCTAGATTATAGTGATGATTGTACAACTCGATAAATTCACTAAAAATCATTAGGCTCTGTACTTACAACAGATGTGTGTTACCGGCTATAAGTAACATCGTGGTTTGGCTCTGGGTAAAATACTTGAAATGGCGTGAACAGACTTCATTGTGAGACTCATTTAGGTGCTTATGGGGAGACATATCCTGCCATAGAAGACGACGCCCTCCCTCAACCATCACAGATGCCCTCTGCGAGAGAGCGCAGGAGGAACAAGTTGAAAGGACTGGAGTTTGTACGTATAAAGTATCATCTTTTTCCCCTTCTTTAGTTTAGAGGAGTGAGTAGTCTGGGTTCTGACCTGTGCTATATTTGTGTGGTCCAGTGAAGAGCACTTGTTTTGAAATGAAGTAGACATGGTCTACATAGACTCTAGCACCAGTTAGGTCAGTGGCCTTGCAGTGCTTTTCTTTTTCCTTTGTTTTTTTTTTTCCGGTACTGGGAATCGAACTCACGACCTTGTGCTTGCCAGGCAGGTGCTGTGCCGCTGAGCTAAATCCCCAGCCCTGGTCTTGTAGCTCTTTAACTCTTGTTGTTCTGTCTTCTTCAAGGTAATATTTTCTTGGCTCTGGGGGTGGCTATGAGTAGTTCTGTAACTGGCACAGAAATTTGTCCTATTAATGTTAATTCATCACCCCAATCTTTGTCCTTCACCCTGTAGAACATATGGGTCAGAGAAGGCACAAGAAGCAACTGGTAACTATTGATCAGAAAGCCTGTCCTACCTAATAATAACTTACAATATAGGTCATGAGTTACATTTGGATCAAGTAACCTACCCTTGGTCACATAAACAAGGCTGGGATTCAGACTCACT
Source organism: Chinchilla lanigera (assembly GCF_000276665.1). NCBI lineage: Eukaryota > Metazoa > Chordata > Mammalia > Rodentia > Chinchillidae > Chinchilla > Chinchilla lanigera. The sequence continues at coordinate 12,116,103 of NW_004955444.1, read as the reverse complement.
TTCTGTTCACTCTGTTGCAGAGCTTTACAGTGTAGCCAGTAAAAAGTACAGGTGTTGCCATCTTCAGCAGGTACACGCTCCAATGTCACTTCTCTTAGGGTAGGCAACTGTGGGTAATGTGTATCTTAAAGTCTATATATATTTTCTTCTGTACGGTAAGATAATTTATGTGAAGCACTGAGCCAAGAGTACAGGAAGCTCCCCACAAATAACAGATGTTGCTTTTAATTAGCATTATTACATGTACAGCTTTACCAGGTAGCAGAAACTTTGTTGCCTTAGGCAACCATTAATCTACTTGGTCTCAATGAAGATTTGGTTTTTTAGACATTTCGTATATATGAGATTGAGCATCACGTATGATCATTTGGGGCTGACTTCGTTCTTTTTGAGGGATCATCCATGGGGTATACATGTGTCTGTACTTGATTCCTCTTTATTGCTGAATAATAGTCCACTCTATGTAGAGTTCAGTCAGCAGCTGAGAGGTATTTCACTTTTTGATGATTCTGACTGCTGCTATTAAGATTTCACTTGATCTTAAGACTAAGAAGTGATTGCTGTTAATTCACAGGTTTTTGTTCTTTCCATTTTTAAGTAAGCACTTACGAGTAGAATTGTTGGGTTATATAGTCACACTACATTTAGTAGTTCGAGAAATTGCTACTGTTTTCTAAAGCAGCTGCATTAGTATACATTGTATTTTTCACATCTTACACAGTCATTTTACACTTACAGTTGTGAAGGTTCCAACTTCACATCTTGGCCAGCGCTTGTTATTTGCCTGTGTTAAGTGACACTAATAAGTTTTAAATTGCACTTCCCTAACGATGTTAAAACATTTTCCCGGGCTGGGGATATAGCCCAGTGGCTAAGTGCCTGCCTGGCAAGTGGAAAGTCCTGAGTTCGATTCCCAGTACCCTCCCTGCTCCAAAAGGAAAACACTATTTTCTCATGTGCTTCTTAGCCACTTGTTTATGTTTTGGAGAATGGTCTAGTCACATCCTGTGCCCTTTTTCAAATTGGGTGTTGTCTTTTTATTGCTGAGTTTTAAAATTTCTTTATACACTCTAGCTGTAAGTTCTGTGACAGAGGTATGGTTGGCAGGTCATTTCTCCCCTTTCAATAGGCTGTTTTTTTTTTTTTTTACTTTCTTCAAAGTGTCCTCTGAAACATAGAAGTATTAAATTTTGATGAGGTGCAACTTGTCAATCTTTTTTTTTTTAATCACTTGAGCTTTCGATGTCTTATCTAAGAAATACTGTCTAGTCCAGGGTCATGAAGGTTTAGTTTCAGGTTTATGCTTTTTGTTCTTAAGTTTAGGTCTACAGTACACTTTCAGTTAATTTTGCAAGTAGTGCAAGAATAGGGGATCCACGTTCATATTTTGCATGCAGACATGCAGTTATTCCAGTGCCTTTTGTCAAAAGATCCGTTTTACCTTATAGCATTTTGTTGGTTCCTCATCCCGAAACTGTAAGGAAATCTCTCTCTTCCATTGACCTGTGTTGTGTGCCAGCCTTTATGCCACTACCACAGTATCTTGATAATGCTTCATTCGCTTGCTTTGTCAATCACAATGTATATTTGAGGGCAAGAACATTCTAATCCACTGATTTGTTAATGTTTCTGAAATTTTGTTTTTTAACTTCAGGATATCAGTTGTCCTAATATACCACCAGATGGCCTCTCCTTAAGCTCTGTCTCCAGTGTAAATATTGATCAGCTTAGAATGAGAAATGAGGAACGAATGCGAAGACTGACTGAACTTCAGAATAAACCTATTAACACAGGTAAATGGTGAAGTTTAATGGCCTTTAGCAAATCCCATAGGAACTCAAACCTATTCACATTAATTTTTCACTGATGGCTAGAAGAAATGAGTATTCTCAAGTTCTTTGAGTTGTCTGGCCCAGGACATAGTAAAACTATTGAGCAAAACCAGATCTTAGGACTAATTTTGCATCAGATTTTTTTCTAAGAGAGAGGGTATCTATTTTAGAGTGGATTCTAAATAGTTAAGATACTTTAGCTTTTGCATATGAAATATGTCCATGCTTTGTCCTCAGCAGGAAAAAAATGTTCATTAGTATGGTATAGTACTTACTAAAGTGAGAGATTATCAGAGACTTGTTTTAAGACTTTTCATTCATATATTATAAATATCTACAGTAGTACCAACAAAATTACCTTTATACTTGGCTTCACTGTGAATTGCTGGTAAAGAAAGCTTTCATGGAGCACGTGTGTCAGATAGTTCCTTAGACAACTACTGAGCTCCTCTGCCAGCCCAGTAACACCCTTTTCTGTTTTACACCAGTAGGCACTGGGTAATGGGACCAATTTATATTATTATGCTTAGCTTATGTAAATAATAGAGTGGTCTGTTTGAACATCACTCTTGACAGTCTATTATATTACATTGTAATACTTCTCTCATACCAATTTTTAAAGATATTTTTAGATTTACTTTTAAAACTGTAATACTAGTGTTGGAAATTTAACTCTGAAATACTGTGTTAAAATACTCATACAAAAGCTGATAAAAAAGTTTAAAAATTTATTGCAGTAAAATGCATGTTGCCATGAATTTCCCTCAAACGCAGTCACCCTTACGTCAAACACCCACTGTTCCTGCCCCTGCTGAAGCAGTGCTGGAAACCCTCTTTCGTGAACACCTCTCCTCGGTGTGACCGAACATACTGCTGCCAGTCGCCATCCAGTGAACACGCCGGCTCATGAAAACATGGTGTGTCCTCACCCACCTGACTTACTAGGTCTGGCATGCTGTGTTCAAAGCAAGGGAGAGTATTTTGAGGGAGGTTAATGGTGTATGTTTTTCACTACAGTAAATTTTTAAAAATTTAATAAGCATACATCACTTTTTTTTATACATTCTCTAGCAGTCTAGGTGTGATGTATTCGGATGGTTATAATTCTACACCAAACACTAGCAAATACAGTAAACTGAAGGAGTATTTTTCCATATCATACCTTATCTTCATCTAAAAAGGATTTTCTTTTCATATGTATTGAGAATTGCATTTCTTTCTTTTAAAACCAAGTAAATGAATACCTCATGTGTGTACATTTGAGAAGCTACGGTATAGAGCATTTTAAGACTGTACTTTCAGAAGGTTTTTAAAATCTAAACTGTTTTTTGTTTAACACTGTCCTTTCAAACAGGAGCTTTTTGATACGATGTGGATTGACTGCTCATTAAAATTGATTGCAAATACCCCTGTGCTGGGCTAATCCTTCACAGACCAGGAGATGTAATTTTTTTAAAAAAAGAAATTGACATCACAGGGTAGGATGACAGATTTTCCTATTATGCCTAATAAGTTAAAAAAAAAAAAAAGGAACTTGAGTATAATCAAATTCAACTAAAGAATGAGGAACAAGACCTACTCTTATAGACTACACACAGCCTTCTTACAGTAGTTACAAGAATAAAAGTAATTTCACCCCAACTGGTGCTTTCCCCAAATGACATTTAATTTCCAGACAGCAGTATTATAGGTTGGTAGTGTCCTCAAACCTGACTAAATTGTGATTCACATCCATAAAGTCTGCCTTAAAGGTAACAGGTAGAAGTAGGACTGCTTGTGCATCTGTGGTCGGTGTCTGTTTCCTGTGATATACCCGACTCCCCCGTGTGCTGGTGCCACAGAGCGCGTTTATTCACTTGATCCTCCTCTCCTCTCCCCAATCTGGCCCTCCTCGAACAGCTTTCCTGCCTCTAAAGAAGGTGGGATCCCAACAAAACAATACACTTGAGAACATAATTTGTGCAGGGATGCGAAGCTGTAGTGATGTGGGCTACAGGTAAACCGTGCCACCTGCCACCTGTGTGCCACCAGTTACCTGAGTCATGCATCTCTTGTCTCCTGTAGATGATGAAAGTTCACTGGTTGACCCTGATGACATCATGAAACATGTGGGCGATGATGGATCAAACTCTGTAGCAACTGAGCCGTGGCTCCGCCCTGGCACCTCAGAAACACTGAAACACTTCATGGCTGAACAGCTCAACCAGGAGCAGCAGCAGGCTCCTGGAAAGCCGGGCACCTTTACTTGGCAGGGCCTGTCTGCTGCCCATGGCTAAAATATATTCGTACTGGACCCAGTAGTGCCTTTTAGGGTGAAAGGAATGTTAAATCTGTGCCATTAATATGTTCTACTTTGGGCCCTTACCTGAGATTATGGTCCTTCTCTGTATAAAGTGTATTTTTCCATGATGATATATATTATATACATAAATAAGAGGCCATGATTATTGATTTATATAATTGTACAGAATTATTTTTGCACAATTTTGCCATAAATTAGGATGATAATGACCTACCATATGTGCATTAAATTCTGCTTGTCATTAAGATAAGGTGAATAAAACATGTGTCTTAACAATGCTGTAAACCAGAATTATCTTTGTTACTTGCACATCTGCCATTGTTGTTTCTGTTTAAAAGAATTCAGTTAGTAAATGCACATGCTGTAGCTGTAACTGTGTCATTTTAATGAGGGGTTCAAACGGGCTATTTTCATGTCATTTCTAGGTACTAACTTATGTAGAAATTGAGGGGGCTGTAATTATTTTATTCCCATGAGCCATACCCTAAATGTTTTATCTTTCTGCCTCTTTCATTTTTATGCTGGAAAGACGATTGCGTCCTTATTAATTTATATGATTTAACTACTTCTTAGAAATAAATTTTTATTTTTATTACCAGTGTCAGTTTCTTTTACCTGGAATTACGGTTTGTAGAGGTTGAAGTGGGAACACAGCTGTGGCAGACAACAGAGACTGGGTCTGCTCCATCGTCACGGGCCCTTTGATGAGTGTGTCAGTTTTTCTAGTCACTCAAACAATTTCTAAATCAGGAAAGATTAATTCAAATTCTGGAAAATAATTCTTGCTAACACATGGCAGCTGAGAACACTCAGGCACTGCTTCTCCAACATCATCACAGACCATAATAGCAGATGAGATCAGAAGAATCTGCCACAATTGTGAACTTTCTGACATTGCAACTTTTGGCTACAGGTACATTTTATACTCAGTTTTCTAATCTTAACCATTATTTGCTTTAATATTAAAGACTTTTTTTTTTTTTTTTTGGTTTTTCTCCGGTACCGGGAACCGAACTCACGACCTTGCGCTTGCCAGGCAGGCGCTTTTGCTGCTGAGCTAAATCCCCAGCCCCAAGACTTCTGTTATTGCCTGAAAGAAGCCTATTTCCCCCTAGTGAGTCTTGATATACCTACCATTAAGTACTAAGCTGCCATGGTGTATGAAGCACTTACCCTGAATCAGACGGGAAGGTCCCTGTGGCTCCCAGCCAGTAAGGCAGGTACCTCCTAGCATCAGCATCCACCTGGGCTCCAACAGAGCTGTCATACAGGTGATTAATATGATATACCAATAATACATTGTTCAGTAACTTAACCTGAGAGAGATGTGAAAGCAAAGCCTATGTTTCCTGCTTTTTAAACACAGCCTTTTATAAGGTACCATGTTAACTTGAACAGACACCTAGGATATACAGTATCACAATGCAAACTGAATGTCAGCTTTTTCTCTCAGCTTTCAAATACACATGATCTTATTCTGATTCCTAAAAAATTCACACAAGTTTATTATTATTATTATTTTGCTTTTTCTCCGGTACGAGGAATCGAACTCACGACCTTGCGCTTGCCAGGCAGGTGCCATGCCGCCGAGCTAAATCCCCAGCCCTCACACAAGTAATTATGACCATCCTATGGTTAAGAAAGCAAGGCACGAGGCAGAATCTAATGCCAGAAACTGAAAATATCTCAGATTCTTTTTTTTTTTGTTCTGGTTGCAAATGCACTTCCTGTAGTCTGGCTTTTCATTTTAAAAAAATCAAAAAGCTCAATGAAACATGGGGCTATGGGTCACACAGGTTTGATTGCATTGATGAAATAATTCAAAAACTTTATTGACCTATAACCTGATTAGAATATGCCAGATGAGAATATTGTACAGAAAGTTGTACAGAATTTTTTACATAGAAAACTTTACATCTGTACCATATACATTTTATCCATCTGAAAAAATTTTCTACATCCACTGTTAATACGGAATGCGTGACAGTCTTGTCTTTTAACCATCAGAACACAATTCACAGTATGAATACATTTCCAGTAAATCTAACGTCCCCAAACCATGCCAGATTTGTTATTTTAATATATTCAACATTAAATTCTGTACATAAGAGTAAAATCTACATCAAGCCCCGCCACCCAAAAGAAAAGAAAGTGACAGCAACCTAGATTCATTTGCAGTGATTCAAGTTTCGGTCCATGAAGGATCATTCTATTTTAATGGCTCATGTGGAAAAGCCCTAAGTATATTACAGGTAGTTATTGTCAGGAGGGGTATTTTTTTTTCCTGCCTCCTGTGTGTTGATCTTTCCAAGTGTCAGCTACAACAGCTTCTGGGCATGTCAGACCCTCAAAATTATAACTTCCCAAAAAGAGCAAAACTAAAAATCCCCGCAAAATAAAGTTCAACACAAATGTTTAGTGCATTTGACAAAATATTATGGGTGTTGAGCAAGTGGGTAAGAAAATAAAATAAAACAGTGCAGGAAAAACTATATAATGTTTTAAGATTTTTATATTACAGGCCTGCATTTCTGTACATTTTTCACAGAAGGATGATTACCAGTATCTCAGATAAGCCTGAGTGTGCAAAAATTTTCAGAATACCATAGCTGCTAAATATCTTTTACCGTGAACAATAATTTTTTCTCCCACCCCCCCCAATTATAAACATTTTATCCTTCAAAATACAGCTCTCCTGAGTTGTACTTCTTACAGAAGTTCAATCTTTACATCTGTAGTTCTTTGGGTAAGTTTCACTCCCGCGCCTGCCAAAACCATGTGGGCTCTCCCTACCCGCAGAGGACAGGAAGGGCCTATAAGCATGCGCCGACACAGCTTAAACAGGCTTTCTGCTCAACATGAGCCCAACTAGATACACAGAATCCACCAGATTATTAAAAGGGACTGGAGTGTTCAAGCTTGAGTTCTAGGTCTAAGCATCTTTACCAGTAACCTTCAGATACTGCCTTTCAGAGAAACAGTTTTTCAGTAGGAAACCGCAGCTCTAGGGTTCCTTTAAAAGAGCCAAAAGATGTAAATGCCAACAGAAAAATGTTAAATTCCCATCACTGCTTGTTTATTCCAAGTTCCTGCTCAGATGGTTGTGATATCTGGAAAACTACTCCGATTCGCAGAAAAAATCTTCTGAGGACAGCACGAAGTTCAGGAATCAAGTCAAATTGCATAATTTCACATAAGAGAGGGTAGTAGAACGATGCATGAGCTTTAAACTGGGAGGAAAATGAATTTCTCCGTTAGTGCTTGCTCTGCAAACCAAAGAGCTACAATTTCCTTAGGAGTCAGCACTTCTGGGCACAAATAACAGTGACGCATTACAGAACCAAAAGACAGAACAACTGCAACAACTCAATGCAAACCCAGTTCATGTATTATCATTGTTTTAAAAAACATTTGCCATTATATATCTTTGAAAAACTTTTAGTAATTTAGCATTGTTCTTGGGTAATAAGCAAAAGTAAGAACCTGAGCAGAACTAGAGTTTTATAAGGGTCACTGGAATTATATGTCTTGTTTAATATATTAACTTTTAGGGGAAATTCTACCTAATAATGCAATATAAAACATAACAAACATTCTCCAGGCAAAACAATATACATTCCATTTTTAAAGTTTGACTTATATACAGTACTTGGACTGTGTCTCTACTCTAGTGCCATCATCTCTAAATACTGAGTGCTCTGTTTTCTCTCCTGCTCTTCTGCTCCCCACCGCCCCATACAAGGAAGCAGTATGATATGCTGTGGCAAGAAAGCAGGCAGTGAGGTAAAATACCCTGAGGTTTGGAGTTTGTTCAAGCTCTGCCTGGGCCATCAGGTAGGCAGAAACACAGCTGGACACAAGGGACATGACTTGGCATAAAAACACAACAGCACCAGTGGCCCCTGCCTCCACAGGGTCCTATACCACTAGGGCCTAAAGTGTTGAGGATCAGGCCACCGGAATAAGCACTTATACTTATTTGGGGGCTATAGCAAGGCCAACTTCCTTGTAAGATGTAAGTTGCTATACTTTTTGAATGAAATGTGAATTTTTGAAAACCTTAAATATGAATTTATATGTACAGTTATGTAGTTGCATTTTTACCTTTATTTTTGCTGGCTTAAATTTTTTAAGCAAGTTCATAGCCTTTTCATTAGCGGGTCTGGTCACTTGGAGTCACAATGTCAAAAGTTGGCCATAGCTTGGAAGACAGGCCCAGCAACCAAATATGGCCGTAGATGGAAGCAGAATGCAAGGCCATGGGATGGCTGGATAGCTATTTTAAAGATGGGGAATTTCAATGTCTCCAGAGACAGAATGGGAATTTTGAAGTTGGGGGAACTACACACTTGCCAAAGTTTCCTAAGGGATTCTGATTCCTCCCCTACTGAATCCTCTTAATAGAATCACTGATTAGAGGGAGCAAGCTGAGGACACACGTGGTCCTACAATAGCAGCAATGCAAGCTGGGCTCTGAAAGCCAGTGGGCATCCCCGCCTCAACCTCACAATCCTTACAATGGGTGGGCTGGAAGTTCAGGGCTGCTTAGAAAGCCTCATACTTACCCTATTATCACTGATCTTTAGAACTTTAGTTAGAAACAGCAGCAGCAAGTTAGTCCAGGCTTCCCGATGACTTTCTGATGTTAGAGTGAGGAAATAACTTAGTGCTTCACTGCAGACACTGCAAAAGACATGGTTTAATTTTTCCGTTATTTGCATACCTGCTGGTCTGTGTGCTTGCTGAGAAAGAACATATCAAGACAGCAGGGAGTATGAACTATTAATGACCTAGCAAGATTCTCATCTGTTTGTATTAACTGGAATGTCAACATTAACATTTATGTGTTTTTCAAATTAGAAAGAAAACCAAAACATTAAAGAAGACATGGAAACCTCTCAGGAAATCCACATTTTCTTTATTTTCTGTTTCAATGAGTGTAAAGCCCAGAGTGACAGTATACACACAAGCCTGGTGTCAAGAAACCTGGGCTAGATCTAAGGTGGTTCTTCCCTTCATATGAGGCCTCAGGCCGTTGGATCTGAACAGTTGTCAATAAAATGAAGGAGATTAGGTGATTACTTAAAATTCTAAAATGTATTTAACCAGTTTCTAAAACATTTTTAAATGAAGGCAGGTGACAGTACTCTTTCTACATGACATATTTCATTCTTTGCATGAGTCTAAATTTTAGCTGTCACAAAGTAAAACAAATATTTTAAACTAAATGTAGGAAGCCAGGTAGGTGGACACTCAGTTTACGAGACTGTTCTGTATGGCTCTCTTACAGGATTAGAATCTCTCTCTCTTTCTCTCTCTTTCCCTCTGTCTCAGATTGCTCCCTCTAATAATTGCTTAAAATTTCTAAATTTAAGGGAAAACTGCTGGGCATGGTAGTGCATGCCTGTACTCCCAGTACTCTGGATGGCTGAGATAGGATTGCAAATTCAATCCCAGCCTGAGCAATTTAGGAGACCTTCTTTCAAAAAAAATGTCTAGGGATGTAGCTCAATGTGACGGCCCTGACTTCAATTTCCAGTATCAAAAAAGAGAAGAGAAAACTTTCTCCTTCACCCTGTACGTTAGACACGATCTGCTCACTTTGCTAACTGTACAAAGCACATTAATTTTATTCAGACCTAGTGATGTCCCGCCTACTTCAGAGGCTGAGGTGAAGGATCACTGGATCACTTGAGCCCAGAATTGGAGGCCAGTCCGGGTGATACAGCATGATGACCTGTCTCAAATGTGAAGTAAGGGGTTCCAGGAGCCAAAGGCTCAGCTACCTGCATGGTCCTGCCGTTATCCCTTTCCTGCTCCGTACTATGCAGCTGCATGGATCAAAGGCAGAAATCAGTTGAGAGACTTACTTTAGAAGCCTCTGCTGGACCTCATCCCAGGCACCAACTCGACTTTCATCCATGTACATCCGGAAGAGAATGCGCAGTCCACAGGCCAGGCTGCTGGTTTCCTGCTTCAGGAGGTTGGGCTTGGACTTGCCCTTGAAGCCTGCAGGAGGGGCAGGTGTTCTGGGTTAGACTGATAAGGCATCTTAAGTGAAAGTAAAAGCCTGTCGGGAGCCATATTTTGTATGTTTTCAGCCCCTGGTGCTGGCTGGCTTACAAATCTAAGTGGCCCTAAGCCCCAGCAGCACGTGCCTTTTTGTATCTTACATGAGATAGAAAGTAACTTGAGGCCTGGGAAAGTGTAACCTTTCAAGTGAATGCACTGAAGCCCTGTGCCTGTGCCAGGGTTCCAGATGAGTGGGGTGGGGACGCTGGGAAACCGCCCGAAGTGTGAAGGGTACAGCGCCTGCGGAGACAAGGAGCCAGTCACCTTTACAGAACAGCCTCAGGCAGTTGTACCAACAAGCAGAAGTAAAAGTAAAAAGTAAGTACAGTCTATTCCAAAAGTTAGGCTGTAAAAGAAAAAGACAGCCATTTCAGATTAAACACAATAAGCAGACATAAAACAGCACTCTAATAGAGAATTTGATGTTAAACATCAGCTCTTTTTTATTTTTTCTGCTATATTCTATTGCCCCTCATTTTCCCAGGCCTACTCTGCACCTGCCACCGAATACTGATTCTTAAATAATAATATCTGTGTAGTTTACACAGAGCTTACTTTTAAATTTGCTAACTAGTTTTTAAAACAAACTTTGCCACCCCAGTACATTCACTTCTATTCTGAGGGATACTGCCAAGTACACAAAAGTCGTTCAAATATGCATGTCCGCGTTCCTGTGTAAGAAGGCTTCACACCGTTTTTTTCCATCATGCCAGTAAGTATGAACAGGCTGGGTACACAGGGGAAAGATCTAGTCCAAACAGTCACCAGGTGAAGTAAACAAAGGAGAACTGAATCCAGCAAGGTAGTTACTTGGCTTATTGTTGGTCAAAAAGCTGGATGTTAGATTACATTATTACTATGAACAGACCCGAAGCGCACAATCAATGCATTCTGAGTAATACACGTATCTGTAGCACATCCATTCACACCAAACAGGACGAGGTGTCCAGAGCAGCTTACCTGCTTTCCACAGAGCAGTCCTCTGTTCGTTGTTGGAATTAAATGCTTTTGCAAATCTATGTGATTCTAATAAACAATCCAGTAGTTTAAAAAGTTGTTGCGATGTTAGAAAGCGGTACATTCCTTGGTCTTGAGTATCAACTCTAACATCGAAATCCACTGCATCTCTCTTTGGAAAACACCACAGAACACACAGTCAACACAACTTTAGTGAATTTATTAACCAGTCCTCCCCTAAAGACCAGTTTGACAAGCCAGCCATAGAAAATCTGCTCTAGCTTAACAGAAAGCAGGGAAAGTCTGCTTTCTCTTACGTATTGTGCTCATCAAGTGTCCCTCCTGCAGCCCTGACTGAAAGCTCTGTGTCCTCCCAGGCCCCGCGGTCAGTGGCCATTCATACCCTATCTGTGTCCCAGTCCTTTAGGTCCTCCTTTCTCTTTTCACTTGGTTTGGAGCCTCTGGATCGTTTCATTATTTTTTTGCACGACCCCCTCACCTCCTCTTTTTAGTAACTGGCTGGCAGAACTCTGCCTACTCCATGGCTACAGAAAATCAACACAGAAGCAAGCGGAAGAGCTTCTCTTTAAACTCAGTTGTTACCCTGTCCGTGTTTCCTGGTGGCTAGTTCATGCATTAAATTCTCAACCTAAAAGATTCCTCACAACTTTACACAACCAATGGCTTTTCTTCCCATCTCCATCAGAAGCCAGAAGAGATTTTCCACAGACTTCTACCCACAAATGTACTGAACTTTCTCCATCTGGATCCCATGCCCCGTGCCTTTGCCCTCCACTACAAGTGGGCTGTTCGGGTGGTAGCCCCAGACAATCTCCGTTCTGCATGAGGTAACATCCCGAGTCATTCAGAAATACTGTTCTAGTGAGTGCCCCTGGCCGCTACCTCACACTGGAGAAATGTTTTTCTCTACTGTAAAACTCTCACTAGTGAACCTGTTATCATCCTGCCAATTTGGAAAACAAAACAAAGCAAGCCCCTCTCATGACCCCTGGTTCTCCTCTACTTATCATTTCCATCTTTTCTGTATCTCTTTAAGGCAAAGTCTTATGACAGAGTTAACAGAATTTCTTATCTCCAATTCCTGCCCCGTACCCATTACAGCTCTGCTTTTGTCTTTAGGATTAAAATTAAACATACTCTGTCAAAGTCACAAGGTCTTCCACATTGCTATTGGGTAGTTCTCATATTAAAGATGTAAAATGCTTAAACTATCCAGTGCATATTTAAGACACTTTTTAAAATTTCACTTCCAGGGCAACATCTTGCTTTTCCCACGTACCACTGACTCTAGTTCCATCTCTACCAGCTGCCTTGTCACCAGGAGCCACATAGCAGGTGGTCACCAGCGCTCAGTCCCTGACAGTCGTCTTTTCCATACCAATACTTACTACCTCAAGAAGTAATCTACTCTCACAGTTCAAAGTAACATCTAAGTGATGACGCTCTCCACGTGAACTCTCTAGCCTGACCTCTGCTCCGAAGCCCATGCTTCCTAGCTGACTTTGTACTCACACAGAACAGAAGCCCTCCCATCACCCTACCTGGGCTGCAGCTAAGTTTTCTGCATCTTCCTTCTTACTTGTGGCTGGGAAGAACACAATGTTGTCGATGGTCTGGATGAGTTCCAGCTGCACAACACATTTAATCAACAGGGCAGCAAACAATTTTTGTTCTGGAAATTCTGTGAGGAAACCCCCCCAATGCACATGCAAACAAAACATTATTTTGAATCCTTTGTAATTTCTATGACATTACAATGCTATGGTAACATTAATATGAATGAAGATAATCTGCATATAGCACACTGAAGAGGACATAATGCTTTTGTACACAGTACTTGCTAAAATTTTAATCGATATTTAGGAAAGTGTTTAAACACCCTACGTGATTTAAAACATTGAATATGTACAAGTTGGTTCTAGTACCAATTTTTAAGTAAGATTCAGGTTACTCTTGAAGTAAGGGTAATGAATAAAAACTAAAACTTAAATAGCATTTGCTGTAACCCGGAGTTTGTACTTTGAAAATTGCATTGTAAAACCTACACCAGTGATGCTGAACCTCTAAGAGTGTTCAACCATACAGCCTGCTGCAGCACGCATGACATACGCTCACCACCACTGACCTACACTGTAAGGGAACTACAGGAACCAGATCTACATGAAGCAAGAAATGTGACAGTTGAGGATTTTATCACGCTGTGCAATACTGTGGTTTAGCTATTTTGGGTTTGTTTTTTATTTGGGTCTAGATTATTAGTTGTAACTAAAACTATCTCTCATTTTCAAACGGATTCAACAGCCAAGGTGTTATAAAAAGTTATGTTAAACACATTATTACAGAAGTAATAAAAGTGCTTCCCGTTCCGCCTTCCTCCCCTCAGTGTAACAGAGCTACATTCCTCTATCCTGAATAAATGTGCTCAACAGTGCAGTTCTGACACCCCACCAACCTGTAAGGACAACTTCACAGGTGAATGCTCCATTTGACTGATCACGCCAGTTAGGCTACTGAGCTGCTGTGAGCGCTCGGCAGCATAGTCTTGTGGCTTTAGCAGGGGTGGGATCTAGGCTGCACCTAGATCCTGAGTTCTCAAAGGCAGGTTTCTAGAGCAGGTGTCTGCCTGCTTGAAACAATGGCTCCAGCACTGGATGACCTATACTTGCCCAGTTTCTTTCTACTAGAAAAGGTATTTCATTACAAATGTCCTTTTCCGGACCAATTTTATGGGTGTTAAATTTATTCTGAGGTCACCTGAAAGTCTCCTCTCTAGATAATTTTCAGAAATGTGACTCCATTTACCATTTGATTCTTACTGTTCAGTCTCAAGTACAAATCAAAATAAAACAAAAAGACCCACACGGCTCACAGCTGTCTCTTCAGATGTCTTCTCCTTGGGGCCGGGGATATAGCTCACAAGCACAAGCACCTGCCTGGCAAATGTCTTCTCCATCCTTCTTTGCTAGAGTCACAGCTGACATGGTGGGTTCCTCACTCACTCCTTTCAAGTCACAGACACCTCCACCTTTGGGGCAGAGACTGCTACTGGCACAGAGACTCCACAAGAACTCAGCAGTAGACAGATGTGTAAAGAAATGTCACTCTGTTAGTTCCAGTGTGAGCAACTCGCAGGTGTCAGGAAAACTTCCATCAGCATCCAGACACTCGGAGTGGCTGAGCTTGGCAGATGAGGGAGGCCTGTGACTGGACGCTGGGCCTCTTGCACGTTCTAGTGCCCTTTAAGAACTGCTGATGATCCTAACTACAGTCTCACTGGCAAAAACCAGCTATTTGGAAGACAAAATATATTTGGGCAAATTTTATCCATGACAAAGCTTGATAATGCTAAGGTTTTATTAGGCAACCATTTCACCGGATCATCACAGAAGGAGCAAACTAAGTAGATTTCAACTACGTGGGACTGTATGTACTGAATCAAGACTAGATAGAGCACTGGTGTGTTCCAGTTTGTGTCTGGATGTCCCCCAAAGCCTCCTGCAGTCATGGGGTGGGCTTCTGGAGTCTGGATGCTGGGTGGTGGGTGTGAGCAGGCAGCCTGCATACAGTATAAGGGAAGGAAAGGGGCTTGCTCTCTCGCTCCTTCCTTTTTGCTCTTGTTGCTTTGTGGTGTTCTGCCACCATGAACTGTTGCCCTCTGCCGTGTGCCACTCTGCCCCAGAGCCAATTGATTATGGACTGAAACCTCCACAAACCATGAGCTAAATAACTCTTTCCCCTTTAATTTGGGGCATTGGGTATTTTGTCTCAACAATGAGAGAAAAGTAACGAAGACATGGTGTTTTCTCAGAATGCAGAAAGAGCAAGGTAGATAGCGAAGTACTCAAGTCTATGGTGTCTTTTCTTTTCTAAGTAGAAGAGAGTGAGATGGCTGCCAGCCTCTTCATCAGACAGGATAGCCAAACCCTGCCCACCGAGCACAGGGGCTGGTGGAACACAGTGGCCATTTATTCTTTCTCCAGCACCATCTACTCTGAGGCAACAAAGTCAGGACGAACTTTACCTAAAACACCTGAAGGGAAGCAGGAGTGGGATGTCTGGCACAAGGACAGCAATCTAAGCCCTCGGCTCAAGGTGGCAGGGGAACAGCACCCTTATTCCAGGAAAAGATATATTTCCTGGGTAAGCTAGGTGAAAAATTTCTTATATATGGTGATCAAATCACACAAAGCTAAGTATATTTAGTTCAGTCTTAGGACTAAAGGACAAAAAAAGCAACTCTTCTGTCCTCACAGCATTTTCCAGTACAGACTAAAGCTGGAAAGGACTGCGCTATGAACTTTTCTGTTCTCTAGAGAACAAGAATGAAAATGGGGAAATGGGCCACTCACCACACCTATCTCCCCCTTTAAGGAGCTAGCAAGGTACAGCGACTGAAGCTAGAGGCAGTTTCCAAGTGGGACACCAAAGCCTGTCTTCTCTCAACCACAACTTTAAGGACTCAGGATTAATAAAAACTTCCCTGAAAAAAAAAATCAAATCAAAATGGATCAATGATCTAAATATAAGAGCTAAAAGAATAAAATCCTTAGGAGACAACACTGGGGAAAATCTTCATGATCTTGAATTTGGCAATGAATTCTTAGTTGACACCAACAGCATGACCAACAAAAGATGTTATATCTCATCAAAATTAAAAACTCTTAGGCACTGATGGATATTATCAAGAAATTGAGAAAATGACCTACGAATGGGAGAAAATAAATATTGGCAAATAATATATCTGATAAGGGTTTTAGTACATACAATATGTGATAATTCAACAATAAGACAAACCCAGTTAAAAATGGGTAAAGGACCTGAATAAAAATCTCTCCAAAGAAGAGAACACACCAAATTATGCTTAACATCCCTAATTACTCAAATCAAAACCACAATGAGGTACCACTTCATACCCACTGGGAAGGCTATCATTCAAAAATAAAAAAGGCGACAAAGATGTGGAAAAAAAACACAACTGTTAGTAAAAATGTAAAATGATACAACCACTAAAGAAAACAATCTGATGGTTTCTCACAAAGCAAAACATAGAATCACCACATAACCTCGTAATTACACTCCTAGGGACATGCGCACAGGAACTGACGATGGGTACTCAGACAGCAACACTTACATATGTATGTCCACAGCAGCACTATTCATGACAACAGTGGGACAAACTAAGTGTCTACCAGCAGGTAAGTGCACAAAATATGGCACACACATCCATACATACAGTGAATTATTACTCAGCTATAAAAAGAATGAATTACTCATCCATACTGCAATGAAGTGAACCTTAAAAACATTATGCTAAGTGAAAGAGACCAGACACAAAAGGTCATACTATATGATTATGTTTATATAAAATATACTGAACAGCCTACTCATAAACACAGAAAGCAAAATGGTGGGTGCCAGGGGCCAGAAAAGGCAGAACCGAGTGGCTGACTACACAATGGTTTCGGGGGGGCGATGAAATGTGTTGGAGTCAGGTAGTGGTGCCTGCATGCAATCCCAGCACTTGGGAGGCTGAGGTAGGCACATTTCAGTGAATTCAAGGCCAGCTTGAACTACACAGCAAGACCCTATCTCAACAAAAAATCCTAAAGAAAAAAAATATATATTGGAATTAGAGCTGGTGGTTGCACAAATACTCTGCATGTACTAAGTACTATTCAACAGTTTACTTTAAAATAATGTTCTGTGAATTTAACTTCAATTTTTAGAGTGTTTAAAGCCATCCTGTTCTCTTCTATGGAGGTAACAGTCTTTCCTAGGTGCTATTTTCCTGAAGCTAATGAAACTGAACCAATTTTGTAAAAAAAGTGAAGGGATTCCTCCGTTTTGGGAAAAAAAAAAAATGTGAGGACTGAAGGTGGCTTAGGGCTCCCCCTGAGGATATGTGAGTGGGCAGTAGTGTGGTGAGGCTTGCTCCTTCAAGTTGGGAATTCCGGCCTAGAAAGCAAGGGCCCTGCACTACGTCCCTAGCTGATGGGCAGAAAAAAGCATACTGGGCCCTTCCTTTGGAAACAGAAATGGGAGCTGACGTGTGAAGGGGATGGAGAAGGAACACCCATGGGTTTAGCACAAACGGTCACCAAATGAACCATGGAGAAGGCTGGCACTGCAGGAGTTAAGAGGAGTTCTTAGGAGAGCGCGCTGCCTCTCAGGAGATGTCCAAGCTGGGGCAGACACAGTGGAGAAATGACAGTACTACTGATACAGTATATTCTTGCTAATGAAGTGAAACCCCAAATGCTATTCCTTATCTACATAAAATAAACAGTTTTTATTCACAGAAACAACTCACTTGCAGTAGATTTAAGTTTGCTGACTTCTTCATTCACAGTAGAGACAGAAACCAACGGTGCTTGCTGTCTATTATCTGCAGATCTGGGTTGAAAAGAATCATGTATATCTACAGATTTCTGTGACATTGTATCCTAATAAAATAAAACAATTATTGTTAAAAATTCATTTTTAAACATAAAGGATGAAAACATTATTATATTATTTTTAAAAATATATCCCTATAGAAAAAATTTTTAAAAATAAAAATTATATCCCTATGAAAATGACATTCTACACACAGTGATTATATACATGATAATTATTTCAAATTACCTAAACCTGGATAAAAGCTGACCATCTTTAAGAGAAAAGTTTCCTTTTTGACCATCAAGGGGCAAAGGCCTGATAAAACAGCAATGAAGTGCTAAGATGTATTGCCCAGAAAAACTGATCAGAAATACCCACAGGTATACACAAAACCTAGATGTAATGCACATCTGTCAGGGTTGGTGGGAGATTTCCAGAGCTTTGCATAGGCTGAGTCCAGGGACGCTAGGCAAGAACAGTTTACAGAAGGTTCTTCTGTCACCCAAGAAAGCAGGAGTCAGGTCAGTGTGAGGGTAACTGATGAGGTATGCAGTGCTGTAAAGGAGAACGCGACAGTGGAGTCCACACAGCCACATGAGAATCGGGGTCCAGCTTTATTAAAAAGCAGAACCTTGGGAAAATGATTCATCTCTTGAAGCTGATCGGAAAACAGAAATGACTCTCACTGCAGACCAGCAATTAAATGCACTAGCAGTGTCAGACAGTAAGTGGCAGCTAACACTACTGCTACTACTCTAGCTCTACTGTGTGGTAATAATACAGCACGCTCCAAGACGCGCGCCAGTTCAGTGTCAGGAGGAACACTCAGCTCTTGTTATTCTGACTAAGCCAGACTGAAGTAAATTTCCCCAGGTTCATGAAAGAAAGACAGGGCTGTGTTCCCAGAAACAGTGACAATCAAACTGATATTTTAACTGACATTTTAAGTTTATGATCTTTCATTTTTAGTTTCTGATAAAACAGGGAAAATGTGCGCCACAAAACTGCTGGGCCAAATATAAAAACACTTCAAAACAACAAAATACTGTACAAGTCTAAAGCCATAATATTATTATCTTTATACATTTTGTGTCAAACACAAAATGCTTTGAGTAAAACCTCTGTGGCTCCAATGACCATGATAGCTTTTTTTTTTTGGTACCAGGAATCTAAGTCATGACATCAGGCTTGCCAGGCAAGCGCTTATGCCACTGAGCTATATCCCTGGCCCGACCATGATAGCTTAAAATATACATCTGAAATAGAAATTTACATGTACAAATGCTTACACGAAAACTTTCAAAAGTTATAATCCTTTAGAGTAATGCTCATTATTTCAAAATAAATATGAAAATTAAGTAATTAAGTTTCAATTTTAAAAAAGTTTGTTGGTACATTTTAGGTATACATCATGATTATATTCATTATAGGCATTTTGTATCTGTACATGATATAATTTGATTCTTTTTTTCCACATTCCCCTACCCTCCTCCAACCTCGCTTACCCTATTTACAAAAACCCTGTTTCTATTTTTTCCTTCTTAATATTTTCTTCTTTTCCCTTCCTTCCTTTCCCCCTATGACCTCCCTAGTTCCTCTTCCCATCTGAACATTTTCTTCCTATTTTATAAGATCTATCATACATATTGGTCCTTATTTACACTTTCAGTTTCTCATACCACAGAAACAATGCAGTATTTACTGTGTGTCCAATTTGTTTCACCTAAGAGTATGGCCTCAAGTTGCATCCATTTAGCTAGAAATGTCTCTTTATGGCTGAATAGTACTCCACTATATAAAAAAACCACATCATTTTTATCCATTCATTGGTTGATGAGCGTTTGAGCTGTTTCCCAGATTTGGCTATTATAAACTGTGGCCTTATAAACATGGGTATGCATATGTCGCTGTGGTTTGATACATCTAATTCTTCTGAAAAAATACCCAGAAGGGGAATAGCTAGGTCGAATGGGACCTCTAATTCTAGTTTTTAGAGGACTCTCTACACTGATTTCACAGTAGCCGCACCAGTATATACTCCCACCAACAGTGGAGACAGGTTCCTTTCCCCCTACAGTCTCCCTAACACTTGTTACTGGTTGATTTCTTGATAATTTCTTTCTGGGGTGAGATGGAATCTCAGTAATTTGCATTTCTCAGGTGACCAATGATGCTGAAAATTTTTTCATGTGTTTATTTATGTTTCTACTTCTTCCTCTGAGAAGTGTCCATTCATTTCAGATGCCCATTTTTGGACTGAGTCTTTAAATTTGGGGGGGGTCTAATTTTTTTCAATTCTTTATATGTATATGCATTACTTTGTTACCCATGATCTCTTGGGTTAAAAATTTACAGGGCATTACTAGAAAAACAGTAGGAATTTGAATAAGGGCTAAGATAAGGTAACAGTATTGTTTCAATAACAACCTTCCAGTTGCTAGTTACTGTGGTTATATAAGGTCTTTCCCCCCCACAAAGACATACTAGAAAAATTTAATGGTTAACAGGACATGCTATTTGCATATTACTTTCAAAGAACTCTGAAAGCTTTAGAAGGGAAAGGAGTGACAGGAAAAAGGAGGATAGAATGACGAAGCAAATGAAGAAAAATGACAGCAGAAACGTGGTATAACAAATAGTGAGTTTTATGCCAACTTGGCTAGGACATAGTGCAATGTCCTACATACTTAAGACAAAGGACTAACAATTTGAGTAAACACTAACCTAAGTGGTGGTGTGAAGGCGCTTTATAGATACAGTTACTATCCACAGTCAGTTGATTTAATTAAAGGAAATTATTCCCAATAATCTGACAGGGCCTCACTTGAAAGAGTGTAACTGCAGTTTTCCTGCAGGAGAAGGAATCCTGCCCGTGGACTGCTGCTTCAGCTCCAGGGTTATCAGCATGCTGGCTTGCTCTACAAATTTCAAATCTGCCCACACCCACAGTCACTTCAGCCAATTCCTCAAATATGCTCTGGGTACCTCCTTACTGCTTGTGTTTCTCTGGACGTGTCCTGACTGGTAACAGGTTTTTGTATGAAGCAGGGAGCTGCTGGAACCAATATGTTAATAATGTGGAAGTGGTTCTGGAACTGGGTAAAGAAAAGGCTGGAGGAGTTTTAAGGATGGTAACAGAAGAGGCACAGACTGCTTTGAAGACATTGTTGGTAGAAAGAACAGTCATTAATGCAACTCTGGTGAGAACTCGCAGATGAAATGCACGGTAGAGAAAGTTTCAATTGTCTTAAAATATACAGTCACAAGCAGGATACTGATAGAAATATGAATACTACTAGATACTGCTGGTGAGGTATCAGAATGAAATCAAGAACACATTATTAGATATTGAAGAAAAGGTGATCCTTATTATAAAGAGGCAGAAAACTGCTGAACTGCGCTGTTCTGTTGGATGGAAGTAGAATTTATAAGTGATCAAGCTGGCTGAGATATGTAGCTGAGGAGATTTTTAAGCAATATTATAGGCCTTACTGGGCACTTACAGTAAAATGCAACAAAGAAGAGATAAATTGAGGAAAGAACTGAAGCAAAAGGAACTAACACTTATGATCTGGGACAATCTCAGCTTAGGCATATTGCAAATGACAGTAAAACTATGAAAGTCAACGTTAGGAAAGCCAACAAATGATACAGATTACAAATGTTATGGTCAGATAACTTTCCCTGAAAAGATTAACTATGTGACTAATGGAAAAGGAGCTCTTATTAAAAAAAACTGAGCATCTCATCAGAAGCTATCCACAGAATAAATCCAGGGAAGATCTATGGATCTTGTTTAAAGGCATAGATCCTTTTAACACACAAAGGAGACACAATGATTTTGAGAATATACCAATGAAAATAAAGCCAGCCTAGATGGAAAGTGACAAAAACTAACAAAATAAAGGAATGTTGTCCAACTTCTAGGATTACAGGCAGGAGATGGGCTGACAGAGGAGGGCTGGCTTATACATGTGCTAAATAAAAGAGAGGGATGTCTCAAACAGCAGAGCCGCCGGCCCAGAGAGAGCAGCAGCCCTGGGCCCAAAAGGTGGAACATCAAGCCACAGAGCAGTATTCTCAGGATTCAAAATTAATGGAATTTTCTCTGCTGGGTTTTGAGTTTGATTAAGACTGGTCACTCTTTTATTCCTTCCTGACCCACAATTACATTTTGGAACAGGTAATGTTTTTTAGGTTTGTAAGTCCACAGATGTAGATTAATTTTTTTCCCAGCATAGACCATACTCAATGTCTAAACAATTTGTGATGTAGATAACTGAAATTAGATAATATTTAAATGAGACTTTGGACTGTGCTGATGCTATAAGAAGTCAAAATATTTGCCAATCTTAGGTTGGGGTAAGTATTTTTTGTCCATGGGATAAACATGAATCTTTGGGTTCCAGAAGCAGACTACAGTGGCCTGAATATTGGCCCCCCAAAAAATATGTCCAAGTTTTAACTCTTGTTCCCGTGAATGTTACTTTACTTGAAATCAAAGGCTTTAGAGATGAAATTAATTTAAAGATAGCAAGATCATCCTGGACTTACGGTATGCCCTAAATAACTAACATTCTCATAAAAGAGATGGGAAGGAGATGTGACACATATGCAAAGGGAAGGCCATGTGCAGACGGAAGCAGAGATCAGAGTGATATATGGACAGTAAGGAATGCCAAACACTGCTAACAGCCACCAGGAGATGAAGAGGCAAAGAAGGATATCTCCCTAGCATTTCCAGAGGAAATGTAATAGCCCTGCTGATTACTTGATTTTGAACCTTTTGTCTTGAGAACTTCAGCCACAAGCCAGACATGACAGGGCATGCATGAAGTCCCAGCTACTTGGGCAGTGGAGGCAAAAAGACTGGAAGTTTGAGGCTAACTTGGGTAACCGAGTGAGATCCTGTTCTCAAGATTAAAAAAAAAAAGGCTGGGGATATAGCTCAATGCCCCCTAGGTTCAATCCCCATACTGTACACAAATAAAAACAACAAAAAAACCACAGAACTTCAGCCACCTCATCTGTGATAATTTGTTTTAGTGGCCACAAGAAGTAATACACTGGGCAACAGGTATACTGGAATCTCTTATACTATTTTTGCAACTTTTCTGTAAGAGAAAATCCTATCAAAATTAAAAATTTAAGTAATATTTTAAAATATCTCCAGATTAGCATTAAAATTCTTATGTAATCTACTACCTGACATTCACAACCCTCAAAATCATTTTATTCTCTGTCCTTTATTAAAGAATAATTTTAAAAACCTCCTCCATGGATTTGTGAAATTTAGCACCAGAAAATTTACCATGAGAATTGTGGAGTTGGTTTTGCTGCTACAGCTTGAATGTTTGTGTCCTTCTGAAATTTATGTTGAAATGTGGCCTTAACACAGAATTTAAGAGGTGGGACCATTGGGAAGTGACTCGGCCATGAGGGTGCTGTCCCTATGGACAGGACCAGTGCCTTGCGGGGTGGAGGGAACTAGCTAGACCATTTTCTAGCCCTCTGCTTCTGCCATGTGAGGATGCAGCAACAAGGCGTCATCTGGGAAGCACACAGCAGTCCTTGCCAAATACCACCTGTAGGTACTTTAACCTAAACTTCCCAGCCTCCAGTATTGAAGGAAAATAATTTCTGTCATTTACGATTTACCTAGCCTCAGGTATTTCACATCAGTAGGAACTACAAAATTTGTAAGAATTTGATTTATGGTAACATTATTTATCATAATTTTAAATATGCTTTATTTTACTTACCAACTGCTTTTCACTCATAGGAGATGGGGGTGGGGGAGCAGTTTCTCCTGATGTAGGACGCCAGGTCAAGAGCCTTTAAGATACCAAAATCACCAGTCACCAGGAGGATGTACCATGCCCCATATCCAACATATTTTGAAATAGTCACAAGACTATATATTGAAAGTACACTCCACCTTTCACAAGTGCTAAAAGCAATGTGCTAAAAAAAGTCTAGTGAAAAATTTAAGATATGTGCTTCCAGAAAATAACAAAGAAACATTTTATGTACAGAAGTACCTTGGTTCATAAATTTAATTCTTTCCACGATTCTGGTCACAAACCAAACTGGATGAGAACTAAATCAAATTTGCCCAGAACGTCAATATTGAACCTAACCACTAAATTTGATCCAGTTCCCATCCAATTTGGTTTGTGACCAGAATCATGGAAAAAATTAAGTTCATGAACCAAGGTACCACTGTAATTAGAAGGATAAGCTGGTCATTAGTTTTAGAGTAAAATACACTTCCGGAAAAATTTCCAAAACTTTAAACTCATTTTTTCTTAGTTTTAATGTTTTCAAATGTTTTCCTAAAACTTAAAAAACTTCCGAGACTTTTTGAAAAAAAATTCACAAAATTAAAAACAATCAAAATTCATAGAACTCTTCAGATACTATTTTATAAAAAAAAAAAAGTATAGAAATACATCAAGCAACATCTGGCCCAACAGAGAAATTAACTTGCTACCCTTAAATTAAGTATTTTGGACAAAAAGTCCAAGTTCTTATTTCTGAGAAACAGGAGCTCTGGGGCAATGAGGCAGATAGATGGTGAATACATCATTCCAGTTCAGCATGGAATGCGTTGTGATATAGGTACTTTCTATCACAGATCTCATCTAGAAAGAGATGTTTACCAGATGACATTTAAGGTCACATATATTGTCCTGAGTGTGTAACTCAGTAAATTAAAATAGATGCAGTTCAACATTCAGTAGATGAATGTTTAGCCTAGCTGGTTTGGGGGAAAATTTCGTAAGACATTTAGGAGACAAGAATTCACACTGTTTTTGATATAAGGGTCATAAACTCTGACATATGTGCATCATTTGTCACTTACAATGCTCTGACAAAACATACATCAGAAAATATAAGAATTTGGAAATAGGTCAAAGAGACTGCTGTGTGTCCTTTCATAGTCAGTGTAGTTCTACTTAGAAATTCTTTTTCTCAGGGTATTTTCTTCTGTTTGTGTGTGTGTGTGTGTGTGTGTGTGTGTGTGTGTGTATGCACATGTGGTAATGGACACTTAACCCAGGGCCTCACCCATACTACCACTAAGCTATATTCTCAGCCCTTTTTATATTGCGACAGGGTCTCAACTAATCTGTCCAAGTTGTGACTAGAAGTTGTGATCCTCCTGCCTCAGCCTCCTGAGTAGCTGGGATTACTCAGTATTAGTCATCATGTCTAGCTCCTATTTATTACTGATGATACTTGCTAGGAGATTATACAAGAGTATGAACATTTAATTAACATAAAAAAGGCCTATGAAGCTTAAAAATCTGGATTAAGGAATAATTTTCATATGGTTTTATTCCAGCACATGCCCATGTGTCTACTTAATAAAATGTTTCAAGAATGAGTCTATCTGTAGAGTTAAAAATTATGGGTATTAGATAAAAGTATGTACAGACCAACTATCTCCCCAAGACTGAGCTGGGCACTATGTTCCAGTCTGTCCTACCAATAATTCAAGTGCTACCAGAGTCATTTAGCCCAATTACCTCTTAATTTCCCCAATATGAAAACTGTACACAATATAAAAAATATAAAGTTATAAAAATCTTACGCATGTGGGATTGTGGTTTTGAAGATGTCCAGTGTGCAGTTACAAGTTTTATCCCAGATTTCTAGCGTAAATTTTTCACCATTCAGAATAACAACATTCTCTAAGCAATTTGTACCAGATCGTGCTAACTGTTCATTGTCTAGAAAAGAAAAGAACAATTCACTTACATATTACCAGTGTCACACATAACACTTTGTGTCACACAGCTAGTACAGACCTACCTTGCTGCACACACCAGTATAACTGGGCAAAAATATCATCCAAAAGTACATCACTGAGTACTTCTAAATATTGGGTGAATACATCACAGATCGCATAAAGTGCATGATTACAAGTTGTTGTCATCCATTCAGCTTTCTAGGGGACAAAGAGTCATTAAATTAAGGTCACACCATTCATCAACTACATTTAAAACAGAAATGTATTTGAACATTAAGACTACTAATGTTCCTTTGAGAGTACTTTCTATACAACAGTGTATTCATCAACTTAGTATCTGACATTGCTACATATGGAATGATTTAGCTATTTTTGGTACTATTTGATTATTAAACAACACTACAGCACCTTGATATTAACACTGTGATTTTTGAAACAACATTATGAATAGCAGCTGGCCTTGCTTTAGAATAAGGCAAAACAAGGAAATAAAGAAGACAAAGAAAAAACTTACCCAAGTGGGGTTAGCACAAATTTAAAATAAAACTGACTTTTTTCAAATATGGTTACTTCAAAACACCATTAAGAAAGGTTATATAAAGTAAGTATAATTAATTCCAATTTTTTTCAAACGTATAAAGGATAGTTGCAGAAGTCTGCGTTTAATTATGTTATACAGGACAAAATGGAAAAATCTGAAGCTTTCTCTACACACTGAAATGCTTACTATAACTGGTTTGTAGTTAAATACACTGAAATTAAAAAAACACACTTTACTTTGCATTCTTTACTCAATTCAGAATGAAAAATCAACTATATAATACTAAGTAACTGGTATTTTATAGTTCTGACATTTCATTATGCTAAATGAAAATTCTGTGTTCCCTTACCTCTGTCTGCTGTTCTGGCAATTTCATGTTGTCAAAGATTCTGAAAACAATTCTAAATAAATCCTGCCACCAGTGTTTTTCATATGTGTGGCCGTATGTTTTCATTATTTCAAACATTACTGTTAAACCCCTAAAATGACAAAAATATAATTAGGAAAGCTACAGTATAAAAGAATGTCCCTTTCCTAAGTAGTTCTTACCGTTTATAAAGCTACTAAAACAGAAAGTTTACAACTACTTTTTAACTAATAGATAACAACTGAGTTTTGTTTTAAGGAATTTAAGTTGTGAAACAGGTTTCTTTACAATATACCATGCAGGACTAAGTCCAAAGGCCTTGGCCCTACACTTGTTTTTGACTTTTACTCACACTACTATGGCACTTTAAAACTAAATAAAATCCCAGGTTGAAAAAGATCATCACTTGAGTGAATATTAATTTTTTAGCTCATGACCAAGGAAGAAAGTGCACTCACAGTAAGTAAGGTAAGAACAAACAACTAGATTTTGAGAAACTTCTTTTCAAATGGCTATGGGAATTTTTAGGTACCACTATAAACTTGTTTATTTTAATATTCCCACATGAAAAGATTTCTGAAATGAATCCAGGAAGTATAAAGTCCTTAAGGGCAGGGGTCTGCATCTGTTCTGTTTCCTGTTGTATCCTATGTCTTACTGAGTTTTCTATGTCCGAAACTTAAAATGGCCTGCTTGATTCTTTCTTGAAATACTACTTTTATAAAACCATTAAAAAGTTTGACCTTTTCTCTACATGTTACATTTTTCAGGCAAAATATAGGCATCCTTCAGTTTAGAAAGAGTGTTTCTAGAAAAGTCTATTTTAACCAGAAGAAAATCTTCTCGGAAAGGTTTTATAAGGACTGGTACACAATCTAGCTCGCTCACTGCTGTGATAACTTAGGCTTAGTACATGACAAATTTTGTGGGGAGACAGGTTCAGGCCTCAAAGATTACGGGTGCAACAGGTTCTTAACAAGTATTTTCCACATGAATGTGTAAAGTATCATTATAGGATGTTCAGTTCTATGGCAAGTTTACAAGTCTGTTTAATTCCTATGACACCCAATGTAGAACATAAGCAGTAGTGGACGCTGTAGCAAAGACACTTTGCCATTGGATGCTAGACCCATATATCCTCACCCCCTGGCTTGAAAACAAACACAGACAAGACAGAAGTCTAAAGACTTTTACGGTTGTTTTTTAAGTGTAGTATTTGAGTAGCTAGTGTAGAGGAAAAAAAATGGGAGCACACAGGTTAATTGTTTAACCCCGACACAGAATTTTGGAAGTGTTGAATGAGAATGAGTGTAAAAGTTTTTGTAATCACAAGAACAGTACAAAAAGTTTTTGTAATTATGGCCTCACACAAATCACAGGGTTGCACTCTAAAATGTAATGTAAGTAACAACCCATACAAATCCTAATGTGATGTAAGAAAAATAAAAGGCCATGACAGTAATAAAATGTTGGTGCCACTTGTGGGGGAGACATGGCTAAGGAAAGTTCACTGTTTCTTTCTCTTCTACTAACTGGAACATATACATAGAGTGCCCTTTTAACAACTAGAACCCGCCCGTAATCTGAATGTGGAATATGGTTAAGAAGCAAAAAATCATGGTCCCAGGCAAGGATAGGCTAAAGAAGTAAACAGGTCTCCCATCAAAGAGGTTTCCACAAATAAATGAAGTTAAGGAATGAGTACTGAGTTCACATGACTTCTTAATCATAACATTAGTGGCTGCAATGAGGTGGTTGAATATTTTAATCAGGGCTATCTTGAACTTTAACAAATTCCTACCAGGTCTACTGCTAAATAATCTGTTATGCCTAAATACAAAATAAAATGCTTTAGAATGTTCTTGTGATTACTGAGTTTCATGACAAATCCTTAAAGTCTGAGCCTTATTTTAGAAAATTCAGGCATTTCACAAGAAATTCTTTTACAACAAATTCTTTTACAACAAATACTAGTGCCACAGAAAAAATTCTTACGTGTAACTCAAATTTAATCCTATAGTTTTGACACAAGGGCAAGAAAGTAGACTGTCATTACATCTCTTATCACTGTCTTGGTACAATTGTGTGCTACCCTTATAATTAAAACATTTTGATAAAGCTACACATTTAAATAATAAATGAAAGGGGATTGTATAATACAAAATCAAACTCATGATGGGCTCCAATATTTGTTGATATATATTAGGACACTCAAGCTGGCTATGTCATATGGGAATAAAAAAGTAGAGGATGAGAAAAACTATACTTATGTGACACAGAATATACTAAGCACTTGTCCAATTATGTAATACATGTAACAGTACCCTTACAAACTATTCATATTCGTACAGTTCTCTTGCTGGGAATAGTGTTTTTCCTTGGGAGGGAGCAGCACTGGGCATGGAACCCCGTGTCTTCATTCCACCTCCAGTCCTTTGTAATTTTTCTTTTTGGAGGCCGGGCCTTACTAAGTTGCTGAGCTGCCTAGGTTGGACTTTAATTTGAGATCTTCCTGTCTGTTTCCCAGTGTGCTGTGGTTATAAGACTGCACCACCAAACACGGTTGGGAATACATTTTTGAAAACTTTTTGAACAGATTGTTGTTACTCAAATGTTACTGACCATACTTAAATGGTTTTTATTTAAAACTACCAAGCATGTGCACTTAAAAACTTATTTACTGAGAAATGAATGTTGCTACTGACTTCCATTTCAATGTACTAAGATACACAGTGTTCAAAGTATTAAGTTAAAACTAAAATTAAGGGTAAACAATCAAGTTTCATGGAAAGTTACATATTTTACTTTTAATATTTTAAAATATTAATATACTTTGCAATCTGCCTAGTGATTACCATATTCGATGAAGTACATGTTTTATGGTATTTTACCATGAACTTCTGTTAAAGTCAAAATACATCCTTTAAAACTTGAATTTCAAATATTGATTGTTACCTGGTTCTTACATCTAATTTGCATCTATTGATGATACAGGATAACTCAAAGAGAATTGGGAACCAGCCTCTCACCCACACCCTGTCTTCAGGTGCCACATTCATATCATCACTTGTGTATTCCTTGAAAGCCTTCAAGAAGAAAGGTAGGATAATTAAAGGAAAACAACACAACTATATTCAGTCCATTATTTCTCAAGAAAAAAAGTTTAAATGCTTTATCAATCAAAAGTGAGCAATTTAATTAAAATAATAATTTATACAAAGATGAAGATTATAAGTGTCTATGAAGAGCACTGAAATAAAATCCAAAAACTGGCTTTACCTTCAACTGTCACCAGTTTTCTGCATTATTAACCATTAAATTCAGGTTCCCTTATCATTGAAGTAATTATGATAGCACACACACACATTATTCACACTGGGAAGGTGGCCCAGTGAGTTGATGTATGGAAAAGTTCTAGGTATCCCATAAGTCTGTGTTAGTACGCAGTAAAATCTTATTACCAAATCTATGATGCATCACTTTTCCTTATAATACTTACAAGGAAAAATTCAGATATGCAAGTTAAAATCAGCAACCAGATTGTCAGGTCAACCTTTTATTTTACTGACCATACTTAAATGGTTTTTATTTAAAACTACCAAGCATGTGCACTTAAAAACTTATTTACTGAGAAATGAATGTTGCTACTGACTTCCATTTCAATGTACTAAGATACACAGTGTTCTACATTCATCTATACTCAGCTTACTTTAGTGCTGCAGAGCACAGGCAAATGAACAGCAGTATAGGGAATGACAGAAGAAATTCTAGGGTTTGAATCCTGGCTCTCTTCTCCAGCCCTGCAACTAAAGACACATTTTAAAGCTTCTCTGTGCCTCAGTTTGCTTATTTGTGTAGTAGTAGAAGACAACCTGTCCCATTACATTGTTATAAAGATTGAACAAGTGAATATATATAAAACACTCAGAAAAATAGCTGATATTTTTAATAATGGTTACTTATAATCACTAATCATAATTCAGAATCGAGTCCAGAGTATTTCTAGTTTCATTGAAAATAAATGCCCTCAATTCCAAACAAATTTAGATTTCAGACTAGAAAAAATGCTCAGCAAAATTTTGTTTACTAAATGACGCTATACCTGAGGTCTATCAGACACATATTTTGCACAATGGCGAATAAGTCGAATTGCTTCCATACTTGTGTCAGGAAAAGCTGCATTGCACGCAAATTCAGACAAACACTTCACTGCATCCTGGAAAGAATCAATGGTCGCTGGAAAGTGTTTTTCAAATACAAGGGCTAAAACAGAGAAAAATACATCACTGTAACTATAAATTTTCATTATTCTTAATTGTACCCAAAATATGTCAGCCTCTAGATATAATACACATTCCTTGCAGGTTAGTAAGGTCTGTGATGTCCAACAAATAGGGTGTTCAACTCTATTTCTATCCGTCACTTGCTTATCTTCAGCGAGGCAAGTGATGCATGAACATTTTGTTTATCTAGCAATACTTGAAAGTAACAGGTACACAGTACTATGGAATCAACTTTTAGTCCACAAATAAAATTACTTATCCTCTCTGTGTTTCTTAATCCATAAAACAGAGATAATAATATGCATAAGACAATTGTAAACACTATATAACTACTGTAAATAAAATCCTTAAAATAATAACTCAAGTAACAAGAAATGACAGCCACCATAACGTCATGATTCCTGATGCTGAGGCTGGTCACCATTACCAACTATTATGCAGGATTAACTTATATCCTTAGTACTTCAGACACCTTTAAAATCAAAGAATGCTGTACAATATAGTGATTAAAAAATAATAAAGCTTTGCCTTAAGACTCCCTGACTTTAAGTATCGCCACTTGGTAATTCTATGACATGAGGGAAATTACTTAACCTCTCTGGGTCAGAGTTTCCTAATCTATTTTTTTAAAGGGAGGAATAATAAAAAATTGCAAAACTAGAAAAAAAAATGTAAAAAATGCTTACTGTGCATGCCATATAATAAACCCTCAATAAATATCATCTATAGTAATAATACCATTTGCCATTGTGAATCTGTAGGCAAAATTTAGTAAACTTAAGCCCAAAATAGACCCATAATCTTACTGTACTTGAATCATCGTCTGAATACACTGAGCTTCTGGATTTTCATTTGAATGCAGTTAAAAAGACTACTCACTGACAATGTGCCCTGTTGTTTGAAATGCAAGTTCCACAATGCTTTCATCTTGATCAGATGCTGCTAGATGAAATACAGAGAAAATGTTCTTCCATCCAGACCGAATGTTAGCAGCTTGAGAATTAACCATCTGTGCTATACACCGTACAACCATATCTCGAATTGTTGGAGACCTAAAATATTAATATAATTGCTTGGATAGGCATTCAGATAAAATTCTTCAGGTTTTCCTCCCCTTCTGTTTTTTCCTCTGCCATGGAAAATAATAAAGTTTTACTGATATTAAGCCATTGAACAAACATAATACCTGTTCCGTTTCATTATATGTTCAAAAGGTCTTAAGAAATCCTTCTGGAATCTGAAATTTGCAAGCTCCCCTTTTTCTAAAAACTTCATTGACAACTGCCTCAAGGAGTCTACTGCAAAAATAGCTACATCTTCATTAGGATTACAGCCAACCTGTAATGGCAACGAAATGAGATACTACTGTCAGTGGATGGAAATGTACAATTCTTTATTTTTGTCTTAGAAAAAAATATAAAATAGTAGCACAGATGGGAAAATTGTAAGATTCTTCTTGAAGGTACTAGATAGGCTAAAAATATTTCTGAACAAAGAAATACTTTAAATTCTTAAAACCTTGAGCAATCTTTTTTAAGAACAGAACTTTAAGGGTGTCTAAATTATGAAAAAGAACACAACTGTTTGAGACGAAAAGTGCTTTAATTAAATAAGGAAATTTTAAATACAAAAAAAAGTGAATGAATATATTTATTCAAATACCTTATTAAAATGATCTCCAATAACTTCCCAAATCCGAGACCACTGCAATCTTATTCTTCCCATGTTGTAGTATGAGATTTCCACTATCTTTTGCAGACTAAACATCCTTGGATGTGTAGTGGAAAGCAATTCATCCATAGAAACAGCACAGAGCCAACGGACAAAATCCACTACAATATAAATACATTTACAGTTTTTCAACTTTAAAGTTTTTTAGTCAAAAGGCTAGTGTGTAAACAGAATAAATATACACACTTACCAATAGCATTTCCATCTAGCCTTGTAGATCCTGTAAATATTCTGGGGAAAATAAAATATGTTTTGAAAATTTTTAAAGTCTCATTTCTGTTTGTTAATTCACAACAAAGTGGCCTGAGGTATGACCATTTTTATGTTTTAAGCAACCCCCCAGAAATCAGTCAAATGGGTGACTTTCATCATATAGTTTAATAACAGTACTGTAGTCTGAAGGCCTATCCCTCCTATATCCATTAGTAATTTTGGTGTGGGTACCAGGAATCAAACTCAGGACCTTGTTCTTGCCAGGCAGGGACTTGTGCCACTGAGCTGTATCCCTGGCCTCCCCTCCAATACCCAAATGTGTTGCTCTGCACTCAATGTTACCAGAGTAAACGTGTGCACTGCTAGCATTTCATCAGTAGATGTACAACTGTCAGCCCTTACAACATTCTAGAAAAAGGGAAACAGTAATTTACAAAGCCAATGAATTGGTATACTATCATGTTGTTCAAATTTTCCCAATACTAACATTAAGCAAGTTTTAAAAAAGTATTTTAGAAGTAATGCACATTTCATTACAAAATTTACAATTAAAGTGATGTGATATAAACTTGCAAAGGGTCTCAAGGTACCCAAGTGGCTAAACTACTTTCTTTAGGATATTCAAATGTTTAAAGTTAAGCTCTACTACCCACTTTTGCTCAGCTTTCTTTGTGGAACTTTATCTACTTCCATTTCATAAAAAATTTCAGCATACACACTTTCTTTCTTCTTCTTCTTCTTATTTTTTTGAGACAGACTCTTGCTATATCATTCAGGCTGGTCTTGAACTCTCTATGTAGCCCAGGCTGCCCTTGAACTCCCAGCAATCCTCCTGCCTCAACTCCTCCCAAGTGCTAGGATTACAGGCGTGGGCCCCCATGCCCGGTTGTAAGCAAGGGTTTGATGTGACTAAACCTTCTTCAATTTAAAATGTACAGAAAAGATATGCATGATAAAAGGGAAACCTTAAAGCAGGACTAGGTCAAATGGTAAACTTAAAAATAGTAATAATAGTAATAGCTATCGATTACAAGGTGGGTACTACTCTGGTGCTTTATATATGTCCACTATTTAATAATCAAAACTCTCTTGGGAAGTATATACTTATTATAACCCTGGTTTTACAAAAGCAGAAACTGAGACACAATGATATTTAATAACTTCTTCAAAGTCATATAACTAGCAAGTGCCGGACCCATGATTCAAACAAGGGCAGTCTAACTTCACAGTCTTCTACCCTCTCAACCACTTTTACATTATTTCATACTTACCTGAACAAAACATATACTAAACATTGTAAATATACCCTAGAGAACAAAATAAAAGACAGACAGGAAGTAGAGTGACAGATGTTTCTCAAAAAGGAAAGGGATCAAGAGATGGGAGAGGAAGGAGAGGTGGGAGAGGGGGTGAAAAAGGAATCAAGATACATTCTGTACATGTACCAACTCTACACGGAATGTCAACACTAGGTACTGCAAATATGTACATGTACAAAGAATGAGTGTATCTATATTCCCAGGTTTCCCCTACTGCTACAATGTGAATATTCTTTTATATTTTTTAACCTCAGCACTCTTGTATGTCTTCTATGTGTTCTGACAATAAATAAGACAAGGAAATCAAAACCTGAGCTTCCTGCTAAAGACTCTTAAGGTTTTCAGTACTGTTCTTGTTGCAGAATGAAGCAGTAATTCAAAAATCTGCAGAAAACACTACCTAGTAAGAAAATCAAGAGTATGGTCCTATTTAACCCAGTGGCAGACTGGACTCAGAAATTTAAAATATACAAAGCTCTCACATGAACATAAATGAAAACTATAACCTAAACTATGCAAGTGTGATCAACTGCTCTCAAACTAGAGGTATTCTCATGGAAAGTAAAGGCTACAAACAAACCATATCACAGGCAGAGGTAACATTAAAAGTACAGGAGAAAGAACAAGAAAAGGCACAAAAGACAAGATCCATTTTTAATTGAGAAAAAAGCAAACAGCAAAGTGTATAGGGGTAAAGAACAGAAGCAGAGAGAGATACAACCACAGCAAAAGGAAGCAACAAATTCCGAAGGTCATGAAATGGTGGAGAATGACGGCAAGAAAGACCAAGAACTACCACCAGCAGCAGTCAGAAAGTTTCTAGACTGGAGGTGCGGTGGAAGGTAGGGAGTATATATCCTGAGTAAGGGAATTCAAATTCCTCCTTACTATGGCAGCCTCTGAGAGGTCACTCCATTTCTACCAAGGCACCACCAAAGATAAGCCATGAGGAAAAGCACAGAAGTTTGTGGAGGCATGTAGAATTAAGCCTTAATACACTACGGCAGGGGAAAGAAATTAGGTATCACAAACTCAGTGTATTAAATGGATTCTACATTTCCTGTGTGAAAAGTAAAGAACAAAAGCATGAGAAGTCTAGCATAAAGAGGGGAAAAAATTGGTAAAATTACTGCTTCATCCACATCGTAATACCAATGCAAAAGAAATGATGGCAAATTTTTAAAAATTTAGTTTCATTTAAAAAAAATTTTTTTTGGTACTGGGAATCAAACTCATGACCTCACACTTGCCAGGCAGGCACTTAGGCTGCTGAGCTACATCCCCAGCCCGGTAAAATTTTTTTTTTAAAATAGACTTTTAAACTAACCCAAATGACTTGAATTACTATAGCTATGAAATCTTATCAGAGGTAACATTTAGTTCTTATGCTTAACTGAAAGATTTTTATAAACAAACCCAATTAGGATGAACTGTACATATTTTCTGCTAGGTGACAGAGTGTCCCAAAGTGTAAGATGGGCTTGTATAAGCTTCATCTGCTATGTTTAAAAAACAATAATAGAAACAAAAACTGTAATGCTAAGGGACTTCTTTAGCTTTTAGAAGTAAAGCATTTCTGGACAAATTCTAGCCTCTAGTTTAGCAACATTTATAAAATAGGTCCAGTTTAACAATGCTTAGAGACTTTGACCTTTACAGTGCTGGAGGACCAGGTACTACCAGATTAATGTATTTTAATGCTCTCCTAAATTCTGATGATGTAAGTTTCCTACTACAAAAGTAGAAATAATTTGAAATTTTTGTCATCCTAAAGACTTCAACAGAATCCCATTTTCTTTTTGTCCATTAAGAAACAAGCAATAAATTAACACAGAATAATTATTTTAATTTCTCTCATTTAGTTTCTAAGTTTGTAATAACAGATTACAATACTTAGAACAATAGACCTAAGGATAGAAGAATGACTATTTGCTGGACAAAGACAGAACTACTTGG
Source organism: Chinchilla lanigera (assembly GCF_000276665.1). Classification (NCBI taxonomy): domain Eukaryota; kingdom Metazoa; phylum Chordata; class Mammalia; order Rodentia; family Chinchillidae; genus Chinchilla; species Chinchilla lanigera. The sequence continues at coordinate 12,080,375 of NW_004955444.1, read as the reverse complement.
AATGATGCCAGACAATATTCTTGCTACTGCACTGACGATCAGTGTTATCTCACTGAATTAAGCTCATGGACCAGAGTTGGCATACAACACATATAAATAAATTTAGAATCCAGAAGGAAAATCAGAAACTTAATGAAAAAGTGAAACATACAACAGAAAAACAATATAATCTTACAATAAATCAAAGATGTAACTTTTAAGGCTTTCACTATAAGCTAAAACTTAAGTATTCAGGTTTTGCTTAAAATTGGACATTGGATTTATATTTATGGAAGTATCTTGTGATGACAAGCTTGGATGACAAAGTACTAACAAAATTTGTGCTAAATATTCTCTAAAATAGCAAAAATTATTGAAACAGAGAGACAGGTAATTTGTTCAAGTGGGTGATATGTCCCCTTATAACAGTGGACAGCAGGAAAAATTAGAACTGGGTGTGGTCACATAAAGTATGCTGTGGAAAAAGAAGATAAATGTTGACTCTTGCCTAAGTAGATTCTCACAGTTACAGTAAAGTTGCTTTTCTGGAAGGCAAGGAAATCATTTGGAGTAAAGTTTGCCTCATCGCAGAAGGGTCACTAATTCCTGGAGTTGTACACACTGGCAGAAGGCACAGAAGTTAAGAGTACACATTCAGCGACACAGCTGCTTGAGACAGAAAACAGGCCAGCTCCACCCTCTAAAACTCGCTACAAAAGCAACACTTTTCAAAATAATCAAGATAAGACCAGCCTGGTTATGGAAACAAGCAATTTATTTACATCATTTCTGTCCAGGTTCCTCATTTATAAATTGAGAACACCAGTATTACTTTTCTCATGAAACTACTGAAAGATATTTTGGTATTTCTTTGTTTCTGACAGGGTCTCTCTATGTAGTTCACACTGGCCTTGAACTGAACTACATACCCAAGGCTCGCTTTGAATTTGAGGCAATCTTCCTGCTTCAGCCTCCAGACTGCTGGGATTACAGGTGTGTACCACCACACCTGGACACTACTGAAAGGTTCAGTTCAACCTTTACAAGAAAAACAACAACTGAATGTTAAGAATTCCCTTCAAGGAAAAAGTTCTAGAAGTACTCTAAGGGTCAGTAGCTACTGAATACTCTAGTGCTGTCTGTGTGTAGAGTAAAAAGCTTTGCCTGAAGCAAAATGATAAATCCGCATGAGTCTCCAGGCAACTTTCCCCTACCAAGGGCTTAAGAAAAAAATTGAATGTCAGTGTTGTAAAATGCTGTTTCAACCTGGGGGCCATTTATCCAGGAAAAGGTAATCTTAAAGGAATGCTAGAAGATACGGATTTATTTGCTGGGCATTTAAAAATCTGAAATATTCTACACAATGTTTTCCTTTAGAAGACAAGTTGCAATGGAGAATTCTTGGTAATGTATACAATACGTAAATTCTAAAGTTCTTCCCAAAAGAGCTTGTAACAAGATTCTCTAGCAAATATCATTCATTTTATCCATAATACAGGCTATGCACCGTGTATACAAAAAGATAAATTCCAGTGTATTTTCAAATACATAATAAGGAGGGTAAGTTTTTTATAAAGGAAATAAAGTATCTGTGTGTGTGTGTCTTTGTTTTATTTCGTTGTTTTTGAGGCAGGTTCTCATTATGTAGTTGAGGCTGGCCTTGATCTCACTATGTAGCCCAGGCTGGTCTCAAACTTGTGCTGATCCTCCTGCTTGTGTCCTGAGTGCTGGAATTATAGGTGTGAGCCACTATGACAAGCACTTATTTTTGTCTTTTAATTTTAATTACTACATGTGTGCAGTACATGATTACCTTCCTCTTGAGGAACTGGTACATGTACATGACACATCTTAATTGCTTTTACTTTCCTTTTCCCACCCTTATCCCTCCCTTCATCTCTTAGCCCCCTTCTCATATACAAAATATCTTCCTTATTTCCTATTTTCTATCTTTTATTTCACTCTTTATATTGTGGGTTTCTCATAAAAGAGAAACCATGTGACATTTAAGTGTGTGTTTCTGACTTATTTAGCATTAGGATCTCAAGCGCATCCATTTTCTTAAAAATGACTAAAATTTAGTGCTCCATTGTGTATAAAAACCACATTTTCTTTACCCATTCATCTATTGATGGACATACAGGCCACTTACAAGATTTAGCTATTATAAATTGTATAAATTGTACTGTTTTAAACTATGAGTATGCATGTATCCCTGCTAATAAGATGTCTTTAATTCTTGCAGGAAGAAATCTAGAAGGGGAATAGTCCAGTAGAATTTCTATTTTTAGTGTTTTGAGGACTCTCCACACTGATTTCCATAGTGATTGTACCAGTTTCCATTCCCACTAAGAATGAAGAAGCGTTTCTTTTACCCTGCACCCTTGTTGGCATTTATTATTACTTGGTTTTGACAGACATTCTTTCTGGAGTAAGATGGAATCTCAGTATTTTTTAAATTGCCTTTCTTTTTGAGAAGTGTCTATTCATTTCAACTGTCCAATTTTTGATTGGGTCTTTTATTTTGGGAGGGTCTAGTTTTTTCATTCTTCATATATTCTAGGTTTCAGTCCTCTGTGGAATAGCTGGCAAAATTTTTTCCCATACTGTAGGTTGTTTTTTCATTCTGTTAGTTGTTTCCTTTGCTGTGCAGAAGCTTTTCAAGTTCATATGATTTCATTCGTTGACTTATTTCTTGTGCAATTGGGGTTCCATTCAGAAAGTCTTTGGCTACACCTTTGTGCAGGAGTTGTACCTATTCTATCCTCCAGTAGATTGTTTCTCTTTTAATATGTAGATCTTTGAACTACTTTTCAGTTTAGTACATGCTGAGAGACACAGGTCTAGGTTTGCTCTTCTGCATGTGTATAGCCAATTTTCCCAGCACCATTTGTTAAAGATGTTACCTTTTCAGCAAAATATATTTTTGACCCATTTGTCAAAGGTTAGATGGCTGAATGTGCCTGGGGTTGTTTGAGCCATGTATCTGATTTGTGCCAGCACCACAGTGTTTTAATCACTGTACCTCTGTAATGTAACTTGAAACCCAAGATTGTAAATGGTACTGTTGTCTTAATTTCTTTCTTGGTGCGTTCATTATTGGTATACAGGAATACTACTCATTTTTGTGTGTTGATTTTGTAACCTGTTGTGTTTTTTTGAAGGTATCATTTCTCTAATGTTCCTTACTATTATAACTTAAATTTTACTTCCTGCCAATATACTATGAACAAAATATCAAAATTATAGATACTCATCTAAGTCACAGTATAACATAATACAGTCTTATATTTAGGAAAATTATTTTGAAAATATATTTTTTTTCTTTTTACTCATAGTCAATATATAGTCAATGCTACACAACGGGGATAGAAAATTATTTTGAGAATATAAATGCTACACAATTGGAATAGAAAATTATTTTGAGGATATATTTTTTCTTTTTACTCACAGTCAATATATAGTTAACGCTACACAATTGGAATAGTCATCTGAAAAGGAAACAAAATGAATACCTTACCTATCTACAGCAACAACAACACTTTGAGAACTGGTTTCTCCAATGGATTCTTGAATACTTGCAATCTGCTTCCAGTCCACATTTCCTCCAACTACCACACATAAGAGAATCATTTCAATTAAAAAAGAAAATTCGGTGGAACAATACACTTAGTTTTAAAACACGTTTTTTGTTCTCTTTTTTTTTTTTGGAGACAGAGTCTCACAATGTAGCTCAGGCTGGCCTTGAACTTGAGGCAATCCTCCTGCCTCAGCCACCCAAGTGCTGGAATTACAGGCATGGACCACTATACCTGGCATAAGACTTTGAATGAACAATTCTTTTATAGCATTGTTCATCAAAGACAAATGTAGTTATTGAGCAATACTAAGTAGTATGCAAGACATGGTTATAGGGTACAAACTGCTTGCAAAGAGCACACTAATTAGGGGTACTATAAATTTAGATAACAAAATCAGTGTTTAATCAACTCACCCTAGTTTCCATGATACCATCTGTGGATGATTCTAACTCCGTATAATTAGAATTTCCCTGTCATTTAATCTTTAATTCCCTAATTACAAATGCTTGCTGGCAACTCTACCTGTATGATCTAATTTTCTTTTGTTTAAAAGATCACTTATGTTTCTTTCAACTTGCTCCATAAGTTACATTGTGAAACAACAGTACCCCCTTTATTGAACCTGTTTTGCACACCATCTATTCAACTCTACTCCTGCTCAGTTCAGGCCCTCATCTCAGTTTTGGCTACTAAAACAGTTTCCTGGCTTGCTGCCCTGATGCTGTTTATTCTCCTTTTCAATCTCTCCTTTACTCTCATGTCAGATAATTCGCCAAAATTATTACCTTCATTTTGCTCATTGGGATAAAGTATAAGCTCTTCAGTCTAGCACTGAAGGCACTTGTCTTCAACATTTCAAGCAATATGTATCTCCAATCATGCTCTTTCTTAACTATTAAAAATTTACCTATCAGACCTAATTTGAGTTCTCAATAAAGGACTCCTCTCCATTTTTCTCTGAACCAGTTTTTTACTGAATGAAGCACCACTCAAATCAGAATTATTTCCATAACATTCCATACAAATTTTAGGTATGTTAATGTTGCCTTCTCACCCACATGAAATATGTATTGTGAGTGTTCTCTAAATAAACATTTAAGCTATTGAATTTTCAAATATTAATGTATCTTAGAAGAATGGAATATCTGTAATTCAAATTTTAAAATTATATACTGTGTATTCTTAATAAGTAAACTTTCATGCATCCAAAAATAATTAAAGTCCAGAATTTTATCCCAGAAGAAACATATACAGTCAGCTGCTCATTATGAGTTCTGCATCCATGGATTCAACAAAGTTGCAATCAAAAATATTTAGGAGGGGGAAGACTCCACTTGTAACTGAAGATGAATAGACTTTCTTCCTGTCATTCTCTAAACAGAGTGTTGTATTTACTGAGCATTTATACTGTAGTAGGTATTATTAAGAGATAATTTAAAGTTTATAGGAGAGTATGTGTAGGTTATATGCAAATACTATGCCACTTTACACAAAGGATTTAGAAGTCCTTGGACAATGGTATTCCCAGTGGCCCTGGAACCCATCCTTTATGGGTACTTCAGGATGATTATACTCAATCCTGTTAATCTGGTTACATAGAATATTTGGTGCACAGATGTTGTTAATGAAGGAGAATACTAGCTTTAACTGGCTCCACTGTCTATATCACATTGTCTTCCAGCTTAAATTCTGACTACAGCATCCTGCTCAAGCAAGTTATCTGCTGTCTGGGTAGGTGGGCACCAAGGGTGAAAGCTAAGCAGATATCTTCCAAATGGGCTGGACGGTCATCAACAAGATAGCCTGAAGGGTAGGCTCTGCCCAACAGGAACTAAGTCAATAGACTAGTTCCCTCAAGGGTATAGATTTAAAATCAGAGTCTGATGAATATGGAGAATGGAGAAGATTGAAAAGGAAAGTATAACGTAAGAGAAAGCATAAATAAAAAAGACAAAGTTCCTGGTCTCCAGAGTAGTCTGGAAGCTTGAACTGTTTTATATTTCCAGGTTTAAAATGTGTTTTAATGTAAATCTCCTGCCACCCCCTTTTGAAGGGAGAAGATCACTTCATATTCCTACAATCAAGTAGCACAACAGCACAATTAACGAATTATTTTTAATTCATTTAAAGTATACCAGCAAATATTCTCTTGTTTGACTAAAACTTTTAGAAGGTCAAAATATTTTTCCTTCCTTTCCTTCCTTTCCTTCCTTCCTTCCTTCCTTCCTTTCTTTTAGTTTAACCTAATTCTGTAGTCTTACTTGCCAAAATTCAGCAATTAACAACTATTGTTATTTTGGCCTTCCAACACTCCCTATTTTCCAACACTATCCTATTTTCAGATATAATGAGGGAACATTCACTTCACTTCACTATAAATGGTTTTTGTTGCATCTTATGCTACTTCATGAAGTAATTACAGTTCTTTTCTAATATTTAAAGCTCAACTTCCATATTATGTTAAGTCACCATGCAGCTGCTCAGGCAGTTCTAGATCTGCTGGATCAGCTAGGTGTCACATCTGCACCTCCATCTCCTAGACCTCATGCTAACCCAAAAGCTATGAAATCACTGAGATGAAAGCCCGCACTGCTAGACGCTTCAGCTGGACAAGCAAGGTATTAATTTTCCTCAGTGCCTCCTGAAGTCATCACATAGTCCTGTCTTTTACTTCTTTCTCTATGGACTAGATGCCTTTTCATTTCTGAAATCTTTCTGGATTTTTTTTTTTTTTTTTTTTTTTTTTTTTCTGAGATAAGGTCTCATTCTGTAGCCCAAACTGGCCTTGAACTTGCGGTGATCCTTCTCTCTCAGCCTCACTAAGCCTGGGATCATAGGTGTGCGCCACCAAGCCCAGCATTCTTTGTTTTCTTAAGAAGTTTTACTGCCAGCAACAACAGAAATCACTAAAAGATTTTTAAAAATCTGTAATTGTATAACCCAAGGCTTTAACAGGTAAATATTCTTGGATCTCAGGTATTTTCCTTCCTGCTCTCTTTAAATCATGCATGTGCTTCCTTTGGTTGGAGGTGGGGAGGATGGACGGAATATGTAAAAATTTCTAGTAAACCAGCCATTGTGCTAAAGTCCATTCATATATATTCTTATTTCATCTTAACAATGAGTAGAAACCTCCTTTAGTTTGCAAAAGTGGAAGCCAAATCTGAGAAAGATAAAATTAACATATAAAGAATACAAATAACCTCAAATCTGAAAATACAATATTCAAGGTCAAAGTCTAATTCCTTGGTAAAACAACTTCCATTAATGACTGAGAATGTTCAGTCTTTAACTTTTTTGTATTTACTTTTGCTAATATTTTCCTTTCTTCTACTGAATTAAATCTGGTAATTCCTGGCCATACGAGCACTAGGGGATCCTTAGGGATGGGTTCCATACTGACAGAAGAGTTTGGGTATGTCTGCAGTATCTTTAAAAAATTGTGAATGTGAAAGCTTTCTCTAACTAGACCTATTATGTTACATAAGCCCTCACACAGTTAAGTTACCTACTTAATCTGAAGACAAGTAATTTATTTGCAACCTTTTCCTAGTCTCAAGTAGGATACTGAGAGTAAGGGTCATTTAATATTGTGAGCCAGACTAGGCAAAAAAGACTCGCTTCTCTACTTATTCATCTTGTTTTTCTTCATAATGTTGGATGAAGGGCATGTAATCTAATTACAGTTCATTGGTACAATAAAGTGACTTATAATGAAGAGGTTAATAACAACTTTTGGTATTTTGTAGAAAGAATTTAAAAATTCTCACCTAGCCCCAGACCCACAAATTCATCAGGAGCCTGATCTTTTGTCCCAGTAAGAGATCCTTCTCTCCCTCTCACTGTTCCCGAAATGTATCGAGGTTTCACTCCAGTTCCTATAAGTTGTGCCAGCTCCAACTGACTGATGCACTTTAGAATCTTAATTACAAAAAGGAAAAAAATATTTATATTCTAACAGTCTCAAAAATGAGTAACTGTATGCAGTTAGATATTATAAAAAAGCTGAATGTATTTATTTAAAATGTTCTAAATTAATTTTCCCCACTAAAACGTATCAGTGATAGAATATTTAGCATTAGCGCATTTTATAAACCAAATTGCAAATAAAATGTTTATACCTCATGCCATGAATTTCCTAAATAATTTCCATCTGTATGAGCCACTGTGATAAGTGTTTTTATTGTGTCAATATTCTTTTGCTTCATTTCAGTAATACCAGAACTCACTGTTAGTAAGGTAAATCTTGCTAGTGCCTGGACATATGCATCTCTTTCCAGCTACCAAAAAATAAAAAACAGAGAGACAGACAGAAAGATCTATTTACATGGCTATAAATACCGACAAACTGTTAACTTGTTTAGTAATTTTAACTGACATGTCAATTACATACAATATTGAAAAATACACTTTTAAATGATTATGCAGAAAACATAAATATCTAAAATCTTAAAGCAATGGAAATTGCAATTCAAACTGAAATTTTAGTGCTAACAAATTCATACTGTAAGAAACATTTTTTGAACACTTATCAAGTACTAGACAGACTAACAAAAATCTGATTTATAAAACTGCTCTTTTTTCTCTCCGATAGAGTATATTTTGTTATGTACTAAGTGATAACATTCATAATTAAATAGGAAATGGGTTTTAAAAACAGAACAGTCCAGTTAAAATTTATCCTCAAAGCATATAAATTAGTACTAGAAGGACTATTTTCATGAGAAGTATAGACTAGATACCTGTTTCTCTTATAAGAGGTTTAAGTTATAAAATAAATATGCAAAATATGATTCAACAAGTATGAACAAACGTTTAATAAAGTACGCATTACACTGACACTGAAAATCTTAAGAAATTTTGTATATAGCTACGTTCTATAGAGAAAAAACTGTAACCAAAGATATAAATTTTAGAAAGACTGGTATAGAATTATCCATTCTATTACAGTGTCTGAAAAACTTAACAGATTAATTTAAATTTTATCGTAAGTCTGAAATTCATTTTTAAGCAGTAAGATATAAAAAAACATTGTAAATGGAACTATGGTAATGGCATAAGTAACAAATGTTTTCCGGCCTGGTTTACAAAGGTAAAATTCTTCATTACCTGAATGCTGAAAATACATGCAATTCTGATTGCACATCTTATCCCTTCCAGGCAAAGAGAGGCTACTTCAGTATCATCACAGTCTTGTAGTCCCACACTAAACGCGGCCAGAAAAGGTGTCCAAGCCAACTAGAAGAATTAAAAATTTCAAATACATCATGGATATCAAATGATAATTAAATTTTATAATGCTACACTGAATTTCTCAAAATTTGTAGACTATACAAGATGTGAGAAAGTTCTGAAAGGAAAAAGTGACATTCTTGGCATAGCATCTGGGAGCTTTCTTAGTAAAAGGGGGAAAACTATATAATGTTGCCAGGGCCTGAGTAGGAAAGTACGAACATGAATTCAATAATAACCTTAGGCATATTTTAAGAGCAGCTTTTATAAATTAATAAAAAAGGGATTAATAAAGTGGCAGCAAATGATGCAGACAAAAAACACAAGGTTCGTCCCTGACTCTAGAATTCATCTCTCTTTGTAAGCTTTGGCAATTACAATAATTCACATACTCTATTTCTAATTAAAATCCTTTTAATCATTTTTCTACTTGCAACAAACTATACTATTCTTTTTTCTTTATACCTATTCTCTAGACATAATTGAGTCTAATTTCTTTAAATAGTTAAATCTTTTACTTTGAGAACAGTGGTGGAAAAAAAAAGTTCAGTAAGACCTTCATTACAGATTGTAAGACAAAACTCTTAATACCTAATAAATAGTAATATAAAACAACCACAAGTTACTTTCTGACCACTGAAAATCCTAATAATAAAACCACATAACTCTGCAATGTCTGAGATAAGAATATTCGCTACTTGAGCTGGGCATGGTGGTACATGCCTGTAATCCCAGCACTTGGGAGGCTACAGCAGGAGGATCGTCATGAGTTTGAGGTCAGTCTGGGATATATAGTGTGTCCAAGGCCAGCCTGAACTGCATGGCGAAACCCTGTCTCAAAAAAAAGCGGGGGAAAAATTTACTGCTTTTATTAAGTCATCAAGAAGAACAGCTATGTTTCCATATAGCCATCGAGTTGAGAAATGTTTTTACTAGTGTACTACAGAGATGACAGTGAAAATTTTTAAAGGTCTATAAAGCTTTTAAAAGCATTTTTAAGAAAAACAAAATTACTCAGACCTTTGTTTCTAAAGTCTACAAAGCAGGCTGGGCATGGTAGTGCACACCTATAATCCCAGTGTTTAGGAGGCCAGCCTGAACTACATCACAAGGCCCTATCTCAGGAAAAAAAAAAAAAGTCCATAAAGTTGGGAAATAAAATCTTACAATCTCCAAACAAAGGAACATAAGCAATAGTACCTAGGTTCTTATTAGCCCTTGTTTTGCCACTTAATTCATACCTCATTTTTCTTCACCTATAAAACTAAGGGCACATGCCTGTAATCCCAGCATTTGCGAGGCTGAGGCAGAAGGATAGCTGCGAGTTCAAGGCCAGCTTGGGTTACAAAGTGAATTCAAAGCCAGCCTGAACTACATAATGAATCCCTGTCTCAAAAAAAAAAAGAAAAAAAAAAAAACACCTCTAAGATGCTGTGAGAGGTATATCAAGCGCAGTACCTATAAACTACAAAATTTATAATAAATTATATATTCTATTACAACAACATTTTAACTTGAAAATCTGTCATATTTTATATAAGAAGAAATACAGATAGTTTTTAAGGCAGTGAGGAAAATTGTTTAACTTTATTAAGTATCAAAGACAATGATTTCTTTTATCAAATTACACCTAAATAATATTCTAGAGACAGTGAAACTGTCCATTCATAACTGTATAAAAGCTTTGTGATACACAATCTGGTAATACATAAAAACATTCTTAAAAATTTTGTATTTCCTATTATAAATTTCCTTCTAGAAATTTATCATTTAAACTTTCTTCCTAGTCAATGCTTATTTATTGAGCAATTATCACAAGATAGGACAATGCAAGAACTGAGAAACTGAAGAGATATATAGTCCCTTACCTCATATACATAATATATATGAGACATACTTTATATTAATATATATGCCATATATTTATATAAATAAAATGAAACAAACTTATTAAAATAATAAAGGGAAAGGATAACATTTCAGGAAAAGGAAATTAATTTATAATATTAGAGGGGTCAGGGCAGAACTCTAAAAAGGTGACATTTACACTGTAAACTACTTGGGTAAAGAAGAAAAGAACATTCCGGAGAAAGGGCATACTGAGGCTGGGATGTGATAGCACATGCTTGTAATCCCAGCACTTGGGAGGTTGAGGCAGGAGGATCATTGTGAGTTCGAGACCAGCCTGAGCTATGAAGAGAGCTCAAGGCAAGCCTGAAATGCACAGCGAAACCCTGCCTCAAAAAAACAAAAAAAAAAAGGGAAACGGCATTCTAAGAATGCCCCTAGAGGAAGAAGGTGAGACAGTCTAGAAACTGAAAAGAGTGTCAGTGTGACTATAGTGTAGTAAGACAGATTCCAGTAACGACATTTGGAGGGGCAGGGAGAGCTACGTCACAGAAGTTCCACAGAACCTGGGCTGTGTTAAGCTTCATGGCATTACTAAAAGGCATAAAGGAAGAAGACAGCATCTCATTTTATATTTTTAAAAGTCCACTCTTACCTCTATAAATGAATAAAAGAAGCATAAAATAGACATGAGGATGGCAATTAGGATAATGTGACAGTAATCAGGGAAAGAAATGATGCTTGGAGGATAGTGGCAGTAGAAATGGCATGAAGGGGAAAGATTTTTAGTTTTAGCATACAGGATATTTAAATAAGCTATAGTTAGTAAGAGACTGAATCATGAAAGCTGAAGCATGGAGAATTTTTAATGAAATGGAGAAATACACAAGAAACAGCAAGATGTAAAATTCTATACAGGGTATGATCACAACTGTTTAAGATAAAATAAGTAGTAAGTATAGAGAAATATAATTTTTCTGTGTAGTGAAATTATAGTAGGTTCTTATTGTTTTCTGACAACCCCCCCGAAAAAAAACTTACTTAAAAAGAAAAGCAAAATAAAGATATGAGATCATTTAAAACAAAAGCAGCTTTATAAGATTTCATAATCTGCTACTCTGGAGGCTGAGGCAGAAAGATCCATAGTTCACTGGATGAGACCCTGTCCTAAAATAAAATTGAAAAAGAGCTAAGTGCAAAACTCAGTGGTAAAGTACTTGCCTAGAATGTACAAGTCCCCAGGTTTAATCTTCAGTATACTATTACTACTAGTACTACTACTTCTACTAATATCTTTTATATTCAACATCATTTTCTGTATTATTCCAAAGGACAAGGCCAGTTACATGCCATTATTTCTTTTAGCACTGTCTTCCTCGCTTCCTCACATTTTTTATTTTTTATTTTAAAGAGAAAAAAAAAACAATAACAAAATAACGAAGACAAAAATAAAACACAAAAACAACTAAAACGATACAGAATTTCAAAATAAGATGACAGGAAATTAACAATGGTTGTTAAATTACTTATTGTTGCTTTCAATGAAGTTGCTCAGATTACCAGATATAAGAATGCAGAACTGATCAAACAATTAAAGAGAATAAAAAATAATAAAACAAAACATTACAAATGATACAGAGCTTCACTAAACAAGATGGCAGGAATTCAATAATGACTGTTACATTGTATATTGTTGTTTTCAGATGAGTTGTTCAGATTACCAGATATACGCATGCAAAATTGGCTCCCAAAAAATTAAATAAAAAAATTTTAAAAATTTAAGCATTAAGTGCTCCTTTCAACAAACCAACAGACATCCATAGTACAATTATCCCAGCTATTCTTGTATATACATATTTTTTTCCCCCTTCCTTCTCTTTTCTCCTTTCCCTCATCACAGTTGTTCCTTCCTTTTGAGCAATTTCTTATCTCTTAATTCTTCATCAAATTTTTAGAAAATCTGAAATACAGATCTGGAATTAGGAACAGAATTGTAAACTTTTACAGTTGAAAGGAAGCACAGAAATTATGGTCATCTTTGCTACCCATACGTTGTGTAGACAGAATGAGAAACGAAATTATGATCTCACTCTCTACAATCTTACCACTCTGTTTCATGAACTAGCATGTATTCACCTAATTTCCCTTCAAACTTGACTATACTGCTCTCTACTTCTCTATAACCCTATGATCCACTGATTACTCATTGTGGAAGAAAGGGTAGAAAAGATTAGGAAAATGAAGAAAGAAACAAAATAAAATTTCAAAGAGCCACTAATTATAATTCTTACTAAACCAACCTACAAACACAGCATTCTCTTGAGTTCCTTATCCTACTTCCTCAGCTTCAGCATACTCAGAATCCTGGAAATGGAAGCACTGAGACTGCAAGTGCTTCAGGATCACTTTGAGATCTGAACTAACACCGAAGGTTTAGGTATAAGTCATGTGGAGAAAAATAAGTCAAGGATTAATGATCATTCTCTAAAACCTTTCTATTCCTAATTCTCAAGATTATAATCCTATTAATTACTTATTGTGCATCTGCCTTCTCATTTTTTTTATTAAAGAGATGCTTCTGGCTACTGTGCCCTAAATAACAAAGCTCTAGCTTCCATGCTGAATGTGCTATTATTATCACTGTACTTCCTTAACTCAAAAAGACACTGATTAAAATTATGTGTAAATGTACACTGCAACCAACAGTTATTAGTAATTCTAACCTTGAACATAGGTCTCACATGCTCCAAGTGTGTAGCACTTGTAAAAGGTGCCTGAACATGGCTCACAGCCTCCATGAGTGCTTTGGCTGTCTTGGCCATCTGTTCCATTTCTAAATTATACAGAAGTCTTCTTTGTTTTTCACTGGCTACACCTAAAACAATAGAACATTATTCAAATGTTAACATAATTTAGATTCAAAATATAACACGTTTAGAAACATATTTAGAAACATTTCAATGTTTTACTATCAAACATCATTAATTAACATTAATTAGAAAGTCTTAAGCCCGACACAGAAGGTCACATATTGTATGATTCCCACACATGGAAGACCCAGAACAGTCAAATCCACAGAAATAAAGAGCAGACTGGTGTTTGCCAGAGTGCAGAGAGAAAGGGAATGAAGTGGTAAGCCAGTGCTTAATGGGTTCAGAGGTTTATCTGAGGGTAACAAAAAGTTTTGGACCCAAAGACAGGTAGTAGCTGAACAACTCTGTGCATGTACAAAATGCCAACAGAACCACTCACTTTAAAGTAGCGACTTTTAAAGTTCAAAACATTCGGAACCAGTAGTCAGGAATATGTGAAAAATCTATGACAGGAAGAGAGCAGGAACAACTGTAACAATGGAAGTGTTAGGGAAACAATCCAAACATGGACTAGGAAAATAGCAGAAGAGAGGTAAGAGCAGTGACATCTATGTATCACACATGCTTGAATAATACCCCTGAGTTAATAAGAAAACTCCGACCCTAATACTACTGGGTAATTTTAGTTTTTCTGGCACACCACTATCTCCTTCCCATATTTGATTCTGGTTGATTTCCGACTACCACATACAAAAGAAGTCCAAGAAAGAGAGATATAAGGACGTTATAGGCAAGAGAATGAAGATTAAATCAGACAATGAGCATCTACTTACATATAAAAATGAAGGCTCCTTTAATATACTTAATAAATAGATACAAAAATAACACTACCAAATAAACTGCTGATTGATACTGGACTGGACGAAGAGCCAAGGATAAACTGCTTAAAATTTGACTTTGCCACTTAATCTCTGAGTTTTGGATAGAGATTAAAACAATTTTTATACTAGAGTCAGCTCATACAATCGGATTCTCTTTCCTAATCTTTCTGGACTTTATTTTTAATATGAAGTATGGCGGTGCACACTTGTAATTTCAACACTTGAGAAGCTGAAGCAGCAAGATCACTGTGGAGTTTGAGGCCAGCCTGGACTACATAGTGAATTCAAGAACAGCCTGAACTACATACATAACAAGACCCTGTCTCAAAAACAAAACAAAATAAGCTGGGTGCAGTGGCGCATGCCTGTAACTCTGGCTCTTGTGAGGCAGCAGGATCACTGAGAGTTAGAGGTCAGCCTGGGCTCCATAGTGAGTCAAGGAGTCTGAACTACATAGCAAAAAACATTCTCAAAAAGCCAAAGAAACAAACAAACCACAAACAAGTAAATATTTAAAAAATAAGGTGAGAGAAAATTTACTAAAAGTTCCCTAGAACGTAATTCCATATAGCATTCCAAAAGACATTCTTTCCCTCAAGGGATCAGGACTGGCCTATAGCCAGGTTTATATCTCTAATCACCAGCATCTACCTGTGTTTAGCTATAGTGTCTAGCACAGGGCTGGACTCACAGTTGGTTCCTACTGTCAGCTATAGCTAGGACTTAATAGTGTCATAATTTGCAATCTGTCTGAACTAGTCAATTTGAACTCCAATGATCCTAACCTTTTCTACCTCTCATGTCACCTCCATTTCCGCTTCTATTTATGTGTAATGACAGACAAAAAGAATTAAGAACTATGTTGCTTGTAGAGGATGAGGAGGCAGAAAAATAGAGCTGAAGCTTAACTAGTGAGAATGTACAAACAATCTCATTGGCTTCCAAAACTTAGCTGAGGTCAACTACTAAATGAAGGAACACAGAGAGTAGACTAAATGCACATTACCATATACAAATTAGTGTTTCCATTAATCATGTGTTATCTTTCAGGGGATGTGGTAAAAACAATCACATCACCAAATTCTGCATTATACTACTTAACACAACATGATTCTAACTCAAACTTATATGGGATTACTTATTTTAAATAAAGTAAGACTTTTAAGAACCCATGTTTTCTCCTTTAACAATCATCATTCAACTGATTTGTATACTTACTTTGTTTACTTGATTTTGTGGGGATTGTTAGTTCTTTCGTTTCTTTCATTGATATCTTTTTACCAGCTATTTCATTATAGATAGCTGACAGATACTCTTCAGGGAGATCTTTACTGTCGTTGATACCTCTATTCATTTTAATGTATTGTTCCTTTGTCATTTTGTTTTTAACCTAGATATAAAAAATTGTTATAATTCCTAAAAATTAACACAAAATTTCACTCATTTTAAGAATTTCAATACTTATTTAAGAGGTTTTATAAATACTCTGAGGAGTGGAAGTAGAAAACATTCAACAAAATATACATAAAAATGACAAATGAAGTCATGGAAAAGGGAAGTAATGTAAAAAAAAAAAAAACTATTCTGCCAAATACTAATTTACCTTGCTCTGAAGTGGACATGATAATTTGCAATAAGAATGGAGAACAGATATTTGTTTTACTCAAGATTTAGGAGTTTTAGCATCTCTTTAAGGAGTCAAAATAATTATTGAAAACATACAATTAAAAACATTCAAGTCTTACTTCAGAACACTGTAAACATGTTGCTAATAAATTAAAAGTTGATTTTCTAAACAGTGGATGGAAAAATAACAATAGCTAAAATTATTTAAAATCTGTTAAAGGGGGGGGAGATATAGGTAGTTCACAAGCACAGGGCCTGTCTGGTAGGCACAAGGTCATGAGTTCAATTCCTAGTACTGGAAAAAAAAAAAAAAATCAACTAACAGTTTCTCTGAGTCATCAAGGCAACTGAATGGTACTAAATGACCTGGGCAAAATATTCTTGAAATATTTTATCTTGTCTTAATAGGAATGTTCTACTTAGTAAAGCTGTGTAATACAAATATATAATTTGTAACATGGTGGCTCATTCACTGAACTTATGAATTAGTACAGCAAAATGCTCATATCCCTACAAATTCACATAGACAAAACCCAGAAGACCTATGTCTCTGAAAAGATATTTATTTAATTAAATGTATTCCTACCATCTGCCATAAAAAATTTAGTTACTTTAGAGACTGTGCACTAGTACAATGTGCACTCAAATACCTAACAATATTCAAGTAAATCACCAGAAGCTTGCAAAAAATAATTTTAGAGGAACCAGAATGTTCAGAGGATATAACTGGGATATACTTATTTAAGTTCATATTACTATGCAAGCAGAATCCTTCTAATGTGTCAGAAAGGGTAGTAGGAGTTCTTTTCCTACAAATATGTAAAAATATTACCATGAAACTTTTCAAATGAAACTTTAAATTTAAAGGACTAAAGCTCTAGAATATTACAACTTTATAAACTCATCTTGAATCACGTTACTATAAAAATATAAAGTAAACAAGCCATTTTATCTAAGGTTTTGATAGATGCCTATTAAAAGACTACGTAAGTACTGCCAGTAAGAGGCAAAGAAAATGAAAATCACCTGGAAATACTGAGTACGATCACATGGTCTAGCTTCATGTGAATCAGAAAGGAGCGAGGTCTTGACAGAAAATCTGAAGTACTAATTATTTATGCATCTAGGTATGGGCTCATAAAAGGTAGAGTAGAAAACACATTGCTTTCATGTACACAAAATTAAGTACACTGCATACTTTTGCCACGGTGGGATTTCAGGAGCACAGAAAAACGTAATTTACTTTTCTTCTTTTGATATCTTTTATGAAATACTCTACTCTTTAATTTTATTCACATATGCTTAAATTAGGCTGTGTTTAGTGTTCAAATCAGGTAACACTGGCTGTTACTACTGATGAAAATTAATGTAAACACACAAAAGTGCTCTAAAAACACCTCAAATTTTTTAAAAATTCATTGACTTGTATTATATAGAAAAGGTAACTTAAGCATTAATATTTATAGAACATAAATGATGTGTTAAAATCCACTGAATTTATTTCTTTAAGAATTAAGAATGACAAAAATTAGTTTTAAGAAATTCCTTTAAAATTATCTATATTCATTATAAGTGATGTCATGTGTTACAGCTTAATGGTCTTTAGTTATAAATCATCTAGGACCAAGATTATGAGTTCAACTTTCTAACAACTCATTTTACCACTGCAGCTTGCACATCAGCAGATGATACCAAGTCTGACAACACACAGTCTGACAACAACCAGCTGCTACTGCCAGACTGGCCCCAGGCACATGTTTTGTGAACAGAAACTGCTGACCTGAAGGCAAGACACTGGTTTCTAGATAAAGCTGTCTAACTGGTATATGTTCTAAAATGTTTTAACAATTCGTGTAATTACAAAACTATATATTTCTTCAAAATGACACAAGTATGCATATATGTACGTGAACATATGGCAGAGCTATACAAGATGGTGTTTATTTGCATATAAAAAGAAATGTCTTTGAAAGCACAGCCTTTGAAAAATAAAAGTATGTCAGTCTATATTAGAAATTCTATGACTTGGATTAAAAAAAAAAATCAGACTAAAATGTTTGAAATGAAGATATCTAAATAAATAATTATCTATAAACTGCCTTACGAAACCATGGGGAAAAAATAATCATGCTAGATAATAAAAACCCTAGTTTTGACTATAATACCTACAATATATTAAAGAAAATAATGATAAAGCATCTATATCTGGGGTACATTCACAGTTGTTCAACTCTGGTGTTTAAAACAGGAATGAGTTTATACCTAATCCTTTCTCTTTATGTTAGCACATACTTTTTATATCAACCTTGCATGAAACATCTCAAAATATACACCAAAATAATCTTATACTATAAAGTTTAATCTCAAACTGTAAATTTTTAATTTTTTAAAATTGTGATAGTACTGTATTGCAGTTATGTGTAAACTGAGTATTTCTCTTCTAGAGATATGTACTAAAACATTTAGATGAAATTACTTATGGTATGTGGGATTTTCTTCAAAATTATCTGGGAGGAGGGAAGGGATGTAGATAAAACAAGATGGGCCATAAACTGGCAACTGTAAAGGTTGGATGATGGGTACCATACTTTTCCCTCTATTGTTCAAATTTGAAACATTAAAAAAACAAACAAAATAAGATGGTTTATAAATAGGGTTTTTCCATGTTATGACAAGTATAATACAAAAGAGCTGTCAATATCATTTTACATTAAAATGTACAATTTTCAATCGAGACTAAGAAATACAACTATTATAGATACTTTTAATGAATTACTACAAGAAATTACTTTTATAAGATGTACACTAGCTCTATACCAATTTGGTAATTGTTTTAGTTACATACAATAAAATTTTCATCTAGTACTTAACTGAACTCAAAAGAACATCTTTCATTTCTACTACTTAAATGAGATACACAAGAAACAATACCTGTGGACTGTGAAGGTCTGTGGTCAACATAATAATTGAATAAGCCAAAACATAAGCAGTATCTGCACTGGCAAAAAGAGTTTGTCTGAAAAAATTAATGCATTATGTTATAAACTTTCATGGTTTTACACAAAGTTTCATTTAATTAAGTGTTCTAAAATTTTAACGCATTTCTATATTAGTGCCTATTATACAAAATACTACACTTCTCTTTAACATATTCATAGATACATATTATACACTTTGATCATTTTCATTCTCATCATCCCTTTTCTCCCTCCTTCCTCTCCCCTGATTTTTTTTTCAATTGTCTCTCTTCTACTTTCATGTAATTTGTAATTTAAGAATCTTTTGATTCCACATATGTGAGAAACTGGTATTTAACTTTCTAAGTTTGGCTTATTTTGCTTAATATGATGATTTCCAATTATATTCATTTCCCTGCAAATAACACAAATTTGTTGTTCTCTGTATTGAATAATATTCCACAGTGCATATATCCTGTATTTTCTTTATTCACTTATCTCAGGACTAAGATTCTATCTCATTTTAAAATTTTTTATGGAATTGTCATGTCACTTCCAAACACTACACAATGTAAATTTTCTGTGGGAAAGGGATTATGTCCTGATATTTTTAAAACTCTTATGCTTCCTAGCAGTGTTACAGATATAGCTGACAATAAAGAATCATCTGAAACTTGGTATTGTGTAAAATTACTAGGCACTAACAATAAATGTTAAAAAAAAAACCAGAAGATCATTTGAGTGTTACCCTTGATTGCATTCTAGGTATCTTGCAGCAAATTTTTCCATTAATCGATCAATTTTTTGAGCTTCTCCTGGAAGACGAAATCCTTCCAGAAACATGCGAAGGGCTGAAACGAAGTCCTTTCCTGAAAAGTCATGTTGGTCCACATATGCATACATGACTTCTTTGTTAAATTTATCATTATCGCCCAGGAACTCACCCACTTGAGTCTAAAGTAAAACCAAGAGACAGAAATTGGCATTCTGGTGTTGTATTTGCCACGTAGCCATTTAAAAAGCAGAAAAATCTGTAAGAGCCACAGGTTTCTGACTACAAGGCTAACAATTTCCAATAGGAAGTTACTTGTACTAAATATGTTTACTGTAAAAAAATCAAAACATTCTGACTTTAGAAAATTTAAAAACAAAATTTATACATTTACATAAATATACATTATATATGTAATCTAGGCTATTGTTTATTACGTTTTTAGGAAAGGATTTTATGCTTTATTTACCTAAAAAGGAATTTTACAAAAAAAGAATGAAATAAATGGTATTGTTTTAAAATAACTTTTACTATCTATTAATTTTACAAAATACTGGGTTTTGATGTGGTATTTTCCATGCATAGACTATATTTTGATAATATCCATTTCCCCAAGTAAATGATATTCTTACAGAGTCTAATCTTTCCTCTTGATGTAAGAACTGGGCGATATCTTCAGGTGTGGTGCCAAGCATCCCTTGTTCTTGGAGGTACTGTATTCCTCTCTTTGGTTTCTTATTAAATCTAGGTAAATAGGAACATTTAAAAAAGCAAACTATTTGGATCCTTGAAAAAAAAGTCTTTAACTATAGTAAATTAATTCTCTAATAGCACTCAGAAAACAGGAGCATGGTTAATGTAATTAATACACAACGCACAAAAATGTACTGTATCAAGTTTTCTTCTTAGAAAAGAGTCTCAAATGGAAGGCCTTCTTTACTGCTGATATGGATCACTTCACACTTTTTTGGCAGTATGGTCTATTTTTGATCCATATGAATAGTGATCAGCTGGACAATTAGAAATAATGCCACATAGCAAACAAACTTTGAGTAAGGATGTGGATACTAAGTATCTTATACTTTGAATATATATTATCCTTCGTCCTCAAGTAACCTTGGCTTATTAGTCTAAAGTGATTAAGACTGGCACATGGCCTTTCTCAATACAACTCAAGCTCATCTCATCTCCCCTCCCTTCCTCTGCTCCCACACTATGTCATTCCCTAAACATAATGCTGTTGGTAGAGACCATTTCTCTGCATGCCTTTTACTGTTCCATTAACGAAGGAACTGTCCCTCATGCTTAAAGAGCCAAATCAAATGTCATTTATTGTTTACAAATCATTAACTTCCTACTTCTATCATACTTTTTTTTTTTTCTCTTTTTGAGACAGGTCTCACTACACAGTTCAGGCTGGCCTTGAGCTCACTCTGTAGCCCAGGCTGGTCTTGAACTCGCAACTATCCTCCTGCCTCAGCCTCCCGAGTGCTGGTATTACAACTGTGCACCTGGCTTGGCTTGTGTACTTTGGTTTCTTATTATCTGCCACTGTACTATTGCTAGGAGTTTTTAAATAGCTTATTCTCTGTTTTGTTCACATTCTAATATATGTTTCAGGCCACTGGTAAAGTCCAAAATAGAAATCTGATGATGTTATACATGTGCTTAAAACCTTCAACATCATGCCTGTGTCAAGAGGAGCAAGACACTTCTCTTACATGAAGAATAAAGCCTCTGTAATCTACCTCAAACTCAAGGTTCTCATCACCTTCTGCCACTTCCCCTCCACCTCGCCCTGTCCTGCTTAACAAGAGTCTTTAAACGTCCTCCCTCTCCTCTGGTTCTGTGGCACATGTCATTCTTTGTCTAGACGGTTCTTCCCTGTTCTGTCCTAAAGATTCTCCTGGGTTAACCGAAACCAAACATTTTCACTGAGGTAAATACAAGTCCCAGTTTCTACAAACTCTTAACTCTAATGGAAGAAAATATAATTTTTAAAATGCAACAAACACATCTATTCAAAAAGTACAAACACGACACAGCAAAAGAGGTAAGTAATAACTGAGATGCTTGTGATATATTTTTGGGTAAGGTGATTCTGAAACTGAATGATTACATTTTTTATAATGTAAAATGAAATATAATGTATAGTGAAAAGAAAGCAAAGCAAAGCAAAGCAAAGCAAGGCAGACAGACAAGACATTCTAGATGGAGAGGAAGCCATACTACTACACAAAACCATAAAATAGCGTGATATAATAATAAACAGTTCTACAATGTTACACGAATGAGGTGAAACTGAAGTGAGGAATGAGGCTTAGAAGACAGCACTTCCAAACCCTATGGTACTATCTGCTATCACAAGAAACCTTGGCTTTGTTCTCTAAGAGCAAGATAAGGAGCAAATAAAACAAACTCACTCAAGAGAAATTATTCTAATTAAATGGGAAAAAAAGCCTGGAGAATGAACAAGATCAAAGAAAATATGTCAACTAAAAGTTATACTAGTCAAGGCAAAAAGTAGTGATGGTCTGACTTGTAGGAATACCCTGTAGAAGATGGACAAAATAGAATGAATTACCAAGATATTCAGGAAGTAAAATCAACAGAACATAATGACAAATTCAATCCAAAAGTGAGAGGCAAATTTAAGCTAACTTTCAGGACTCTAACTTATAAATTTAGAAGCATGCTGGGATCATTAGCCTAAATACTAATCTCAGAAACAAGCGGATTTTCTGTTTGTCTTTGGTTTCTGGTAGGAGTACTGAGGGGTTAAACAGAGACTAATGCATTCTGTTATAGACCAATTGAGGGTGAGAAACTGCAATATCCAGTGGCGATTCCAAGGACAAGTAGAGATGAATCTGGATCTCAGTAGTGGTGTTTATGTTAAAAATAATACCTGGGAGTTGTGAGATATTAGTACATAAATAGGTGATGCCAGGAAAACACATGATCACTAGGAAAAGATACAAAGTGAGAAAAGAAAAGGGCTAAGGACAAAACCCTGGCGATGCTAAGATGTATGCAGGGAAATACCAGCCCATAACAAGGCTTAGATGACACGGTCAGGAAGATAGGAGGAAAACAGGATACGGTGGTGTTATGAAAGGAACACCTGTGGAGGGTATACTGGAACACAATTCCATGTTCTTCTTAATGGCTACATGAAGACAAAATCAAGTCCAGTAGCTTAAGAGGACTGAAAGGTACAAAGACTCTACATTAAAGCCCTGTGACTATTCCCTCTCACTCCTCCAGTTACAGTTTACATACCTTGGCAGTACTTTCTACAAAATGCTATTATAGACATTAGACAGTACTATTTTTAAAAAAATATTTTGGCTATAAAAAGATTATACTGTATATAAACTTGAATATGGGAATCAGAGTCTTCGTGGTGCTTGGCACAGAGTTCCAAATCCCCAAGACCTTGTATTTCCCCTACTTTTTTCATATGAACACTGCAAAAGATAGCTGGACATTAAGCAAAAGGCAAGGCTAAAGTATCAGAAAGAAATGCCGCAAAGCATAAGCTGCAAACCAAGTAAACATACTAGGGGATTTTTAATAGTTTACAGTTGCTAGATTTGTGATATAAGGCCAACAATTTCATTCTTCTTTAGTGCATCTCTTTGAAAGTAGAGAGGGCAATACGAGGAAGGAAAGTGGTACGGTGGCATGGTGGCATTCACACAAGAAACAGTCCAGGAACCAGACTGCATCACAAAACTTAGCAGAAAAGAAAAGATCAGGTTTTGGCACAGTAACCAGGTTGGAAAGGAAATGATTAGCTTATGAATACACAAAAATGAAATCAGTAACAAGAAAGTATCACTAAATCACTAACAGTAGTAGTATATTTTACCTGAACTGGAGGAAGCAAAACCTAAAAAGGAGCAATGCTTAAAATTTTCGTATTTTAAACTTTTTGCACTGTCATCTGATTAGGAAACATAATGGAAAATTTAATACATGAGTTAAATAAACAACACAAAGCCATGCAGATGATGTTCATCAACAGCACATAATATATGGGGGCTAGGCCTTAAAATAGTGTTTGGGCTAAACTGCAATGAAGAAAGGCTGCTGAACATGGAGGCCTTAGAATTCCTGGCTCCAAGAGAACTACCTCCCATTTTACTTATTGAAAGGTAGTAATAAGAAAATAATTAAGAGATAAAAAGACACCTGGGCAAAGCTGGCACAATTCTGGCAGAGAAATAGTAATGTTTCTTCTGACACTTACAAATCTATCCCTTGTTCTATTATTTCTTTCTGTTGCTTTAGGACTTCAAATTGTTCTGGATTATCAGTGCCAGACATCTGTGTACTGTAGCTGCCTATTCCTGATGATGATGTTGACTCCAGGGAGTTTAAACTTCCATATCTGTTTATTGTCTCAGGGTGTTTGATTTCACTCATCTCTTGGTCTGAGGGTTTCTCCTGACCTGTAAGAAGAAAAATTGGTACAGTATATTACAATAGTCCCCTCCTTATCCACAGGAGATACATTCTAAGACCCCTAATGGATGCCTAAAACCTTTAATAGTACTGACTTCAATATATATATTATGTTTGCTCCTATACATATATAACTCTGATAACATTTAATTTGTAAATTAGGGACAGTAAGAGATCAAAAACAGTATTTATTAACCAAAGCAACCTCAGCATATGATAACTTTTCTTTCCTTATCGACATTTTCTTTCACTTTTTCACTTAAAGTACTTTATGGCTTCTCTTCAGCATATCCCACTTGCCAGTAACACTGCTCTTATGCTTTGGGGCCATCATTAAGTAAAATATTTGTTCTTGAATACAAACATTTCAATTCCATGACCGTTTACCTGACAACTAAGGTTTCTAAGTGAGTAATGGCTAGGTAGCATATTCAGCATGGATACACTGGAAAAAGGGCTAATTCATATCCCAGGCAAGATGGAGAGGGATGTTGTGAGACTTTATCACACAAGTAAATCAGTGGGCAATTTAAAATTTATGAATTATTTCTAGGATTTTCCATTAACAGTTTTGATTACAGTTGACTGGAGGTGACCAAAATGGTAGGTAAGTAAAGGTTAAAACAAAACCACAGGTAAAGGGGGACACTACTATGTTCTGTTAAAGCAAGAAATGTAAAAAGAAAAACGTATTTTTGTCTTGCTACAAGGTATGTCAATGTTTAGATAACTATTTAAAGCAAATAAAGTATGAGGTGCTACAATAAACAACATACTTCGATACTGAAACCATGTAATATTAAAAGTGTGGTCTTAAACACCCTTTGATACAAAAACAGTGCATAGTTTGCACTTACTATGATTTCTTTTTTCAGTTACAGTGCTTTGTAACCACTGGAGTTTTGCTCATGCTTCATGAGGAATAGTTCTCCCTCATAGGACCCTTAGTTACAACACCAGAATAGCCCTGAAACTTAGAGTTTTTCTCCGACAGTAAACATCAAACAGATAAACAACTTAACCATCTTAAAAGACATAGGCTATACTGCTAGTATAATTAAATTTGAAAATTCAACCAATTTCAGGTGAAAATGGTAGCACATACCTATAATCCTAATTACTTGGGAGGCAGAAGGACAGTGAATTTGAGGCCAGCCTGAGCAACATAATGAAATGCCACCTCAAAAACAAAACCAAAGCCTAAATTGGGAATAATTTTCTTAAGGTGCTTTTTTGGGGCAGTAGGGACTTTTTCTGGAGTGGGTAACCAGGACCAAACTCAGGGCCTTGTGCTTGCTTGGCAGGGGAGGCACTGCTGAGCTAAAACATCCCTGGCCCTAATTGGGAATCATTTTAAAACTAGTTACAGTATCTGAATCATAAAGAATACTTTTAACAGTTAAATGAATAAACATGTCATGAAACTAATGTCATTTGCAACTAGCTCCCAAAAGACTATTTTTCTTAAAATGATGAAGAATTTTAAGAATTATAATTCAAAATGTTACCTTACCAAGAGTAGTTTGAGAGTTGGGATTCACATATTGATCCTTACTCCACTCAACCATACACTTCAAAATTGACACTAAGCATTCTAAACCTTTCTTCCTCAGACTCAATTCCTGTAGTTCAGAAATAGAATAAAAACAAAAAGATCTTTTAAGGAAAATGCATGCCTGTTCCTTGGTAGTTTAAATCTGAAAAATTTTAAAGTTCTTACCTGAATATTACTCATACCGAGTTCTTGACTGCCCCTTCCTTGAGCAATTTTTGATAGATCATTTACTAATCTTTCAAATATATTTGCTGCATTTAAATCACAGTCATAGTTTACATAAATATCCACTACACTCTGAGCATCTGTAACAATATATTAATTTTAACAAAATGTATCCAATACACAAATGCATTTAGGCTTTTAAATAACTCATAATAAGAGATTAAAAAGAGGACAATTCTAAATACCTGCACAAATCCTTGTTAGTGTCTGAATAACCATCCATTTGTGATCAAAAGAGCTAGTAGAAGTTTCCAAAATATATAGGAAAATTTCTTTGAAGAACACCTGTGACAGGGAAATTGCTCTTTAAAACACTGCTTAAAATTCAGATGCATGGTTAGTTTTTAAATATCCCAAAGCTGTAGAACAGAGATAAACACCCAGGCTCCTCTGGAGTTCATCTCTATTTGAGTTCTATCTGCAAAATCTCAGGACTGAAATAACTTGAGTGGGTGACTTAACCTTGCCCTTGTAGTATCAGTCCTGTGCTTTACCTTGCTGTGTTTTGTTTGGCATCACACAGCTGCTACAAATAAAATATGCAAAGTCCTGGATCTCCTCAGGGCAATAATTGCTTGGATGACATATAACTCATGCTTCAGTTTCATTCTCTTCAAAGAGCATAAACTATTCTTGGTTCAACAGTTATATTCTTCAGACATTCTAGAGTTCAGGGCAACCCTAACTCCTAGATTTTAATGTAACTGATACACTAAACAATAGTGATCTATTTCTTATATGTTGTTACTACTTACAAAAGGGAAGATCTTTACTGCCTGAAAGCTATATACAAGCTGTTTTTCACTTTTCTTTTTACGAAAAAGTATCAAGCATAAAAGAGTTAACCTAGTAGAGTAAAATTCAATTTAACAGCTTACAATTTTCAGATTGAAATTTATTTTGGAAAAGTGTGACCTAAGAAGGGATAACTAAATAACAAAACAATATACTATCATTTATGGAACATATGTATTATGAATACAGAAACAGTAACGTTTTTAAGATGACTGGCATCTCCTTGCAATGTGCTTTTCTTTCACGAAACTCAATCCATTTGTATTTACTTACTTAATGTGCCTCTTTGTATCATGGAAAGCTCTAAGAGGTTTACCACCACTGACTATGTACCTCAAGCTCTAAGAGGATGGGGATCAGGTCTGTCTTCCCATTTTTTTTTTTGGCGTTTTGCAACAGGATCTCAATATGTGGTCCAGGCTGGTCTAGGACTCACTATACAGCCCAGGCTGGCTTCAAACTCACGATTCTCTGGCCTCAGTTGCCAAGTGACATATGCCACCACTTCTGGCTCAGGGACCAGGCTTTTCTTCCTCGAACTGTGTCTGCATTGCATGGCGCATAAGTAGGCATTCATTAAATATTTATGGCCATATGGTCACATTTCCCAAACAATACATCAAGTCAACCCAGAGCACAGCAGCAAACTCACAAGAGTACCATGAAAGTTCTTGAGGAAAAATTCAGCAGGAAATACATCTGCTGGATGTCTCAAAAAATATTCACAGTTCTAATGAGATTATACTACCATCCTTTCAGTGACATCATTATCTTTACATACCTGGGTGCTGTTACATTGCTATGATAAAAGGAAGTATACATAAAAAATAATGAAGAATAGCAGTGCAGGAAGTACTGTCCAATCTGATGCAAAGCTCTAAGTTGTACAGTGTCCAAGAGGAACAGCAACCCAGCAGTAATGAATTATGGCTAAGAATAAAATGAAAACACTTTTCTTTTCATTTATAGGTACTATTTTAAGAATGGACACTAGCCTAAGACAAATATTAAGTTGTTTAATCCTAACTACTTAATAAATGAAACTGTTTACTAACAGTATTTCTTCCTATGTGCACCATGAAAAGGTTAGAGACCCTGATGGTGCCATGAGTCACATTCAGAATTCTCTTCTTGCTTTGTGTTTATGTGCGTTGTGGGGGGAATTATGGATTGAACCCAGAAACTCACCCATGCTAGGCAAGTGCTCTATCACTGAGCTACATCCCCATTCCTTTTTTTTTTTTTTTAAATACTTCAAGGCAGTCTTCCTAAGCTGGCCAAGGTGGCCTCAAACTTGTAATCCTCCTGCCTCAGCCTCCTGAATAGCCACGATTATAGGTGTGTGCCACCATGCGCCTGACTCTCATTTACAGAATAAATTTTTAAAAATCTGGAGAGACAGGAAAAAAAACCCCTTTGGCTACTATCTATGGTTATCATATAGTACTAAGTGAACATCTATCATTGTAATATACCATGCCTAAACACAGGGGTTCTAAAATGTTGAAGGCCTTTGTGTAGCCAGTCACTTAACAGATTTTTGAACGCTAAGACTCCCATAGTAATTACTTGGGTAGGCTGTGTTGCAAATTCTTATGGAACTAGGTACCATAAAAATAATTTGTCAGTTTAAATTGCCTCATCATCAGATGAAAGGCTTCTGGGTTTATAGAAAACTTCTTAAGGTTTATTTTAAAGTCTCTTTTATTTGTAGTTCCTAAAGACAACAGGAAAAACAATGTAAATGTAGCACCTCTTCCTAAATGCTTAGTACTATGTTCACAAGACATATACAGCAAACTTCTAAATCTTGACAACATATAAATACCAGAAGTTGTTTCTTGTTCAAAAACATGGCCCAAGTTTTAAAACTTTTTACTGGTTTATTCCCAGAAAAATGTTGTAAGCCATTTTGAAAGATATTACAGACCATTAATAAGAAAGGATGATTATTTTGATCATCAAAAATTCTGGGAAAATAATTTATTCTTTCTCTTGAGCTAATGTATTATTCATCTTGCATTAGGAAAATATGAAGTTAAAAATGAAAATGCAACCTACATATACAGTATATTAAACATAAATGAAGGTAAAAACTGACAAAAATGGGTATTTCTAAAATACATAATTTCTCAGGCAAAAATATTTTAATAATGAGTTGAAAAAAGCATCCACTAAATCAGCAAATCATAAAATACTACTTTAAAGTACTTAATTATCTGACGATGAAAACAAAAGACCAGGCACTGGTAACACCTATGCAGTACTTGCAGACATGGATGGAAGACTCTCCAGTTTAGTTTTGCTAAATCTCTGAAAATATTTTAGAACCACATGACTCCTATTTTATTTCCAAAGCTGTGGGAGAAAACTTTAAGGATAAATATAGAAATAATGTTAGAAAAAAGGTACAAAACAAAAATTAACTTTTTCAATTATTCTAAATATAACCCCCAAAATGATACTCTCTTTTCAAGTGCTTAATATTTAAATGATTTAAACCCATGTAGACTTGCATATACTTGAAACTTTCTTTAAAAGATTGCCAAATTCATGACTATAAACCATATACTGTATACAATGGCAAAGCTATTGTGAAAATGAAATTAATTCAAGAGGACTACAGCTACTAATTCAATTAGTGTAGTTCCTTGCAGGTAGGAACAGTGTCTTCATTTTGCATCCCCAGCGCTTATCTGAGGCTTAGTACTTCACAGACACACGGCAGCTGAATGGATGAATTAAAAAAAGAAGTACATGAGAATGCACAAACAGTAGTTCACATTGTGGAAAGCTTTCTAGCATGTTAATGATAACTGACTTCTTATGAAATATCCAACAGTATCCCAAACTTTAATGCCTATAGGACATACCTCAATTTGCATCTTCAGATGCGTCTTGAAGTTTGACAACAAAGTAAGAAATATAGAAAGAGAAAGCTCAAAAACTTCTGGAACAGACGAGACTCCATTTTTTGAGAGTGCAACACATAGATACTGCTTAATAGCGTTAATAAACATCTCATTTGTTCTGAAAACAGGTCCTGCATTCTGGAGAATGGATAGAAGTAACTGCAATGAAAGAATCTTGGATCGTAATTCATGAGACCTAAAATGTGAAAAAGAAGGCAAGGTATATGGACAAGTTTAGCATTATGGCAATAACAGATTTATCCTGGTACCACATTTAACAAACTTTTTAAATGGAGAGGAACAAAAAAACTCAACAACACTAAAAAAAAAAAGAGGTCAGCCACTAACAGTGGGTGGTGCTTCCTTTCTGTCACAGAACTTCACACACTTTTCAAATGGGAAAAAAATTCATGAATACTTAATGTCAACTTACTTTTCCAGTGGATATAACATTATATATCTAAACATCAAAATTATATATCTCATTAGAAATCACCACAAACCTTCTTAAATTAAGTGATATCTTTAGTGTGTAATAGTTTCAATATATGTTTTCCTATTTTCCTATTCAAAAATTCTAAACCCCAATGAAAACTTGAATGTGTTATCAAACTATAGCAATATTTCAAGCTTACTTTTTCAGTGACTACGGTTTTTTTTCTTTTGAAATAAAGACAGGCTTTTAGAGTATTTAAACAATTTATTTCTGAATAGTTCAGCCATGTATTATTGTAATGACAAGCTGACAAACGTTTAGCTTAATATATTAATGTAGTTTTCTGATCAGTATACTGTCATACTTTGTATTATAATGAAAATTTTAATTTTTAGATTTACTAATATTTTTATCCTATTAAAAAAGGTCAACAGAACAAGGAGATTCAAATTCAAGCCACACTTAAATACTTTAGTTTTTGGTTTTTTTTTAAACTTTATTCCAAATACTGCACTTAGTCACATTTACACAGTATAGGAAATTCAATTGCTTTACGTTTCCAACTTAAAATTTTTTTCGCTATAATTATCAAGTAATTCTAGGATCTAAGTAAATCTAGCAAGGGATACTTCATTTCATGTAAATTGGTATCACAAAAAAGAAAACATACTATCTTTGAAACAAATCTGGAGCTAATCATAGCTCTTTATTACACAGTCATGTTTCCAAGATGGCTATTACTTTGAATCTAAGAATATGAGTAGCAAATCAGTAAAAAAAAAAAATGCTTTAGTGAACAAAGTTAGAAATACTGAGATGTAAGACTTTTAATAGCTATCAGAAAATATAGTGAGTCAAATTTAGTCTTCCTGTTCTAATATTCCAAGGCTTCTTACACACAACTAGTACTTACAAGTCTAACTCAGATGTATCAGATTTCAGGGCTCAATTCCTACAGTAATTAAATACTGCAGCTTGCCATTCTCTAACTTCTGAGTTTTTGTTTACATTGTCTTTGTATCACCAGCACCTAACAAAATGTTTTGAACACATTATGTGCTCCCCAACACTGAATGATTTATTCTTGTGTTCAGTCATTTGTTAAGTACCTACTATGTACAAAGTACTAAGGAAGGAAGAAATGGTCAAATGACTATCTTAAGTCATTAAGACTATAGTCGAAATGACTATCTTAATTCATTTATTTTGTTTTTTGAGAGAGGGTCTCACCATGTATGAATTCAAGCTGGCCTTGACCTCATTATGTAGCCCAGGCTGGCCCTGAACTAGCAGCCATTCTATTGCCTCAGCCTCCCAAGTGCTGGAAATAAATTACACTTTTAATAGACAAGGCTGGAAATTCATGTCTGCAGTTTTTCATGGGGATAGTTTCAAATTATGGTTGAAATCTAAAGAATGGTTCCTGGATCATGATCTTAGCAAAATCGTAAAACATAAAGAAAAGCAAAGACAAAAAGAAAATCATGTAACTGTAAAAGATCACTGAATTTGACCAAAAAAACTATTCAAGAAAGAAAAGGTATTTTTTCTTTTGGGAGAAGAGTAGCTCCTAAAACACTGGAAAAGCTGAAAGAGGTCAATAACCCTGACTGGTAAGAGGGCCTTCAAACAAAATTCCCTAATATTTGATTTAACAGCTTCAGCCGTTTGTTCTCTTTTTATTTTGAACCAGAGAGTCTCACCAAAATCATGATATTCCTGAATTGGGCTCAGACTTATGATCCATGATCCTCCTGCCTCAGTCTCCCAGAGTGCTGGGATTCAGGAATATACCATCAGGTCTTGTTAGCACTGTAATTTTTAAAAGCTGAAGTAGTTTAAAAAAAAAAAAAAAAAAAAAAAACCAAGTGAAATAGTGTTGCTTTCATCTCCCCCATCTCAATATCCTTTTCTTTCTTTTTTTTTTACAGTATCATTTTGATAAAGTTACTCTCTCTCTAAGCATTCTTTCTCCAGAAAGTTCTCCTAACGCTGTCTTGTTGTACTACATTCTGCTGCAACAACAGAAAGGCAGGCCACTCTTAAAATTCAAGAGTTCAACTGTGGGCAGTAATGAGTTACACTCGAAAAGTATCTTTTTATGACTCATAGAAATGTCACTTTTTCAGGGTTTAAACTAAAGTACAAGGGCTGATCAAAAAATATGGTGTGTCTAAATAAAAAAATTTATTACAGTGAAACACATGTTGTCATTAGTTCCCTTCAAAATACTCTCCCTCACTATTACGCCATACCATCCTTCTTGTCACTTTCTGAAGCAGTTCTGGAAGTCTTCTTTTCCAAGTGCTTTTATGAGATGTGATAAAAAACACAGTGAATGCTGCTGCCAACTGCATGCCAATGAAAATCTAGGCTTGTAAAAAACATTAACGTGTGTTCTCATCCACCTTATTTACACAGGTCTGCCACTGTGAATCTTCTGGCTTTTACTCAAAATCAAAATCACATGAATGGTAAATATTTTGACATGATTCAGGACATCAAGACAGCCACGACAGCACAACTAAAGTGAAATTCTAGAATTGTTTCAGAAAGTGGAAAGAATGATAAGCTAAGTGTGTCTGAAGTAAAGGGGACCATTTTGAGGGGGATTAATGGTAATGTGTCTCTACTGTAATAATTCTAAAAATTTAAACATTCATTGCATTTTTTTCATCACATGTGGTATCTGATGGGAATTAGACAAATGACACCTATCTCTTTACAGAGAAAGGAGTTTCCTTGGGCATTCTGTCAGACCCTAATGCATGTATATTATATTGTCTTTCATTATGACTTTTAAGATTGATTTCCTTTATGCTTTATTCCATTTTGGCTTATAGTTTTTAGAAGTCTAGCATGAACTGGAAAGGGAATACATTGACTCTGAAGTTACTTACAGTATGGAAATAAAAATTTACACTTATTTATTCACTCAGTAATATTTATGGAGCACTTATTATGTACCAGGCACGATTTATCACGCTGTCTTGTCAAACTGGGAAATAGTGTAAGTTACTTACTCCCATAGTTTTGGAACTGTTTTTCAATACAATTTTTTTTTCATAAATGTTAGGTTGCTTTATGAGGTCTATTCTGAGAAGTTACATGGTTTGTTCATAATCATGCGTCATCTAATTCTGAATGTACTATACATGGCAATAGGAAGCCATCATGGCAGGAGAGAACAATAGTGCCTTTTTCTTCTTGCAATACTGGTGGATTGAACTCAGGGACACTACCACTGAGCTACATTCTCATCCGTTTTTAGTTTTTTACTTTGAAATTGGGTTGGTCTCAATAAGCCATCCAGGTGTGACTCAAACGTGTGATCCTTCTACTTCAGCCTCTCTGGGTGCTTAAATTACAGGTGTATGCTACCATGTCCAGAAATAAGTATTTTTATAAAATATCTGTCCTACAGATTTTCAAGTACTATGGCACAAGAATAGCCAAAGAAAATCGATACACTGTTAACAGTAAGTTTCAAGCTGAAAAACCTCTACTTGTTAGCAAAACAGCTAATGACTTACTTTGGATCTGGTGGTCCATCTGACAGTGGTTTCATTGACAGTTTACACAATGACCTGAATACTAGAAAGGCATCCTTTTGTAAAATGTGGGAAAACTTAGCACCAGGTGAAGGTCCTGAAGAATTTCCAGATTCCTAGACAAGTCAATATACCATGAAAATAAATGTATTTTCCAGGGTAAAATAATGTCAACCTTCTAATTTATTCTATTCAGTTCACTAATGGTGGAATATTCCCCACCCCACCTATTGGAACAGGAATGGAATGACAAATCTGTCACACTGGTTTTCTTAAATGTTATATGCCATTCTCATACCCAGTAACAAAAATACCTTTAAAATGCCTTCTTTTAAAATAATCCTTCTTCACCAAATAAACTCTAAAAATTTTACCTATCTCACACTATTAGTGACAAAAAAAAACTAGCATAAACCACGCCCTAACAAAATACCTACCCAAAGGCCTTTTAGCAGACCTTATCTAAAAAGATATAGGTAAGAACACAAAGTAAAGGAAGAATGGAGAACTCCTGTGACTACCACAGTACTGATTTCTTTGTCTACAAAAGGTAAGATAAAGTCCCCTAAATTTCGAAAAGTTGTTTCTTATCTTACACTATCATTATCCTGTAATATGTGGTAAGACTGTTGTTTGAAAATGTCATCTCCAAGGGGGTAGGTGAGGAGGATGTGAACATAGATGAGACACACATTAGAATTGGAAACACAGCTATCAATATATGAAGGGAATAAACTGCACTAATTTATATCAGAGAAAAAGGGGAAAAAAGTTCTTCACTTCCACAAACTGAAATCAGCAATATCATCAACTGGATTTACTAAAAGATGTTGACAGACATCTGTCCCCACCCACTTAAGCCCACTTATACCTGAGTATCATTGGAAGAAACAGATAACCTGTCATCAGGTAAGGATGGTGTATATGCAACAGAAATTGGTGTTCCTGGAATTCCATTTGCTTGAATATTTTCACTGTCACTACCATCCTCTATAGTTCCAATGTTGCCATCTGTACTTGCATTTATAGTAGTGCCTTCTCCCATGTCTAAAATAGTAAAAATAAAAAACATGCAAATATATGTAACTTAATCAAACTGTGTTTAAAAAGCGTAACATATTTAAAATGAAAGTGGCAGAAAAGCAAAGTGAAGTAAAATATGTGCTGGCAAGACTAAAAGGTTAGCTTATTTACTACTGAGTCAATAAGCATTTGGCAAGCTTTTGAATATGATCCTTAAGTTGCTCTGGTAATGAAACACACTCAGCTGATGAAAGGCTGTCCAAGACATACAAAAACAGCTGACTTTTTAGTCTATATTAGCACTTAATTAAAATGAGTTCTGATGAATCAATGCCTTGAGACGCTCAAAGAACTTCTTGAAAAATATCTCATTGTCAAATAAGTTTGAGATATGGTGGGAAACAGGTTTCTTTATTATAGCCTTTAAGTTGGTAATATGCACTGAGCACTCCAAAGGGAATATACAATCTACAGTATTTTCAAAATTTATTTTAACATGAGTTTCTCCACTCTTTTTTTTTTAAAGAATATCTATTAATATCTCTAGTAACATATGTTGTTTGGAACATAGCTTGTGAAATGATGGCCTGTATCACTGGATGACTTTCATTCACAGAAGACACACAGATAACAAATAATACCAAGTTCCATAACTACTCAAGGTGTCACGCATTTACTACTTTAAAAAACAATATATACATGTCTATGGCCACAATTAAGTAGCTATCTGGTAGGAAGCTATTCCTTGCATGAAACCAGTAAAAGAAACTAGAAGCAGGCATGTGGGAAATAATCTGTGCTACGAGCACAGACCTTGGAATATGAAAGAAAGATATATATATACACACATATATATATATTTATTTATTTCAACCATGTCTCTATCATTTAACTGGGTAAGTTATTTTCTCTTTCTTTGCCTGCATTTCTTCATCAGCAACACAGAAAATAAAGTCTAGGAGGAATCACCAAAATACAAACACATAACACATAACACAAGTGGTACTCAATAAGTGGCTGCTATTACTAATTTTGTTATTAACTGATTAACATCTCCCCAAGTCTGAAGGGACTCAAGTAATGTGAAAGGAGTAGCAGCTTCTGGCTCCTCTATTCTGAAGCTGCTTTCTGCTCTTCAAATTAGAACACCCTGCAAGAGTAAGCTAGATAATACCAAAGCATGTTTTGCAATTAACAAATATTACATGAAAAAGTTATTCAGTAATAAAATACATTTGGGAAATGGGATCACACAAAATGAAACAGCTACTTTCTCAGAAAAACTTTTAGAGCTGTAATATTCTAATGTTTGATATGCATGATGCTATGGTAGTTTTTATTATA
The DNA here is from genome assembly GCF_000276665.1 of Chinchilla lanigera. Lineage (NCBI taxonomy): Eukaryota > Metazoa > Chordata > Mammalia > Rodentia > Chinchillidae > Chinchilla > Chinchilla lanigera. Next base: position 12,044,375 of record NW_004955444.1, on the reverse strand, counting down.
CGTACATACTATGCATACAACAAATGATTCTATATCGCAAAAAACTCTAGAATCACAAAAAACTGACTAATAATTATCAGAAACTAAATTCCTAACAGTCCTCAAGGCATTTATTCTCTTTTTTTCTCTGCATCCAAGTATATCTCTTTCTACAAGTCTGTTATGGTAGCTTGTGTCTAAATGTCCCATCAAAGCCTCACGGTGAGGCTTTTTCAGAGGTGGCTGGATACAGAATGTGTGATGCTAGGTTTGATTCATGGTACAATGCTAGGATCAAGTGTTCTAGGATTAAAGGTGTGAGTGCTACCCTCCCTAAGTAACCTGGATAAGACACAAGGATAGAAAGAGCTGTGGTTGACCCTTGCTTGGTTTGCTACCTTCTGTCCACTATGAACTGTTTCTCCACTGTGAGGTGGAGAAAGCCAGGTGATTATGAACTGAACCGTCTACAAACTGTGAGCTAAAAAAAAACCACCTTTTCTCCTTTAACTTTGGGTGTTAGGTATTTTGCCCCAGCAACGAGAAAAATAACTAAGGCAGACCCTCTTTACAAAAGACCTCCAATGTTTATTTAGCTAAGAATTAAGATCAATGTAACATAGGTTCTCTCACTCTATCTTGAGACTTTTGGTACCAGGAATTCAACGCGGGACCTTAAGCTTGCCAAGCAAGGCACTGTGCCACTGAGCTACATCCCCAACCCCCTCTCACTCTATCTTAAACTACCACAAGGTTCTCTGACAGCTCCAAAAATCTTTTCAACTCTCATTTAGGCAGAATTTACTTTGTATTTCTAAGCTCTAGGCCCTCAAATACACCTTTCCTTAAACTTGTATTATCCTCCTTCACTGTAGGTTTTCTTTTACCATTACACTTTTCAACTTTACACAACTGCATCTTTCCTTATCTGTTCATTCTAAATTTTTTCAATTCTTGCCATATTTCAGCTATTACCTGTTTTCCTCCCTATTTTTATCAAAGTTCTCGAAGGAATACACAATTTTCTTTGATAAAGGCAAGAAGACTTGTACTCAACTATAGAGACCAAAGAGACATAAGAAAATAAGAGTATACCTGGATTCAGGCCTATACTTTAAAAAAAAAAAAAAAAAAAGGGATGTAAGAGATACATTTTAGGAAAATTCTTAAATATACGCATATTAGATATATTCTTCAAATAGTGTTAATTTTCTTAGGTGTGAAAATGAAATTGCGTTTAGGTATGATAATGCCCTTATTTGTAGAAAATATATGTTGAGCTATTTACAGTCTAAAATGTCATGATGCATACAACAACTTTTCAAATGAGTCAGCAAAGGCATATATGTATATGCGTTGTATGTGTAATAAAAGACATCTAAGGCAAACGTAGCAAGATGTCCCCTGCCCCTCAACAGGCAGAACCAATACAGTCAAAATGGCCACACTTCTAAAGCTGTTATACAGATTCATTGCAATCCCAATCAAAATACCAACAGCATACTTTATAGACCTAGAGAAAACAGTCTTAAAATTCATATGGAACCAGCAGAGACCCAGAAGAGCAAAAGCAGAATGCATAGAATACCTAACTTCAAGCTATACTACAAAGCAAAAGTACTTAAAAAAAAAACCCAACATGGTACTGGAACAAAAACACACGTGGGCCAATAAAACAGAATAGAGCAGTAGTGGCAAATCTACAGCACGAATGCCAGAGCAAGCTATTCATATCACTGAAAGCTCTACAAGGTTCCCCATCACTGGAATATTCAGATATCTGATCTTTGACAAAGAGGCCAAAAGCATATATTGGGGGGATAGCCTATACAACACATGGTGCAAGGAAAACTGAGTAACTCTTTGCAGAAGATTGAAACTAGACCCCTATCTCTCATAGTGTACTAAATTAAAACAGATCAAAGATCTAAGCATTTAAATAGAAACACTCAAACTATCAGAAGATAAAATAAGTAATACATTTGAAACCACAGCTGTACAAAAGGATTTTCTAAACAGAAATTGCTAATTGCACAAGAAGTAACAGCAAGATCAACAAATAGGATTACATCAAATTGAAAAGGTTCTGCACAGCAAGGGAATCAATTTAGTACAGTGACCAGTCAACCTACAGAATGGGAAAAAAAAATTTGCTAGCTACTCCTCGGACAGAGGACTAATATCAAGAATATACAGTATAAAAACCTTTAAAAAAATTAAACCACCTAAAAGATCCAGTCAAAAAATGGGAAAAATAAAGAATGGCACAGAGAAAGAAGTACAAATGGCCAACAAATATATTAAAAATTTTTCAACATCTCTAGCCATTACAGAAAGCAAATTAAAACACCACTAAGGTTCTATCTTATTCGAGAAAGAGTGGCAATCACCAAGAAATCAAAAAATAATAAATGCTGGCAAGACAGTGGTGAAAAAGGAAACCTACATGGTTGTTGGAAATGTCAACTAGTACAAACATTATGGAAATCAATATGGAGATTTCTCAAAGCACTAAAATTAGAAATTCCATGTGACCTAGCTATCCTCTATATTTTCCCCAAAGAGCTTAAGACATCATACTATAGCAATACATGTATAACCAAGTTTATAACAGTACAATTCATACTAACTCAATCCTGGAAGCATCCTGTATACCCATCAACAGACAATTGGATAAAGAAAGTGTGGTAATCATGCATAATGGAATACTACTTGGCTAAAGGAGGACAAACTTCAGACATCTGAAGGAAAATGGATGCACCGAGAATATATAAGGCTGAGTGAAATAAACCAGACACAGGGTTAGATAGATATGGTATCTCTCATTTGAGTAAGATGAAGAACAACCAAGAGAACAAAAGAGGATGGTTAGGAGCCAAGGGGATGGATCTCTTGCAAATGGTAAAGGGTCCAAGAGCAAGGGGTTATGGGAAATGAAAGGGAAATAAAGATATGCCATGTACAGGAACCTAATAACCTCAATACATGTAAACATTATATGTCATAAACATGAACTAAGAAAAATAATATCAGTAAAAATGTAAATGGAGAAAGGAAATTAGAGAAGGGGAGAGAGGATGGGAGATGGGAAAGGGAAGGGGATTAAAAAAAAAAGGCAAGTTGTATTATTTACATGTACCCACTCAAGATGACTGTAAAATGCATGCACTACAAACATAATACAAATAAAAAAATTTTAAAAGGAGTATTCCAATATAATGAAAGATATTTAAAAATAATAGTCCCACCCCTCCTACTTTTGGCTTCACTTTCTGCATTTTAGTTATCCATAGTCATTACAGACTGAAAACATTAAAATGGAAAATTCCAGAAATAATTCTTCAGTTTTGAATTGTGTACTATCTCAGTAGCAAATGAAATCTCTTGCCAACCCAGTGCATCTCACCCAGGACAAGAACCAGTCTTTTGATCAATATATATACAATACATATGCTACCCACCCATTAGTCACTTAATTATTTATTATATCTGTCACAACATTATAGAATCTGTATTCAAGTAACCCTTACTATACTCAATAATGGCACCAAAGCACAAGAATAATGATGTTGGCAACACAGACATGCTAAAGAGAAACCATAAAGTTCTTCCTTTAAGTGAAAGGGTAAGGGGCTGGGGATACAGCTCAACGGCAAAAGCGCCTGCCCGGCAAGTGCAAGGTTGTCAGTTTGATCCCCAGTTCCGCAAAAAAAAAAAAAAAAGTGAAAGGGTAAAAATTCTTGACTTAATAAAGGGAAAACAAATCATAAGCAGAGGTTGCCAAGATCTATGTTAAGAATGACCCTTCCATCCTTATAATTGAGAAGAAAATTCATTTTAAGCTTTGCCATTTTACATCAAACTGAAGGTATTATGACCACAGCACATGGCTTAGTGCTTAGTTAAGATAAAATAAGGAGAGAAGGAGGGAGGGAAAGACAGAGAGAGGAAGCAGGGAGGAGTATATAAAGGGTTTGGTATTACATAGTGGTTTTAAGCATCTATTGAGGAGGGACTTGAAAGATATACCCTATGTATATAGGAGATAAGAAGAGATTACTATATTTTGCTAGATCACACACACAAATCACTAAATTGGGAAAGCACTCATAATTTTGTTTGGTTCCACATATTCTACAGACTCTATGGTCTGATAAAATTCCATGAAACAGACTAAATTCACTTTAAATGAAGTATACTACCTCCAACAACGATGTTCACCATTTCTTCTACAATGCTCTGTACAATGTCTTGTGGCTTTTCCTCATAGTCATGGTTTTCTCCATCATACAAGATATCATTTTTAGATAATGCTTTAAGAAGAGAAAAACTCAGTTAATGTTTTTGGAAACTTTACTAAACACATTTGATGAAAAAAGTTTGTTCCTGAAAAATGAAAAAGAAAATCAAATAAAAATTACATACAATTATGTCAAACCATCAAAATCTGTAAAAAACAAAAACAAGCACTTCTCAAATTCAAGTCAATCTTAACAATAGTTCATTTGATAAGCTATTAAATAATTATTGAATTTAAATTTTCTAGATTCCTTTCAGAACTGAACTTTGAAGTCTTTTTGAGTGAAACATCTACCATGTCTTACACATGCTTAGTGTATATACTACTATACTAACCCTTATCAAATAATGTACTAAGCACAATTAAAATGTTCTGATTACTAGTAAGATCAACATTGTACTTTACTACAGCAAGGTCCTTAAGAAAAGGTCCTTGAGAGGGAGCCATCTGGACCTCTATCAGTGCTTTTCTTACCATTTCTCAACTGAATCTACATTTCCAAATAAAGTGAAGAAGTGAAGAAGAATTCATTTGCCAATTTGTGAAACAAAGTAACACAGGAAAAAAATAACAAGTTAACTGTAAATCAGAAATTCTGAATAGCCTAAGAGAAACTGATGAATCTTAACAGTCCCGATAACTTGTCTAGACGACCAAAGATAAAAATAGAATTTGCACTGAGCTTTTTGAAATGCCAACAATATCGCTAGGTAGCTCACAGCGTGTTAGAAAGTTAGCGTATCTGGAACCCTGTCCTGGGAGCCACTGCACTACTAGTCAACTGGCATGAGATTGTACACTAGTTGGTACTCATGCTGTCTCTACTGGCTCCCACGTCCTGTCCCGTAAAAGGCCACTATGCCTGTCCTTACAATTTCACTGTTCCTAATCGAGTGTCTTCTAAGTTCTACGAAAATACTAAATGCCACAAGGGAAAGCTTGATAAATAAGCAAATAAAACAAGTACGCTTATTTTATAAAATTGCCAAGTAAAAACAGCATTGAGATTCTTCTATGGAATAGTTGGCAGGTAAACTTTCTACATTGTTAAGTTTTTTATTTCTATGTTCTAACTGGGTAAATTCTTGAGTGTGAAAATCAGAATTTCAAAGTAACTATACAGTCACTATCTCAAAATGTGTACAAAATGGCTAGTGAATTAAAATTCTCACATAATTAACTGACAGAAATAGATTACAGTAACAGTGACTATTATTACACATAGGAAATGGTTAGAGAATTTAACTGTTATGCCCAAAGTCAGACACTAGTAAGTGTCAAGAGGTTCTCTAGAACTTGTACTCTAAGCCAATGGTTCTCAAGCAGAATTTTCATTTACATCAGCTGTTGGGAGAAAAGCACATTTACAGTCAAAATATCACAATAATGTTATAGGAAACTAGGTCTTATATATGTTATTTGTACTTCATAAGGCACAAACAGTGGGGCCTAACACAGTAGATGTTACCACTCCTTGACCTTAGCCCATGTGTCTCCTCTGTTGGGAAATTTACCCAATTTCTAGCTAAGCCAATTTGTACTCCTACCCATCACAATTCCAATAAAATATTCTCTCTATGAAAGTACTTCCTAACTCTCCGAAGCACTCTCCTGACTGCCTTGTGCACCCTGCTTTCAGAAAACTTTGCACACAGTATACCTCATTTATGCTCAACTGACCCTCCAGGCAGGTTAAACACTATAAGCAATGGCTGCACCAATCATCTTAATCCAAAGTACTAGCACAGTACCTAAGAAATAAAAGTAACAATTTTTGTTACAATAATTTTTTCTTATACATAAATATGCATAGAAAATATTTTGAGAATATCTCAATTTTAGAGATTACTATATATGAAGACATAAAAATAAATTTTGTATGCTAGGTGGTTACTAAAAAATGTTTTTATATTTATTTTCAGCACTTTTTGATCATAATTTTTTCTAAATTGATAATGATTTCCTAACATTTTTCGGTCTAAAGTAGAACCCTTGTTTGCTATAAAAATTAATTTTAAGGAGAAAACTGAAGTTCCTATATAATATGCTAAGACACTTATGACTTACTTTAGACACATGTATCTCCCCCAAAGAAATTTTACAAATTATACTGCTTACGAGATGCTATAAATGCACAGTGGCTTTAATAGAAGTTTTGTGGGTTAAGTCAAATTAACTTTACCACCTAGGATGGAAAAAGGTCACAGCTACCACAATGTATCTGACATATATATTAAATAATATTATTCTTTCCTCATTTCATCATCAAAAATTCTCATTGCAACACCTTCCCCTTAACACACACACACCCTACACCCGCTTCTTAATAAGATTACTTTCAGCTGCAGTTGCTTGATCAGCTTCAGTCTGTTCATTTTCAGCACTGGAAATATCAGATCCATTTTCAGGCTCTGTGTCATCCTGGAGACTTTTATCCACATCATTTGAATGGGGGTCAAGGTCCCCTTGTTCTTGGGATATATGATCAACAGTCTGAGGTGACAAGTATCTAAGTTGAGGTGATTCAGGCTCATGATGGCTTACTGGGGACTGCAACAAATGATGATGCTGCCGATGCCTTTCTTTCTCCATTTGTTTGGCTTCCTGCAACTGGAAAGAAACATAACCTCTAATATCAGTAAAATAAGTAGTTCAAAATCTAGAGAGATGATGTTCCATTTGGCTATAAATCCTTTTCATGTAGACTTAGAAATTATAGTCTATCAGAAACAACCTAAAATACACTAGAAATAATTAACAATGTTTACACCTTAGGTAACTGGAAATTGGTACGTAAGAACAGAGACAGAAGATTTTCACTACATTGCCTTTTGATTACATCTGATGTCTGATGTTGTGGAATGTATTATCTAAATAAAACTAAAGCTATTTTTTAAAAGCCTCAGAGTAATAACTAGACTGTTGCCAACAATGGACTTACCTAAAATCAAATAAAAATTCCATTAAGGAAGGTAAAAATAGATGGAACACATACATACTCACTTCCACTTATACATAAGAAATAAAGTCTAAAAAGACACATAACAGTAACAATGTTTATGTATAGGTATGGAGCTGAGAAATGACCTAATGAGAAATAAGAGTGGGAGAGAACTTTTTCAGTGCATACCCTCCAAAGCATGTTCTTGTATTACCTTATAAAACATCTTTTAATTAAAAATAAGATATTTAACACACAAAATTACAATCATTCTGCTCAGTCATCTATTAAGTATGAAAAAGCTGTCTCTAAAATGTCTGAGGTTTTTTTTTTTTAATTTAAAAAAAAATTTTTTTTTTGGTCTTTTTGAGTTGGGGTCTCACTATGCAGTTCAGGATGGCCTTGAGCTCACTTTGTAGCCCAGGATGGTCTTGAACTTGCAATAATCCTGCTTCAGGTTCCTGAGTGCTGGAATTACAGGTGTGTGCCACCACGCCCAGCTGAATTTTTTCTAGAAGACCTGCCATTATTAAGTACGTAATACTATCTGTATTAAACTAGCTCTTACAAGATGCTAAAAACAACAATCAGGATCACAGGGTTTCTCTTTTTAGCACTTTAATTGTTCTTCACATATCTCTTAATCCTCATGATCTCGTAAAAATGACTCTCACATTTACAATATCAAATATGAACATTTTATATTCTCATTCTAAATTAAACACAATAATTACATGAATTTATAAAATAAATATGAATTTAAATTTTTTAATGTCCAAAAAGGCAGGAATAGCCTTCTAATCTAGGTAGTCCAAATTTTTTATTTTACATGTAAGTAAATTGATAGGCATGATTAGTCAAACAATTATAATGATAACAGAACTCTCAAACCAATACTTTAACTCATTTATGGGAAAGACAAGTCCCAATTAACAGTAAAAATTCTGTAACTTATGTATATGCCTGTAATCCCTGCTCCTGGGGGGCTGAGGCAGGAGAATCACAACTTTGAGCTCAGGCAATTTAGCAATTTGGCAAGACTCTGTCTCCAAAAATAAAAAAAGGGCTGGAGATATAGCTCAGTGTGAAGGCTTTGGGTTTAATCCTTAGTAGTGCAAAAACAAATAAAACCTATGACCTGTAATTAAATTCTACCTTCAGCTTAACTTTAACAATTTGTACCATGATTTAGTGAGACAGGCAAATGCTTTGGAGTCAAATGAACATGGTGTCAAATTCTAGTTTTTTCCACAGACTCCAAAGTTGTAGAAATTCTAGCAATATCCTTGGAAAGAAAAAGAGAAAATGTTATTCTCTGAAAATAACATTTTCTGTACACATCTATACTTTAGGTTTTTCAACATTAGCACTACTGATGTTTTGGACTGGATATTTCCTTGCTGTACGTGACCTGTTCTGTACACCACAAGGTGTTCACAAGCATCTCTGCCCTCTATCTACAATATACCAATAATACCTCCCTGCCCCAGTCATGACAATCAAAACCATCTCAACTGTGCCTTTGAAGCATAAGTGCCTCCAGTTATTTCCCGTCTTTTACAGGGAATACAGTACTTTTTTCTACGGAAATAATCTTAGGATTGGGTTTTACTCGGTCTTGTTTTGTTTTGTGGAGAGAAGGCCTTTCTATGTTTTCAGGCTGGCCTTGAACTATGTAGCCCAGGTTGTTCTTTTTTTTTTTTTTTATGTTAAAAATAAAAGAACGAAAACATACTAACAAACAGACATCCATTTACAAAATAGCACAAGAAAAATACTAGCAATACTGCATTACAGACAAGGTCACAGGAAATTAACAATGGTTGGTTGTTGCATTACATATTGGTATCTTCATAGTGGTACTCAGAAAAACAAATATAGACATGCAAGACTGACCAAATAATTAATGATTAACCGTTCCTTTCAATAAAGCGATTGAAGTCAGCAGTACAACCATGTTAGCTATTCAGTACATACATGTATACATAATTTTTCCCTTCTTTCCTTTCTCTTTTCCCTCATCCCAGTTGCTCTTTACTTTTGAGCAGTTTCCTTTCATTTCACAATGTCTATCATACCTCCTAATTTTTATTCACTCTTTCAGGGTCTTACACTAGTGAGACAATATGTTGCTTACACATCAGGTCTGCTTAGTTTCACTTTTGAGCATGGTCTCTAGTTGAGACCATTTACCTACAAAAGACTTTCTTTATAGCTGAGTAATATATTTCATTATATAAAAGTACCACCATTTTTTTATTTATTCCTCAGTGGATGGATATTTGGGTTGCTTCCACGATTTAGCTATTATACAGTGAGCTGTTATAAACATGAGTGCACATATATCATTGTGATATGATATTTTCAGATCTTCTGGGAAAATACCCAGAAGGGGAATAGCTAGGTTGAATGGGACCTCCAGACCTAGTTTGCTGAGGAATCTCCAAACTGATTACCACAGTGGTTTCACCAGTCTGCATTCCCACCAGCAGTGGAGAAGAGTTCCTATTTCTCCACAGCCCAGGCTGGTCTTGAACTTGCAGAAATCCTCCTGACTCATCCTCTTGAGTGCCGGGATTATAAGTGTGTGTCACCACACCCAGCACTGGACTGAGCTTTTTATATAATAGGGTCTAGGAAAGTTTGTTTTCTCAAGAGTTTTATTCGGGGAAAGAATAAGGCTATCAGTGATATATATAAATGAATCAGACTTCTAGCTTATAAGATTTTAATAAATGTGGTAGTTAGATCATTTGCCCCTTATTCCCATTTTCTCTTTATCCATCTCCCCACTTTATGTTTATCCATAACACAGAACTAAATATACTCTAGGACATGAAACATGCTCACACCTTTATCATGATCTAATTATAAATTTATTTGTGTGATTATCTGTTTAAAGTTCATCCCCTTTGGGTTCAAATGCTTTGTTCCAGTTTTTCAAACCTTCAAAGGTAATGATCATGTCAGTTTTGCCCATCACTACAGAAGTGAAGCCTAACATCACTGCAAGAAATTCAGTAAAAGCCAGGTATGGTAGCACACGCCTATAATCCCAGCACTTGGGAGCCTGAGGCGGGAGGATTGTTGTGAGTTTGAGGCCAGCCTGGGCTACAAAGTGAGTTCTCAAGACTAGCGTGAACTGCATAGTGACACCCTATCTCAAAAAGACAAAAGAAAGAAAGAAAGAAAGAAATTCAGTAAAACCTTACTGAACAAATCAAACAATAAAACTTGTTTCTACCACTTTAAAAAGTGATAAAATTATTTTCTTTGACATCTTCAAAAAAGCAGCAAAATCACTATGTAAAGTTGTAAAGTATCAGAAGAGAGGTATTTTGCTATATAGAAGAGAAATATCCTGCTACATAGGAGAATGACTGAACAGACTGTGGTTCTGTGTCTTAGAAAACTACACATCTGTATAAAAGGAGGGAAATCTTTAAGGACTAATATAGAATGTGCTTTCCAGGACACTGTTAGGTGAAAAGAACATAGTACAAAGAGTGTCTATGGGAAGACGGCCACCAACAATGTGTCTTCCTGATATATTTGATCTTCACTACCTTTTATGCATTTTCCTCCCATAGTGCACCATTCATGGTCTGTGGGACTACTTCTGGCTGTAAGGTAGACATTACAGCTTCTGTCTTGTCACTCTCTCAGATGATTCACTCTGGTGAAGTCAGGTGCCATATCAGAAGCAGCCCTCTTGACCCAGAAGGTAAGGACCCCAGACCTCTGCCCAACAAAGAATGAAGAAATGAGGCCTTTTGCAAACAGCCACATAAGTAAGCTTGAAACATATTACCTCATCCAATAGTATTTATTTATTTATTTATTTATTTATTTATGTATGTATGTATGTATGTATGTCTTTTTGAGACAGGGTCTCACTATGCAGTTCAGGTTGGCCTTGAGCTTACTTTGTAGCCTAGGCTGGTCTCAAACTCGCAACGATCTTCCTGTGATCCTCCTGCCTCAGCATCCTGAGTGCTGGGATTACAGGTATGCACCACCACACCTGGCTTCCAATAGTCTGTAAATAACTACAGCTCTAGATGACGTCCTGACTCTGCAACTTCCTGTTATGTTAAATGAAACTCAAGTCAGAGCCACCCAGCTAACCTACATGTGGATCCTGGGCCCTCAGAAACTGTGATACATCATAAACATTTGTTTTAAGTAGCTCAAATTTGGAATGATTTGTTATGCAATGATAGATAATATAATGTGCTACCTTTTATGTAACTGGGTGACAAAGCTACACATATCTGCTCATATGTGCTGAAGAAATACAGGATACATAAACTAGAAATTAAAGAGATTTGCTACATCCAAGGAGTGGAAAAGAGAAAAAAAATGGGGTAGTAGGAATTAGGAGGGAATGGTACTTCTCTAAATCTACCTGTATAGTTCTGACTCTTAAACCATAATAGTATTTTATATACCCAAAAAATAAGTAACTAAAACCAACCAGGATGCGAAGAGTACTAAAGCTGAGAAACTGTAACAAATGAAACTAAATGTATTTCAAAGGAGTAACATTACCACTTCAAAGAGGAAGAAAGGGACTAAAGTAAGTAAGTTTTGGAAAACAGTATTTTTGGGTTTTTTTGTTGTTGTTGTTGTTATTGTTGTTTCTTTTCCAGTACTGAGGATTGAACTCACGACCTTGCGCTTGCCAGGCAGGCGCTGTGCCGCTGAGCTAAATCCCCAGACCCGGAAAACAGTATTCTGAATGGCTAACACAAGACTAAAGGCAGAAAGAACTGACTACAGGCACTATAACCGACTTAGTAAATTTGCTTCTCTAAGTGGTACAGGTGAGCAATTCTAAAAGTAATGTTATATAATAGGACTAAGTAATATAAATGTAGAAAGTTAAACTAGATTTCTTATTGCTCAGGGAGGAGTTAGAAATAAATTAAGAAAGAAGGCTGAAATGAACCCTGTGATATTATATTGGACTTAGAAAGATCATTGTAATAAACATAGAGACTCATATTAGAGTAGAGAAGGAGCTAGATATACATGTACTTGCTAGATCTATCAGCTGGGAGGGTCTAGAAGAAATAACACCTTAGAGACAATGAACACACTTAGCACTCAGAATTTGGCTTCTCAACACCATTCTCCGATTGAAGGAGGAGTGCTCCTTGGGCCTGTGTTTGTTTTCAATGCGGAAGCAAGGAAAATTCAAAATAAGCATGGAACATCTTGAGATTCCAGAAAAATAAGGAGCTATTAAAAAAAATGATAGGAGCTGGTCAAAAGGACACAAGGCCAAAGCTAAAATAATATAAGCAACAAAATAATGATAGTTTCAGCTTGTAATCCACAGAATAAAATATCTTTGAGCACAGATTTGTATTTTTAAAAAGGGGGAAGAGTTCCAATTAATGAACATCAAAGGAAAGAAACAGAAAATCACCATTACAGAAAGACCAATCTTACCAATAGATTGGTAAGTAACCAATCTACAATGAACACTAAAACGTGGAGCAGTGATGATGTGAGAAGTACAGTAGGAGATTTGCTTGGTCTTAAAATACAGTGGTACCTCAGTTTATGAACTAAATTTGTTTCACAATTTGGGGGAAGATAGCTGCCATTTGTCTTTGTGTGTGGAAGATGGCTGAGGCTGTATTTGTTGCCTTGAGAATGGAAGCAAAATTCTACCAATGCTTTTGTTTATTAACCAAATTGTTTGCAAACAGAAGCATTAGTGAACTGAGTAATTACTGTATCTCCCTCAAGCTATTAGATACAAAAAATAAAAAAAACTAGTACTGTAACTCCACAGAGGAAGACACTGACAGAATCTTAAGTAATCAAGGTTATAACATCACCACCAAAAAGACCTGTCAATATCATGAATCCGTGACATGATGAATCAAAAAGGAGCAAACATTAGTTTAGAGGCATTCTAGCAGAAAATAAAACAGGCACAATTTCATTCTGATCACCAGAAAACAAGAAAAAAAGTAAACTGAGGGACACTGAACAAAATAAATGATTAATAAATATGCTTCAAAGACAGCAAGATCATAAAATATAAGGAAAGGCTGAGGATTTATCACACTGGAGAAGACTAAGACCTAAGAACTGAATGTGTATTAAACATAATGTATAATCCTAGGTCAGATCTTAAAAACAGAAAAGGAACATCACTGACAAAGATGGTGAACTTCAAGAAGGTCTCTAGTTTATTAGTATTCCACCACTGTTAATTCCACTTTTGCTACTATAGTTAAGTAAGATGTTGGCATAAGGGTAGCAGGGTAAAGAATATAAGGATCTCTCTGTAATATTTTTGCAACTATTCTCTCAGTTTAAATCTGTCCAAAGTAAAAATACTGGGCGACTCAGCAAGGCACTTGAGGAGGCAGCCATGTCAGGACGCACATAGACAGATCACTCCAGGTGAGGACCCCCTCAAGACCCGGACATGGACACACTCACCAGCAGTTGCTAAGTCAGATGAACCAGCATTGTGCTTTGGCACATGGACAGGCAGAATAGAAGGGGACACATGGTACAGCCATTCTTTCCTATATATAGCCCTCAAAGGACTGGGGAGACCCCAGCAACAAAATGCCAGCCCCAGCCCCCACATCCAGAAGCCAAGATCAGCTCTATACCCAGCACAAATGCCACTGCAAAACTGGCTGGAGTACACATTTCTGAGATCTGACATGGACCTACCACAGAACTGTGAACACCAGAGAAATTTTACTCCATTTATTTTTAATATTACTCCATTTATTTTTCTATGTTTATTTGATCCATTTTCCTGTTTTGTCTGCTTGAGGTCTTTTTGCTATTTAGTTTAATGTGATCTGTTTTCTGTTTTTAGTCTCTTTTTTCTCTCCTCTTTTTTTAATGACTTAGATTTATTACCTTCCTTCATGTTTTATCTATTTGTTTTCTAATTCTTTTTCACCAACTATCTTGCTTGATTTTATGATGCTTTCACGTGAATAAACACTGTCTCTTCTCTGCCTGGTTCACCTTAATATTCCTTTGCTTCCTCCTCTATTGTTTCCCTATACTGTTCTCCAGTTTCCCAAAACTTCGAGGATCAACCCATGCCCCGCGAGCCTTGCTCTTACTATATAGGATCTCACTAATCTCTCCATCTTGCCCTTGCCCCATCCCTCTTAATCTCCCCTCACAACAGGGTAAAAATCACTCCAGTAAAGGGAAAATCATTGCATATAGGTTCCTGGTATATGGTAGATTCTGTTATACAATTATAGAATTTGCCCCTGTGGTTAAAAGTATCAGGCTAACAGTCTGTCAGTAGGCAGGTTGTGCTTGAGACTATTATTATTGTTAACTATACTACTTTAGCCAGGAAACCGTATCAGCTATATTCAGCTTTTCTCTCCTGTATGACAACACTGTGATTATGTAGGATCATTATAAGCACCATAATCCAGTACCAAAGGACTGGGGTGCTAAGTCAAATAGGTAAAAAATTCTCATTCTCAACACAATGGGAAGGTGGTTCTTTGGATAGACACAAAGACCAAGAACTACCTATACCTACCTGCAAGACACACCTGTGGAACAGCCATTTTTTAGGGAAGCCTCATACTAGGGATAAAGCTATATACCATAAGAAACCTGTAAGCATCAACACAAAACAAAACAAAAAAAAACAGAAAATGGAAAATAACAAGACACAGAAGCAAAATGCAACCCAAATGCCCAGACCACCCAGGACAAGTTCAGAGCACAAAAGAGACAGAGGAAATCAGAAGCCAACCAACCACTGGAACTCTCTGAAATGATAGCAACAGAAGTGAAAAAACAAGTGGAAGAGGCAATAGAAAAAATTGATCATAAGATGCAAAAAGAAATGATAGAAATAAATGACACTTAAGGTGACGCAGATTAAAAAAAAAAAATAGAAGAGCTCTGGAAAACATAAAAACCCAACATAGGAAAGACACAAAATTCATGAAACAGATACAAACAGAAGTCTAGGAGTTTAAAAACTCTATTGAAAGTTGTTATGGTTTGTGTCTGATATCCCCCCAGAGCCTCAAGCAGTCATGGGTGCAGGTTTCTACAGTTTATGATTGATCCATGGTCCAATGCTGAGATTATGGGTATAAGCGCTACACCTGCCCTGGGGTGGGTAGTTTGCATATAATATAAGGAAGGGAAAGAAGCTTGCTCTCCTGGCTGCCACTCCTCCCTTTTTGCTCTTGCTGCTTTTGCTATTTTCTGCCACCATGAACTGTAGTCCTCTGCCATGTGCCGCTCTGCCCTGGAGCCAGCCGATTATGGGCTGTAACCTCTACAAACTGTGAGCTAAATAAACCTTTCCTTCCTTAATTTTGGGCGCCAGGTATTTTGTCCCAGCAATGAGACAAAAGTTAACTAACACAAAAGTACTGACAACAGATTCAATGAAGGCAAGGATAGAATATCAGACCTAGAAGACAGGATTGTGGCTGGTGACCATGAAAAGAAAGGTATCTTAAAAATAGCAAGAGACCATGAAAAATTAATGTAACAATTACAAGATGAAGCAAAGAAGAATAAAATGAGATTGACTAGAATCAATGAGAAAGCCAGAGACAGCGCAAAAGACATTAAAAAAAAAAAAAAAAACTACTCATAGAAATAATAGCAGAAAACTTCCCAAATATGGATAAAGAATTTGACATGCAAGTAACTGAAGCATATAGGATACCAAATTGCCACGACCAAAATAAATCTACACCAAGGTACATAATAATTAAGATTCCAGAAATTCAGCACAAGAACCAAGTATTAAAAGTGGCTACACATGGCAAAGCGCCTGCCTGGCAAGCACAAGGTCGTGAGTTCGGTTCCCGGTACCGGAGAAAAACCAAAAACAAAACAAAACAAAACAAAAGTGGCTACACAAAGGAATCAAATCCCTTATAAAGGAAAACCCATCAGAATCACAGCAGACTTCTCAACATAAACCCTTGAATCGTGAAGACCCTAGAGTGAGGTATTTCAACCCCTAAAAGAAAACAATCTTCAACCCAGACTGATGTACCCCTTAAAACTATCTTCCAAAAATCAAAGGAGATATAAGATGCTTCCATGACAAAGAATAACTGAAGAAATTTATAACCACCAAATCAGCTCTTTGAATGCTCCAAAAGATATATTAGAAAGAGGTAAAAAAGACCACAAACACATGCACACTAACAGAAAGCAGCAGCCCGCAGGGCAAGTAATTAAACAGAGGAGAAAGACAGGAAGCCAGTAACAGGAAAAGAACATAAAAAAGGTAAGCCAATACATATCAGTTAAAACCATCAATGTAAATGGTCTCCACTCACCAATCAAAAGAAACAAACTGGTAGAATGGATGAAGAAACAAGATCCAACAATATGCTGCATTCAAGAAAAACATTTAACTCAAAAAGAAATTCACAGACTAAAAGTCAAAGGATGGACAACAATCCTGTGACGGGAATGCAAAAAAAAAAAAGGCAGGAATAGCTATTCTGATTTCAGACAATGTAAACTTTATGGCAAAAGTGGTCAAAAGAGACAAAGAAGGTCACAATATACTTGTTAAGGGAAAACTCCATGAAGACGTAACAATCATAGATATATATGCACCAAACACTGTTGCACCCAATAAATATATAACACAAATATTAACAGACATGAATAATCAAATAAGCACTGAGACAGACAATTGTAGTGGGGGACCTCAATACTCCACTCTCACAAACAGGTACATGAACAGACAAAAAAAAAAATCAACGAAGAACTATCAGAATTAAACCAAGCCTGGGAACAAATGGACCTGGCAGATGTCTACAGAGTATTCCACCCCAAAACATCAGAAAACACATTCTTCTCAGCGGCTCCAAAACAGACTACATATTACCCAGAAAACACATAGAAGAAGTGAAATCATCCAATGCATACTAACTGACCATACTGCAATGAAACTGGAAATCAATGACAAAACCACAAAAACTACATGAATACATGGAAATTAAACAATACCCTGCTGAACCAATGGGTCATACAGGAAATTAAAGATCAAATTACAGCATATACAGTTTAACAATAATGCTTATACAACATACCAAAACTTATTCAGGACACAATGGAAGCAGTCCTACAAGAGAAATTTATACCAATGAACTCTCACATCAGGAAAATAGAATGAGCTCAAACAACGAAATGCTGAACCCCAAACTTCTACAAAAAGAACAATTTAAACCCAAAGCTAATACAAGGGAGGAAATTATAAAAAGCAGAAATTAATGCAATTGAGAGTAAGAAAATGATACAAAGAATCAATGAATTGACAAGTTGGCTTTCTAAAAGAATAAATAAAATCAAAAAACCATTAGATAATCACATCAAAAAGAAGAAAAACAAACTCAAGCAATTAGGAGTGGAAAGAGGGAAATCACAACAGGTCCTACATAAATCCAGAAGATCATCAATATGTACTAAAAGAACCTACATTCTAATAAGATGGAAAACACAGAACAAGTGGACAGATTCCGAGACACATTTGAATTGCCAAAACTAAATCAATAAGATATAAAAATTCTACATAACCTGATATTAACCAATGAAATTGAGAATGTAATTAAAAATTTATGAACAAAGAAAAGCCCAGGCCCTGATGGATTGTTGCATTTTACAAGATGGACTGTTGCATTTTACAAGAAATTTAAAGAAAAACTAATGCCACTAATGATGAAACTGTTTAAGGAAATTGAAAGGGAAGCAACACTCTTAAAATCATTCCTGCAAGTAAGTATTACCCTGATTCCAAAACCAGAAAAGAACTCAACCAAAAAAGAAAACTACCAGCCAATCTCTCTAATGAACACAGATGCAAAAAAAAACCTCAATAAGATACTAACACAAACAGAATACAGCAAATCATCACATCAAGATTATATACACCATGACTAAGTAGGATTCTTATCAGGGATGCAGGAATAGTTCAACATATGCAAATCAACACATGTAACACACATATTAACAGAACTAAAGATAAAGATCACATGATCATCTCAACAGATGCAGAAAAAGCATTTGAAACAGTCTACCACCCATTCACAATAAAAACCCTACAGAAAATTGGAATAGATAGTCAATTTGATAAAAGCTATCTACAACAAACCAACAGCTAACATACTAAATGGTAAAAACTGAAAGCTTTCACTCTAAAATCAGGAACAAGACAAGGATGTCCACTCTCACCACTCCTATTCAATATAGTTCTGGAAACATAAGTCAGAGCAATTAGACAAGAGAAAGAAATAATAGGAATAAGGACAGAAAATGAAGAAGTTAAATTATCACCATTTGTGGATGACATAATATTCTACATAGAAGACCCCAAAAACTCCACCAAAAGACTTGTAGATTTAATAACCAAATTCGGCAGCATAGCCAGATACAAAGTCAACACTCAAAAATCAATAGAGTTCCTGTACACAAGCAACAAACTCACAGAGAGAAATAAGAGACACTACACCCTTTACAATAGCATCCAAAACATTAAATACTTAGGAATCAATCTAACAAAATAAAAGATCTATACATTGAAAATTACAGTACTCTGAAAAAGGAGATTGAAGAGAATATCAGAAAATGGAAAGGTATCTCTTGTTCATGGATGGGAAGACCCAACATAGTGAAAATGGTCATACTCCCAAAACTCTTATACAGATTTAATGCAATCTCAATCAAAATACCATTAGCATACTCACAGAATCAGAGAAAATGATCCTAAAATTCATTTGGAACCAAGAGAGACCTAGAATAGCAAAAGCAGTTCTGGCAACAAAGGCAAGTCAGGAGGCATCACAATACCTGGCCTGAAATTATACTACAAAACTACTGTGACAAAATCACCATAGAACTGGCAAAAAAACAGGCCTGAGGATCAGTGGAACAGATTAGAAGATGCAGACACACCTCCAGAGACACTTGACTGCCTATCTTTGAGACAGGAGCCAAACAGGTTCACTGAAAGACAGCTTCTTTAATAAATGGTGTTGGAAACACTGGCTTTCCACATGCCAAAGACTAAAACTAGACCCATGTCCATCACCATGCACTACACTAGAGTCTAAATGGATCAAACCTCTAAATATTAAAACAGAAACACTAAATTTGCTGGAAAAAAAAAAAAAAGGCAGAAAGCTTGAAGATGTAGATGTAAGCAAAGACTTCATGAACAAAACCCAGACCACAGGGGAAATACTACAAAAAAAAATCAACACATTGGATCTCACCTTATTAATAAGCCTAGGCACAACAAAAGAAATCACCAACAGAGTGAAGAGACAACCCACAGAATAGGAAAAAATTGCTCATTGTCTCTCAGACAAAGGACTTATATCTAGAACATATAAAGAATTGAAAAAAAAATTAGGCCTCAAAATGGGCATCTGAAATGAACACACAATTATCAGATGAAGAAATACATCATTGGTCATTCAAGAGATGTAAATTAAAACAGCACTGAGATTGCACTGCACTCCAAATAGAGCAGCTATCATCAAGAAATAAACCAATAACAAATGCTGAAGAGGCTGTGGGAAAAAAAGGAACCCTTCTCCACTGTTGGTGGTAGTGCAAACAGGTGCAACCACTGTGGAAATCAGTATGGAGATTGCTCAAAAAGCTAAGATTAGAGGTCCCGGCTATTCCCTTCTGGGTGTCTTACCAAAAGAATTAAAAACATCATACCACAGTGACATATGTGCACCCATATTTACAGCAGCACAAGTTGTATTAGCTAAATCTTCGAAACAACCCAAATGACTATCAACCAAGGAATGGATAAAAAAGATTTTTTTATACAATGGAGTACATAGCCATAAAGAAGGATAAACTGGAGACTTTTATAGGTAAATGGATGCAACTTGAGACCATATTCATAAGTGAAATAAATCAGACCCACACATGTAAACACTGTCCCACTAGTGTCAGAAGCTGAATGAGTAAATAAGGTCCAAATTGTACAGTAGATATTGTGAATTGGGAAGAAACTTTTCAAAAGAAAAGACAAACTGAGATGGGGGCAAAGGGAAAGGAAGGAAGGAAAAAGGAAAAAATTATACATACACAAGACAGTTAAGATAGTTACACAGACAGTTTCTCTTAGTTCACTGAAAGGAAAGGTTTGTGCTAATACTGTTTGGACAATATTTCTTGCCTATATTTTGTACTATGAATAACTATTACGAAGATAACAATATACAATGTATTAGTTACCGTTAATGTCCTACTAGGCTGTCCTGAAACTGAGTTTTATTGTTTTCCATTTTCTCTTTAAAATAAAAAATTTAAAAAAGTTCAAAGTTGGTTTTTAATTATGAAGACCTAAACAATAAAATACAACAATAAACATATAAAACAAAAGAAAATCCCAAATCATTCTAGATGTTGATCTCTTACCAACCAATCTGAAGCAGTTTTAAGTGTAAAGGATATGACAGCTCCATGTATGGATGAAGAAATACATTTTGTAAGTACAGAAATGTATTTTTTAAGGCTCAATGAATAATTTTATACCATTATAGATCAAATTAGGTAGTTTCATATCTACATTACCCTTCCACCTTAAGTTTGAGTTCAATAAAAATATCATTCATAAATACTTCCATGAGAAAGGTGGCATGCGACCATTCACACTCTATTTGTGAACTAGCAACATATTTTGACCAAAGTCAAACAAGTAAACCTCAAAATAAATAATACAACAAATCCCCAGTAACACCTGTAAATGAAAGACATTCATTTCTACAGCAGCAAAACTGCTACTATAATTACTATAAACTCCTTTTTTGGTGCCTGCCTTATATACAAGATCTTTTTTCAATACTTACTGCTTGGTTTTCCATGCGTGCAAAGATAACATTTAGCATCTGAGTAAGAGTAGCTTTGGCTGTTGTCTGGTTGATGAGATTTTTGCTTGCTAGATAGATATTGTAACATGTTCTCACAGCTTGCAGTACAGTTCCTTCATGAATTTCTATGTGTTGTGATGTTACTGCAGTAAGTAAAGCCTTAAAAAGGGATGGAGAGGGGCAAAGTTAAAGCTTCTTTCTGCAGAGTTTCAGCAAAAAATATATGAGTATTTTCATAGGAGAACTAAAACTCTTAGAAACAATTACCACTTTCAAGTAGTGTACACAGAATTTCTACCTGTCCTGAATATATCAGGAATTCTTAAAATATTTGATGTTTTCTTCATTCTGGCAGCAGTTTCAACTCCCAAACATTAGCAAACCATTTAACTAATATGGTTCAACCCAGGGTTCATTAACATAAATATTTAATTTAGTTTATTGGAATGCACAGCAACTACACCTCATAATAGTGCATAGATATGCCTCAGACATCTGTTCAATTAGATTGTCAACTCTGGAGGATAAATACTGTCTTGTTTGTCTCCAAATTTTCCTGAGATCTTTTTTACTCACTAGACTTAATAATAGTAAATGTGTTACTATTATTGTCAAAGGTGTTTATACATCTTTAGAATAAAGTATTTGAAATAATCCTAAGGTGACTTCTCCAAAAAAGTAAACAACTTTCATATTTTTTCATGTATTAGGTTACCTGGAATTTCTCAAGTGCAAACACTTCTATCTTTTGTTCTCTTCATGCTGTACAATGCAGTCAGTATTCATGAATATATATCCTGATTAACCCCTAAATGCAATGAAATTGCAAATGATAGGCCAAAATGATTGGACAGATTTGGACAATCATGAAAGCTCATAATCCATGAGTTGAGAGCAGGCTATATAGGGTCCACAATACAGAAAACATTAGTGAGGTAAAAGCTTCAAGGATTACCCTAAAGTTTAAAGTACAGAACATATATGAAAAACATGCCCAAAACTGGAAAAACTCTAGAAGATTCTAGGAACTCAAGCCTAGACTGGGATGTTCAAAAGAAGAGGCACAATAATATAACCTGCTAGTAGACTCTTGATACTTAACAATACAATTTCATATGGAGTCTAATCAAAAGCATCCAAACGGCCTTATTATACCTGGAATGTAAAATAACATTTTTCTAACATTTTCAAGGTGAAAGACTTCTGATTTTTAAAAGTACAGACTAAGAATAATAAATTCACTTTTAAATTATTTACCTTTATTATCTGTAACTGAACTCCTTCATCTGTTTGAGGACCTTGGAAGCAGCCACATATTGTTTCAATAATTCTATCAATCAATTTTTTGCCTGGTGTTGTACTATCTGGTGCACTGCCAGTCAAGTGCCCATATGCAATAAGTTTCTGAAATGGAGAAAGTACATAAAGATTCTAATTAAGCTAGCTAGTATATATACTAATTGAATGGAAATTAAAATACAACATGTGACTGAACAAAGAAATTTTTTTACATAAAAACATCAAGACATAATCAAAGCCAAGTGCTATATCAAATTTTTCTGTAAAAAATCAAGATATAATCAAAGCCAAATGGTATATGAATTTTTTCTGTACAGTTTACTAGCTCTAAATACACAAAATTACTTTTTTTGTGAGAATCACAAAATAGAACAATGACCATAACAGAACTGTTAGGCAATACTTTAAAAAACTCAGGCATTAAGGGCTGGTCTCTGATTTAGAATTATATACTGCATTGTATAAAGAAGACATTTTGGATACTGCTTTTGTGAAAATATCTTAACATTTTGAAATATATCAGATCTCTTTCCAAATTAGATCAATTTACTGCAAACCTAGTTTCTATACACTGGCTGCAATAAATCACAGATCTGTATGCTGCTATTGCTCTTCTTTCGTTCTTTCTTTTACTACTCTCTTTAAAATAAAAATAAATAAATAAATCACAGATAAATTTATTCATCATTACCATTATATCCTAGAAGACATTAGATAATATAATTCTGATTCTTAAAAAAGTCAGAAAACAGATGAACTTATCTTTAGCCTAGTTTAAACACAAATTATGTGACCTCTTCCTAGCCAATGAATTGTTAGTTAAATTTATATAATTCACATAGAATATCTGAAAAAAGAAATACCCCTCTATCTGGAAGTTTGTCTTACAAATATCTAAGAGAGAGAGAGGGAGAGATGAATGAGTGTGTGTGTGTGTGTGTGTGTGTGTGTGTGTGTGTGTATGTAAGAGGATGAAAACACTCAGGAATTTTTAAATGAATGTCACAGCTAAAGTCCAGCAGTAAAATATTAAGGTACCAATATTAATTCCTGTTCTATATAAAACAGTAAGTATTAATAAAATTACTTCTAATTATTTTGCATGTAAAGTTGGCCATAGATGAAAGTATTACCATTCTTGCACTCCACTGATAAAAAGAGACCAAATCAACACTTTTATTATTGATAACTTTAGTAAAAAATTTTGGGGTCCCATTAAGTTGATGATTTTTTTAGGCTTTAAATTAGAAACTCCTTTTTGCACTATTATTGTCTAGAATATACGCAATTTTTTTTTTTTACCTCAAAAAGGAATAATCAAAGCTTTTATGAAAATGTCTCAGTCACCAACTGTGAGTAGTGTTCTAAAAACACATTAAAAATAGACAGCTTTTAAGATACCATTTTATACACACCTGTAAACAATCTAGTGATGTACTAACTATTCGGGGACATTTGGACTGGCATGCTAACTCAAAGGGTAGGAAGTACTTGTCTGCTTCAATAAAATTCGTCTTTGATTTCACTGGTGGAAGAGTGCTTGATCCAGCTTTTGCTTCTCCATGAGGAGGACTAAATGAAAAAGAAGTCTGATTAGCACATCACATTTATCATAGCAATGATAAACTCATAGAAACACAAAATTTATGTTTTAAAAGGAGCCTTGCTAAACAAGTTCTCTATCTTTCCATATTCTGAGGAAAACAAAGTCTACAGAAATTAAGATATTTGTCACAAGGCCAAAAAACAGTGGCCAGAGCTGTAATTAAACACTTCCAAGGTGTAGTATTTTTCTCTACTATTGTTACAAATATCTCAGTCTATTATATAACTATTTCACTGCTACTTAAATTTGGTATTATACATTAAAAGGCAATGGGCTTTCTACTTGTCCTTAAGTTACACAATTTTGAGTAATTTAATTCTGTTCTAAAGAGGCTAACACTATCAAAAAGCCTAGTATGTTTTCTAAGTATGACTCAAAGCTTTTAAGAAAACACTTTAAAGCACATCTCTTGGTATTTCAGAACCACCTTTCTAAATTTATTTATATGTGATTATTTTGTATTGATAAGTATGCTAACATTTAAGATAATTTTTTTAAAAACTTTACTATAAAAAAATCACATGCAGAAAATTTGTCATACTAATATTACAAATGATTATATTAATTTTGTTAAAATTAACAAGTTTATAAATTATTTTTATTAAAGAACAAAAGCCCACAAACCTCTGTTTTTCAGTTTCTGCTTTTATTTCTTCTGATGGGAGAAAAAAAAAACATGTATGAGAAACTGGACAACAGAAAGACCATAAATAGGCTTTATAAACTCATCTGAAACTTCTAAGTACAGAAAATGTAAATTCAAAAGAAAATTAGGTGCTTAAATTGTTTCACCTACATATATTATACAAATAATATACAACTATACAAACAATGTAGGTTAACCACACATTTCAAATTCACAAAGCATTCCCTTTTCTCAGAGCATTTCTTTTTTGTCAAGTAACTATTAGCCAGAGGTATTAAGGGCAAAATATAATGTACAGTATATGTTATACTAAAGTCACAAAATGTAAGACACATGTTAGGTAAGGTGGAAAGAAAAAGCATTCAATGCAGCCTTGCACATCTGAAGTAGATTATCAGGCTAGAACTACATTTTTTTGAATGTTTGTATATGTTGATATTTAACTAATTTTTCTATTCATGACTATACAGGGCACCATAAAAATACATAAGCCCACTATACTGGAGAACTTGCCCTTTCACTGTTTATGTTATAATGCTAAAAGGAATGAGCTAAATTAGGTTAAGTCCTGTCTATAATAGAAGAACCTTAGACTTAATTGATATATTAGGGACTCTGCTTAATTGACTAAATTTATGAAATCTTAACTGACTAATCTTGAAATTAGGAGGACTTCAAATATAGTGAGCCACGCACTGTTACACTGCACATGTAATAACTTTACATTGACCACTATATTTCACAGGTACTAAGATACTTAACCCTTAGAACAACCCCATGAGGTATGAATTATCTATCATATCTTCAACTTAAAGATTAGGAAGACAGGATGTATAACTTGTCTAAGGACTATATGGCTCAGGTGTGTGACTAATCAAGTGTCATCAGGTTTCAATACAAGGTAATCAAACTGCATATTGTTTTGTTAGTCGTTCTATTACATAGGACAGTGATGACAAATCTTTTAAAGCTTTTGTGATGGTTAAGTATGTCAACTTGAGTAAGAAATGCTGAACTAAATTGGCTCAGCATAGTTTTGGATGTGGAAGACCCACCCTAAGGAGGATTATCGTCAGAACACTATAAAAGGGAAATCAAAAAGGAAGGCTTGCTTCTGCTGCTTTGGAGGAACACCAGTGTTCACTTTTACCGCGAGCATCACCTCCTGGCTTCCAGTGCACTCTCAGCCTCCTGATATGGACTAGGATGGAACAATACAGTGTCCTTCAGATTCTAGTGTGTAGACAGACCTTTTGTACTCTTCCCCACCTGATGCTGTGGGCGGCCACTGTAAGCCAATCTTATAAATTCTCATGTATTTGTATATCTTGTATTAAATCTGTTTCCCTAGTAAGCAATGACAGCCTGCTGCAGCACACACGCCATAGACGCACCATCACTAACTAAGAACAGTAAGCAAAATGTGGGGATTATGAACAACTACAGACCTACACATTTAATAATTAAAAATATCACCTGCTAAGTTCCTTCTATGTACCAGTTTATTAAATTCTCTATAAAGTGACTTTCACAAATTACCTTGTTATACAATTTACGCATAAAATATATAAAGTTGGATGAGAACACAGGTGTACAGCATTTTTCTAGCAAGGGCAAGACCTTGTGTACAATTCCCAGCGACACCAAAAAAACTTCATATACATACACATTCACATATAACACACGTTATTTATTATCTACTCTAAGTGCTAGGAATTTGATGTTCAGTATTTCAGTCTTGTTCTCCATGAACCAAATCCTTTCCATTTTACCAATGGCAGCATTAGAAGAGTGGTAGTATAAAAATATTATCTCCAGCTATTTAAGATATTACCTAGTAAAGGTTCACAATGCCTATTAAGATCTGCAATATCAGCTAATAAAATTGCACAGTTCACCAGTATAATAAAAAATAATTTAAATTATTTTACAAATATGTATAAGGAACAATGCCCTATCAACTATCCTAAATCTTTGTAAAATAACTTTAAAGCAGTACTTTTCATTTAAAATTATTAACATTGGGGATATAGCTCAGCGGCACAGTGCCTGCCTGGCAAGTACAAGGTCCTGAGTTCAATTCCCAGCACCAAAAAAAAATAAAATTATTATTATTATTATTATTATTATTCCAGAAGATGAGTTATCAATTAAAAATCAGTATAATTTTAAAAAATCTGAGGCAGGGAAAGATGTGGAGGTGGCCGTTTTTTAATAAGGTGAATTCCCTTCTATAAAATGATTAGGGAACAGTGTGTACTGGTTAAGTAAATTTTCATTATGAAAACGAGAGGAAGTGAGACATTTTGAAAAGCACTGTGCTTGATACCATCTGTTATCTGGTAACCATGTGACCATGAAAACCCTTAGGACTAGATGATTTCAAAGATCCACTATATTCTCAAACATGACTGGACAATAGCCCATTGCTTGTTTTTGTAATGGGCCATGAGTTTAACAATGGTTTTTAACAATGAGCTGAACATTTACAACTGATTATGGGAAAACACTAACTTTGAACACCAGTGAACAGAAATGTTATCTCCGAGAAAGAATTCCATTCTTCTTATATGATCTGTATTATAAAATCATTAAATTTTTATCAATAAAATCTGCATACATCTTATTTAAGTATCTAAATAATACCCTTTCAGCTTCCTTCTGTAGAACGTGAGACCAGTGTTCTAATACAGAATGATTCAAAGGATTATATAATAGTTTCATAAACCAGATAGACAGTTCTATAGTACAGACCTTACAAACCACTATAATGTATGATTCTATGTCTTTAAAAAATGTTGTTCAAATATTCAGGTAAAACACATCTAATACAAGTTATATAGGATGTAATGTTTCTCTGCTAATTCATATGGTACCACAAGTATCTCCCCACTCTCTTCAGTGTTTGTGTTTCACTCTCCTTCTTCCCTCTCCTCCACACTATAATTTATATGACAAGGAGGCAAGTAAATTTTAAACTACTTTTGATAATTTCTAATGAGAAGAATTCAATTATTTCTCTTGTTTTAAATTACAACAGAGCCAGCCTTGGTGGCACATGCCTGTAATTCCAGCACTTGGCAGGCTGAGGCAGGAGGGTCCTTGCAAGTTCAAGACCTGCCTGGGCTACAAAGTGAGCTCAAGGCCAGCCTGAACTGCATAGCAAGACCCTGCCTCAAAAAAAAAAAAAAAAAAAAAAAAAATTACAATAGAGTAAACAGTAATTTTACTACTTTTCTTAATTTCCCCAAGCGTCTATATAATCCACACTGTGAGTTTTTAATGTTTTGACAAATTTTTTTTTATACCAGAAATCAAACTCAGGACCTTGTGCTTGCCAGGCAGGTGCCTGTACTGCTGAGCTATATTCCCCAGCCCAAAAAAAATTTTTTAAAGGTCAACCAACAATCCCAATTATTCCTACTACAGTGGTATCTTAGCTTATGAACACTTTTGTTAGCGAACAATTTGGTTAACAAACAGAAGCATTTGGCAGAAGTTTGTTTTTGCTTGTAAATGCTGCACTGAGTGATGAAGACTGTAGCCATCTTTCCTGCATGAGCACAAACGAGGCCATCTTTTCCAGAAACGTGAGTTAAGTTTGTGAACCAAGGTATCACTGTGTTAAGACAGCTTGGAGGATTACCCTTATGGTCTTTCAAAATGCCTATATTTTTTTCAGTCCCACAAAGACTGTCTATATTCATCTTAATGTGTTTTCTTTCAAAGGCATTCAAGCCTACTTGAACTGAAAGATACTAATATTAAAAAATAAGCCAGATGAAAAAGGGGTCAATAAAGAGAGAACAGTAGTCTATCAGAGTACTGAAAGTACTGTACAGTATTTTAAACAAGCTAAAGAAACTGCCACTTTATATGTGTGTGGCAACATACAATTTTGAACATTTTCCCATAATCAGGTACTTTCATTCTCCTAGGACAATTTATGGATGAGAAAATTAAGGATCAGATTAAATGATGGCTGAATCTCAAGGCAGAAAGCTGGTAATAATACAGAAATGAGTTTCCTTCATCTTAAACTGTAAGTACTCACTACACTGGGCTACATTTCAAAAACTTCTAGTAAGTGGTGCAACTGAACTGAAAAAAATCATTCTACCATAACCATGGTAAACGTACTATAAAGCAGCTGTTTTCAAAGTGAGGTTCCACGGCAGCAGCATGGAAGTCGCCTGGAAGTTGTCAGAATAGCAGACCTTCAGGTTCCACCCAGACCTACTGGCTCAAAATTCTGAAGGCAGTCTTGTTCAACGTATCTTCCAGGAGATTGTAATATACAAATGCATTTAACGATCTTTGCTACAAAGTAGTCAAAAGAAACAAATACAAGATCCTTGGGTTTCAACCACTATATCCACATCCATTTATTGTAACTACGAACTTCTTACACTAGCTTTTACGCCTATGCTAAAAGCCATTTCTTTTCACTTTTCCAACTTACACATATTGAATATCCAATAACACAATCTTTGAAACTGTATATTTTAAGGACTTAGAGCTTGAAAACAGTTCACTTCAGATTAGCTTTTAATAACAGAACAAAGAAATAACTGTCAATTATTAAAGAAAAACACCAGAAGCAATTTGAAAAAAAAAAAAAAAGGATCAAATTAAGAAGCTACATACTCAAAATAAAAACCACATAATGCTTAAAGATAAAATACTTTCTCAAACTGGGCATGGTAGTGCACACCTGTAACCCCAGCATTGGGAGGCTAAGGCAGGACTGACAGCTCAAGGCCAGCCTGGGCTCCACAGTGAGTTCAAGGCCACTCTCAACTACATAGTAAGACCGTCTCAAAACAAAACAAACTAAAAAATCCTTTCCCAGGGCTGGGAATATAGCTCAGTGGAATCACGCCTGCTTGAGAAGCAAGACATCCCAAGGATTCCCGGTACCAAAAACAAACAAACAAAAAAATCCTTTCCCATTAAAGTCAGAAATCAAGTAGACTATTGCTGCAGTCAGGATGTGGAACGTTCCCCCAAAGTCCCCTGACAAAGGCTTGGTAGGAGATGGAACCTTTAAAATGGGGGCCTAGTAGGACATTTTTAAGTCATTTGGGGCATAGTGTGACCCTGGCCCTGTCTTCAACTCTTCTTGGCTTTCTGGTCATGAGATAAGCAGTTTTACTCCACCATGTGCTACTGCCACAATGTGTTATTTTGCCACAGGCCCAAAACAACACGGCCAATCATTCATGACTGGGACCTCCAAAACTGTGAGCCAAAAGAAATCTTCTTTTTACAAGTTAATTGCCTCAGATATTTTCCTATGGTAATAGAAGGTTGACAGAACCAGTTAAAGGGACCAGGGGTACAGCTCAGTGGCACTATGCCTGCCTGGCAAGTGTGAAGTCCTAAGTTCAATTCCTGGTACCAAAAAAAAAAAGTTACATATTTCCAACAATGCTCTATAAACATTAGATCATGCAAACAGCACTGGATACAATAAGAAGTTATTACTTTTAAGCGGCAGTAAGATAAGAATCAGAGGCTTGATTTTTTTTCAGTGATATTTAGCATTGTTAAGATCCTACCGCCAAAAAAAAAAAAAAAAAAAAAAAGATAAAGCCCCTAAATTTTAGTATTGGAATTATTTCAGGAACTATTTTCTTTCTAGGCATCAATAAAACTAATTTCAAACAGTACAATGATATATATGTAGATTAAAGTAGAAGGAAAGTGACAGCAATAGAAAGCGAACATAGATATACAGCATTAGTATCATATAGAATAGAATTAGACACAACAAAATGATTAAACAAAAGCCATTTCATAAGGATCAAAGGGTCAATACATCAAGAACAATCCTAAATATGTATGCATTAAACAAAAAGAACTTCAAAATACATAATGCTGAAATATAAAACTAAAGAAACAAACAAATCTGCTATTATAGCTTTAGACTTCAACATCTTTCTCAGGATTAATAAAAAAGACAAAAGGAAATTCATCATGGATAAACAGGGTGCCAATAACAGTGAGTCTCTCCAAGTACCTGAATACCTCTGATGCAGGGCTGAAGAAAAGCAGAGGCAAAAAATAAAGTCAGATATGGGATGATAAATGAAAAGACAACCCAGCTGGACTAAAATCCAGAGTTTAGAGGGTGGAAAAAGTGAAAATAGTCCACAGTACCCCATCCCTTACCTTAGATCTGGCACCTATGCCATCTTGGGAAAGGGGTTGGCTGAGGGAGGCAGTGTGTCAGCCCCTCAGTGACAGTGTAGAGTATTAAATCCATCTACAGTCAAGCTATCCTTCCTACTGCACATAGTAAAGTTAGACAACACCAACCAAATGACTCAAAGAGGCCAAAAACAGAACGAGGTAAAATTTCATTGCTACACACCACTGTTCCCAAAGCCTGTAAGTGGCAGGACAGAGGAGAGAGAGATTTCACTAACACAGACAATTTTAATAGCAACAACAACAACAAGCCATCTACTTCTCCCGCACAGAACAGGAGTGTAGCACATGGGATGTCTAGTACCCTACCCACTATTGTCGACACCCTCCCATGGGAAGAGAGGGAACCCAACAACCCCTAGCTGAGAAGGGCATAAGGAGTTTAACAGTTTAACAGTTTAACAAAATCAGAAAACAAAATCAGAGGAAACTATTGGGAGGCAGTAGAGAGAGTGCCCTCTTGTGGGTACTGCAGGCAAAACTGAAACAAACAAGGTGACAGGCACCTGTGACAGCCGCTTTTTGGGACCTATAATAGAAAAGAAACCTGGAGAAGGGAAAACATGGAAAAGTCCCCAATTTTAACCCTCCAAATCAATCAAAATAGAGGTCTGCAGAGGACACGACAAGAGTTTTAAGTGAGGACACACAATAACACCAGCAAAGAGGGAGCTGTGTGGAAGATCTGGGTTACTGCTATAAAAACTTGTGTGAAGGTTTTTATTCTTATTCACTGATATTTGGCAATGGTAGTTACTGTAACCTTGTTAATTCGTTGTTCCTTTTTTTACTCTTCTTTCTTTGGTTCTTCCTTACTGGTATTGGAGGATTACAATACCTTAACTTACAAGAACTTCCTCTTTGACTTGTTCCTTCTTTTATTATCTCTTCTCTCTTATCCTTCAACTCTGCCAGGCTTATTCTTAATCCTTCTTTACCCCTCATTATTTCACCTTTTTGCCTTTTCACTCCTTCTCTCCATCTATTAACAGCATAAACATAACAACAAACCCTATAAATGCATTAATGAATAAGAATTAACCACTGCTATAAACTAAACAGTAGCATTTAAGGCCATTTCATGGTAATCCTTAACAAAATTCGGCTTAAAAAAATCAAAACTACCAACAAACACATTAACAGGCACCAGCAATCTCAGAGCCTTCCTCAGTCTCTAAATACACTGCCAATAATCTGTGTATGTCCTCTTGACTACACAAATATTCTCCCAAAGCCCCTCTACACCAGTCCTTTAGCAAAGGTATAAAATAACTCCAATGGAGTCTGACTTCCTATTTTTTAAAATCTATTGATCTATCTCTTCCCATTAACATACCCCTTCCCTTTACCTTTATTGTCCACTTTCCCACACCTCACAGATCCCAGAATAATGTAGTTCATAAGCGGCATTGACAAAAAGGTAAAATCACCAAAACAAGTTTCAATGTTTGTAACTGATGTATACTTGGTTCTGTTGACAATGTTATAACCAACAGAAATTCTCTCCTTAAAACACAGTGACAGGGTAAAACCTAATTAAACTGAAATGCTTGAAGTAGTGAACTTCCCTAGACAAATAAAAGTCACAAACATGTCACTGGAAAACAGAACCTAAATAAAGAGATCCTAGTATCAACAATAAAATCTCATCCTACTTGACCTCAACACTCACCTTTTGTGCGTGTGTGTGTGTGTGTATGTGTGTTTTATATATATGAATAAAAAAACAAGGCAACGAAAAGCCACCAAAGACTCCCAACTTTCCCAAAACAGATCCAAGGGGCACTGATGGAGAGGAAAGTGAACACCAGGTAGCGGAGCTATATGAAATGATTAAAGAACAGCTACAGAAACTCAGTAAGTGCAAAAAGGACACGTCCTAAAAGATGATGGAACATACAAACTGACCAATGTAGATACAGGAGAAACAAACAAAAAATTGAAAGAGCTAACCAAAATAGTTCAAACTATGAATGACAAACTCACAAAGGATATTGATTCCATGAAAAGGCTCCAGTAATCAGAAATAATATATTGTGTAGAATTTGTAAATTGCAGAAATGACCAACCAAGGACAAGATGGAAAATCACAAGGAATTACTTAAAGAAAGACTTAAAAATGATGAAAACAAACACAATTCATCCAACAACTACTAGATGATGCTAAGACAACTAACTGGAGGCTAACTGGAAAATTACAAGGCTAACTAAAATTTAGAAAATAGCACACATGGAATAAAGAAAATCTGTTTCTGTTTAATACCAGAAAACTTTCCAAGTATGATGAAATATTCAACAAACAGGTCAGCAAGGCTTCTAGAACACCAATTAACAACAAGAAAAATACAGTGGTACCTTGGTTCATAAACTTAATTTATCATTTTTGGGAAGATGGCCAAATTTGTGTTTGTGTGGGGAAGATGACTGTGGTTATGTTTATCACCCAACATGCAGTTTGTGAATGGAAGCAAAATTTTGTTAAACACTTTTGTTTGAAAACTGAACTGTTTGCAAACAAAAGCGTTCATGAACCAAGGTACCACTGTAGAAACTCACCACAATACATCATGGTCAAAATTCCACGTCTCACAAAAAGAATTTTAAAAGTGGTCAGAGAAGAACAAAGTCATGTTAAAGTTAAACACATCAGGGTTGCAGCAGACTTCTCAATACAAACTTTAAAAACCAGAAGAGCTTGGAATGAAATGTTTCAATCCTTAAAAACAAAGAACTTCCAGTATATTCTGAAAAACTATCTTTCAAAATTGATGGAGAAGGACATTCTATGGCAAAGAACATCTTAAGAGATACATGAATACCAAACCAGCATTCTAAAACATATTCCAGAATATCCCAGACAGAGAACAAAGCCAATGAAGCCAAAAGATCAGATCGAATGAATACACCCACCAAGCAAGTAGTTAAAAAAGGAAAACTGAAAGAGTCAGGGACAGGAAAAGAACACAATGACAGGAATAAATCAATACCTTTTAATAACTCTAAAAATAAATGGGCTCAACTCCCCAATAACCAGACACAGACTGGCAGACTAGATCAAAAAACAGAATCCAACAGTCTACTGCATTTAAGAGATCCATCTAATCCAAGAAGAAATCCACAGGCTAAATATCAAAGGCTGGGAAATAATATTCCATGCACCAGGACCTAAAAGCAAGTAGGGGTAAGCAATCTTATGTTCAGAAAAAGTAAACTTCAACTGCTCAGAAGAAGCAAAGAAGGTCATTACATATTACTTATGGAACAATTTAACAGGAAGAGACTGATTGTAAGTACATATATATTTACCAAATACTGGGAGTACTAAATACTGGAGTACTTACATTCATAAAACAAACACTGCTGGGCATAAAATATCAAATAAACATCAACACAATCAACTTCAATATCCTACTGCTACGAAGAGCCTGAACATCAGCTAAATCAGTTAAACAAAACAACAAAGAAATATCAGAGCTGAACCACACCTTTGAACAAATGGACTTCATAGGTATCTACAGGGTGTTCTTCCTACAACAGAATACAATTTTTCTCAACAGGATATGGAACTTTCTCCAAAGTTTCACATAACTGTCTGCAAAGCCTGCTTAAATACAAAAGAATAGAAATCAATCCATGTATGTCATCAGATTAGTGTACACTGACACTAGAAATCAATCACAAAGGAAAACCACAGAAAATTTATGCAAACACTTCAAAATTTAACACACTCCTCATACACTCAATGGGTCACGGAAGAAATTAAACAATTCCTAGAATTGTACAACACATTTGAGTCTCTGGGACACAATAAAAACAATCCTAAGAGGGAACTTTACTACAGTCAGTGTTCACATCAGAAAAACAGAATGAGTTCTAATAAATCCCCTAGTAATGAACCTCAACACACTTGAAAAATAACAGTTAACACAAACCTAGTTTAAGAAGGGAACTCACAAAGATCAGAGGGAAAATTAATGAAATTGAGGCTAAAAAACAATATAAAGAATAAATGAGTTGAAGAGCTGGTTCCTTGAAAGAATTAAAAGAACCACCCCTTAACCAAACTTATCAAAAGGAGGGGAGATATCAAAACAATTAGAAATGAAAAAGGTGAAATCGTAACAGACACTGCCCAAATCCAGAAGACTGGTAGTAACTAATTCTGAAAAACTGTACTTCAACAAACTAGAGAACCCTGAAGAAACAGATTCCTAGACATCTATGAATTATCAAAATTGAACCAAAAAGACATGAAAATGGTGAATAACCCTATAACAAGCAAATCGAGACAAGAATAACAGCACAGGAAGACACCCTGAGATTGGCTCCTCCCTTCCCTGCTGCTGGGACTCAGGTGACCTGTGATAAGACACCCCAAGATCTGCACCTCCCCTCCCCTGCTGGGACCTGGGACCTAGGACCCAGAACCCAGGTGAAGTGCAGGAAGAGTTCTGGAGATCAGTGCTCCTCCCTCCTTCCATCTGGTGGGACCAGGCATGGACCTGGGAATGCCAGTCACACAGCAGGGCCCTCAAGCCAGACACAAATGACGGGGGTGGGGTAGGATGGAGGGATATATAGTCAGAAGCAACACTAACAATATGAGCCAGCAGGTGGAAAGTTAGTTGAACCAGCACTATGCTTGGGGAGAAAGACATGTAAATAGAAGACGGCAGGTAGGGCTCCCTCTTTTCTTTTTCTTTCTTTTCTCTTTTTTGCTGTCCTATTTTGTCCTTTTTTTTTTTTCCCCTGTATGTTTGTTATTTTTACTTCCTGTGGTTATTTTTGTTTCCTGTTTTTCTTTTATGATTCGATCTCTAACTTTCTGTTTTATTCTACTTGTCCTCTTCCTCTTTATTGTCAATTATCTTGCTTGAGTTTATGATACTTTCATGTGAGTAAACACTCTCTCTTCTCTTCCTAGTTCACTTCAATATTCCTAGACTTTCTCCTTCAATCCTTTTCTTGTGACCTACAGTTACCAAAACTTTGGATGATCCTCCTGTGCCCCATCTTACTCCTACTATATTTAACCTCATTCATCTCTCCATCCTACCCCCATCCCTCTTAAACCCCTCAAAAGGGTAAAAATCATTCCACTAAGTAGAAAATTACTGCATACAAGTTGCTAGCATAAATTGGATTATATTAGATAACTATAGAACTTGCTCCTATGGCTAAAAATATCAGGCTAATAGTTACCACAGTTCGTCAGTAGCCAGGCTGTGCTTGAGTTTATTGTTACTGCTAACTGTACTACTTCAACCAAGATGTCAACATACCTGTTATGATCAGTTTTTCTCTCCTGTATGACAACACTATGATTTTAAGGGGTCATAATCATCACCATAGTCGAGTACCAAAGGAATAGGCCCTGAGTTAAATAGATAACAATGACAGATTCTTAGTATATTGGGAAGGTAGGTTCTTCGGATAGACTTAAAAAGCAAGAATCACCTACATCTAGAAGACATCTTAAGGAACAGACATTTCCTAGGAAAGCCTCAGTATCAGGGACAAAACTATATAACATAAGAAACCTACAAGCATCAACCAACACACAAACCAGAGTAAACTAAAAAAAAGGAAATGACAAGATGAAGGCCAGGCATGGTGGCACATGCCTGTAATCCCAGCACTCACGAGGCTGAGCCAGGAGGATCATTGCAAGTTTGAGAACAGCCTGGGCTACAAGTGAACTCAAAGTCAGCCTGAACTGTACAGTGAGACCCTGTCTCAAAAGGACAAAAAAAGAAAATCACAAGACAAAGAAGCAAAATGAAACCCCAAATTCCCAGCCCACCCAAGACAAGTCCAGAGCACAAAGAGACAGAGGAAATCAGAAGCCAACCACTGGAACTCTCTGAAATGATAGCAAGAGAAGTGAAAAAACAAATGGAAGGAGCCATACAAAAAATAATTTCTAAAGTGCAAAAAGAAATGACAATCAAAACACATTAAAACAGACACAGACTTTAAAAAAAAAGAGCAGCTCAGGAAAATGATGGAAAGCATGAATGCCCACCACAGAAAAGAAATGGAATCAATGAAACAGATCCAAACAGAAATCCAAGATTATCAACCCTATTGAAAGTAACAACAGATTGAATGAAGGTGAGGACAGAATATCAGATCTAGAAGATCGGACTGCAACTAGTGACCAGGAAAAGAAATCTATCATAAAAATGGCAAGAAACCATGAAAACTCAACCCAACAGCTACAAGATGAAGCAAAGAGGAACAATATAAGATTAACTGGAGTCAGTGAGAAAGCTGGAGTCAGCACAAGATGTAAAAAACCCTCTTCACAGTAATAATGGTAGAAAACTTCCCAAACATGGATAAAGAAATTGATATACAAATAAATGAAGCATATCGAACTCCAAGTAGCTATGACCAAAGTAAATCTACACCAACACATTAAATAATCAAGATTCCAGAAATTCAATACAAGAACAAAATATTAAAAGCAGTTAGACCAAATTTTAAAATAAGCAAGACTCAAGACCTTCTCCAAAGAGAATGTATACATGGCAAATAAACATGAAAAGATGTTCAACATCTTCAGCCATTAAAGAAATGTAAATAAAATCCACAATAAGGTACTACTATACATCAAATAAATAGTTAAAATTTAAAAACAACACCACTAAGACCTAATGAGGATGTGGAGCAAATAAAACTCACATACATTACTGGTGGGAATGTAAAATGGTATAACTACCTTGGAAAACGGTTTGGAACTTTTTTATGAAATTAAACATATACTTACCACATGACCCAGCAATCCCACTTCTGGGTACCTATCTTAGAGAAATGAAAATTTAAGTCCCCTAATCTGGTAGTTCAAACATCCTTAAAGGAGTTATCAACAATTCCACATCATAGAATATTACACAGTAATAAAAAATGGAGCAGAATGCTAATACATGTAAAACTTGGATGATTTTCAAAAGCATTCTATAAAACAAGCAATGTCAAAAATGTACATACTGTAAGATTCTACGTAAATAATATTCTTAAAACAACAAAACTATAGTGACACAGAACAGATCAGTGGTTGCCAATGTTTAGGTATGTGAAGACAGGATGACTACAAAGAGACAAAAATATAATGGGTTTGGGGGTTGCTAGAAATATTCTCAATCCTGATTATGGTAAAGGCTATACAAATTTTTCTGTATATTAAAAATCATGGAATTGTACACCCTCCTCAAAAGCTCAAATTTACATTATGTCCCTGTAAAACAATTTAAAGAGAAAATTAAAAGGAAAAATTAAAATGTTCAGGCCCATTTCCAAAATTAGTGAGTCAGGATCTCCAGTATTGCAATGAAGTTGGTTGCATTTTAAGAAGCTCCATGGGTGATCTAAACATAGCATGCCTAGCATAGATTCTCCCCATAACCCAGAATACTTTTCCCACATAAAATATGCATCCTCTGGAATATGAAGCTGTTAACCTCTTAAGAAGTCTTCTGTACTTTCAGGCCAAGATAATTTTCTATTCCTACAG
The DNA here is from genome assembly GCF_000276665.1 of Chinchilla lanigera. NCBI lineage: Eukaryota > Metazoa > Chordata > Mammalia > Rodentia > Chinchillidae > Chinchilla > Chinchilla lanigera. The sequence continues at coordinate 12,005,977 of NW_004955444.1, read as the reverse complement.
CTTCCTCTGGTTATTATATTCACAGCCCTTACCTGATTAAAATTACCTTTGTGTTCATTCCCTTCAATTTTCCCTTTAACAGCAAATGACTTTATTTTACCTGTTTATATTCCTCATGCTTAGCACAAAATTTAGAAGAAATGAGTATTTGTTTCTTGAAGAAAGCATTAAATGAGAAAGTTTACCAGGCAGCTTAATACACATCTCCTTTTCTCCAAAAGGATATAACTGTCTTTACTGTATGTTGGTAACGTCTAAAGCTCGTATTACTCTCCTAAGCTTTTTCTCATGTTATGAACTACCAGCAACTAAACAGTTTTACTTACATGTCCCACAAGGACTTAAACTCAATTTAAGCAGAACATTCCCTTTTTCTTCCTCAACCCTTTTATCTCAAATGTGAGTATTTTCTTGTCCTGCCATTTTTGATGAACAGTTTTAAGAGCCAAAAATCACTTCATTAGATACCTCAAATCATCTTAAATGCTTTCCTTTTTCTCATTTCATGTCAAACTCAAACAGTAACTCTTGCTGATTTGCTGAAATGAATGTTTTCTATATTTAGTACCTCAAATTCAAAACCTTTCTTTTACACTGAGGCTATGGAAACTATTAATGTAATGGTCTCACTGACTGCAGTTCTGAATCCCAGCAATCTATCACAATCTATCACATACAGTGATTTTCTAGACTGCAAAATCATCATTTCACTGCCTTGCTTGGCACCCTGTTGTCTATAAGGAAAAGTCAGAACTCCTTAGCATGGCATAAAAGGTCTTCAATAATCTGGCCCTTGCTTTCTTCTTTAGACTATATATCCCACAATCACACTGAACTTCCTGTAGTAACTCCGGCTTTCTCATATCTTTACGCTCAAGCAAGTAATAATGCCTGTAATTTTTTTTTTAAATAGCGTATTCTTCTGGTAATCTACCACAACTAAGGTCTAGGACAGTGGTAGTAAGCCTATAGCACCTGTGCCACAGAAGGCTGTTTATTTCATTAAAAGTTCTAAGAGGTTCGCCATTACTAGTCTAGGATGATTCCAAAGGTATTCCATGACTCCAACCCCAATATGGCTCTGGGAAAGAACTACTCAATTCTTTCTCTTGGTTTCTATCAATTTCATATATGCCTATTATAGCATCTATTTATTACTTATGTATTTACTGCAAGTCTGTCTCTTCCACTGTAAGAGACTATAAGCTCCCAAGACAGTAACCATATGTGACTATTCTCTAGCTTCCCTAGTATCTAATACAATTTTAAGACACAATGGATACATTCAATAAATGTTTAGTAATTAAGACAACAAAAGCTATTAAGTCTTTATATCAGTTTTAACTCTGGTAAAACCAGAGTTCATAATAACAGAATTTAACACACAAAATAGTAGGTTGTTTCAGGTACCTATAGTAAAATCCACTTATTTGCCTTTTTAATAGAAAACAGCTAATTAATGAGCATTATATCCCACATACACAAAGTAATGAAAGTTTACACCTTTTAAATAATATACATTGTTTGTAAGTGCAATGATAAGGTTATTTTTGATACTTTTTCACCTCATCATTCTGTACCTTTCTAGCTATTTTCTTCTTACCTACAACGTCATGTAATTCTTATGTTATATTAGGAACTTCTCTCAGTCCTGTCATGCCCTATAATGTCCCATGTTCCAAAGTTATTTATTTCTCATCCATTATTCCAGTCAAATTTTTTCTTCTCTCAGTAGGCAAAACTCATGTTGTTTTTGAGATCCTAGGGGTTGAATCCCAGGATGCACTACCAGAGAGCCATATCCCCAGCTTTGGTTTTTGTATGTTTATTTCTGAGGCAGAGTCTCAGTTCCCCAGGTTGGCCTCAAGCTTATATCCTCCTGCTCACTCAGCCTCCTGAGTAGTTGGGCTTACAGGCACATGCTACCAAGCCGAGCTAAAACAGAATTTTAAGAAAAGAATGTACCCTCTAGAAGTATAAGGACAGCACCAACAAACAAGTAATGAACATTTAATATTTCCAATGATAACCTATATTTTAAAAGGTCATAAGAAATGCAAATACATTAGATTAAGAAAATATTTTTGAGAAATCTCCAAATGGATAAAGAAGACAGAAACTCATTTAATTAGGATTAAACGAGGTGTAACCTAGCTAAGTGTGGTGACAAATACCTAGAACCCCAACACTTGGGAGGCTGAGGCTGGAGGACTTCTACAAGTTCAAGGCCAGCCCAAGGTACACAGTGCATTTAAGGCCAGCATGAACTACACAGCAAAACCTGTCTCAAAAAAACAAGTTGAAATCAAATTACAATGGAGGAGAGGAGTGTAGTTCAGTGGCAGAATGTCTGCCTAGAGTGCATAAGGCCTTCAATTTGGTCTTCAACATGGCATGCATGAGAAAGTCGTAAGAGAAGATACAAATTTTAGCTGTTTTCTAAAACATTCTCATATTTCAATATGAAATATGAGAACAACAACATCTACAACTCAATACTGTTTCATGATTCTAATGAGCTATACAGAAAAGCATCTGATAAACTATAGGTTCTATATAACTGAAAAGAACTTAGATATAGATCCAAGAATTTGCATAAAGAAATCTATGCTGATTAGCACTAGCAGCTTTTCTACAGACATCACATTAACTTTACATTCTCTGTCTTCTATACTTACCTCATACTTTTAGCTTTTTATCTTTCCTGGAGTCTAGTTACAGCTGGCCATCAACCTCTTTTTCTACAGTATTAAATTTTCCTCCATTTCCACAATTTAGGGGTCATTTGCGAAGTCACTTCAAGTGTTGTTAACTACATGTTAATTTAAATTTCAAATTACCCTTCTGATGATGATGACAATGATAGTAACTAGCACTGTGGACTGAACCTAGGTCCTTGAACATGCTGAGCAAGTGCTCTACCACTGAGCTATATTCCCCAGTCCTTTCTTGTTTTTTGGTTTTTTGAATCAGTGTTTCACTATGTAGCCCAGACTGCCCTCAAATTTGTGATCCTCCTACTTCTGTCTCTTGAATGCTAGAATTACAGGTTTATAACACCACAGCTGGCAACCTCATTTTTAAAATGTCTCAAGTGCTTTAAAACTTGTCTTTATGAGTGATGAATGTTTTATTTATCAATAAAATAGGTACAGGGAATTTACAAAGGAAGGAAAGAAAATTAGGAGGAAATGAACATACAAGGAATAGTTTTAAAAAATGAACTAAATTGGGAGCAGTGGTATACGCCTACAGTTCCAATACTTGGGAGGATGAGTATAGGAGTTCAAGGTCACTTTGGGTAACATAATAAGACCACAGTCTCCAAAAATGGAACAGAAGTATTGTTAGGGTTTGGATACTGCTTTCCGTGCCCTCCAAAGGTCTGTAATTGAAGACTCGGTCTGCAGGCTGGTACTACTGGGAGGTTGCAGAACCTCTGGAAGGTGAGGCCTAGTGGGAGATAGACACTTAGGTCACTATGGGTATGCCCTTAAAGGGGATGTAGGACCTCAGTTGTCTCTCTCTTCCTGGCTTGAGATGTGAGCTTTTGTTCCTACACATTCTTCTGTCATAATGTGCCACCATCTACCTCCAGCAGAACTGAACTAATGGAGGCACTATGCCTTGAAACCACCAAAACTGACAGCTCAATAAGCTTTCTCATTTTATAGCTCAATAAGCTTTCTCATTTTATAAGTTAGTTGTCACAGGTATTTCATTGTGGTAGCACAGGTATGGTAGCAACACAAAGCTAACCCAAATATTATGATAATTTTTAAATGAAAAATTCACAATGAAAATAAGAATTTAAAAAAATTAAAAGATGTGAAGAAAAGGCAAATATTCTTGAGAACATTAAATATCCAAACTCAGACATTTCAGTCTTCTTACTTCCTGGAGAACCAATTACCAGAGACTATCCTACTCAAAATATATGGGAACACTACTAAATCAACAAAACTTTTACATTAAGAAATTTTAGTCAAGCAAAAAGCCAAAGACACCTTAATTATACAGTACAGAACAGCATTAGGCATGCACGTATGGTAAAATCAAACAAAGCTCTTTATTTACTATTAATGAAAGATAACATTCCTTTTATAAATGTAGGATAGAAAGCTTCAGTAAGACTGAATGTAAGAATCCCTTTGGAAGAGTATATTTTGAATTAAGGGCTACCCAATTTAAAAATATAAAACTAAAAACTGTTTTGTAAGTATTCATAAATATAATTTTAATTTAGTAACAAAATGATTACCCAACCTTTTAAAAAGATATTTTGCATTCAAAGGAAGAAAAATGAAGCAAACAAACACAAAGTACAATGGTGATGACTCTGAGACACTATCATTTTTTCAAGGAAATTAGAATCCTGCATAGATTAATTACCTACGCAAGTGTGCTTTTTAAAATGTAAAAGAAAATTAACTGAAAAATTGTATTTTTAATTATTGGTATAACTCTAATATACATAATGGTTGCATTTATCACAGGGAATCTGTACCTGCACATAATGTATTTTGATTCTTTTTTCCCAATTCTTCTCCTCCTCTTGAGCCCAAACCTCCTTATTTACAAAAGCTATGTTTCCATTTCTTTTCATCTGTACTCTTTTTTTTCCCCCTTTCTTCTCTTTCCCCTCAACCTTACCTTACTTTTTATTTGAACATTTTCTTCCTGCCTTCCAGTATCTGTCATCCGTTTTGGTCCTTATTTACACTTTTGGTTTCTTATACAAGGGAAACAATGTGATATTTAAACATGTGTGTCCAATTTATTTCCCTTAAAAGTATGGTCGCAAGGTGCATCCATTTACCAAGAAATGTCTCAAGTTTATCCTTCTTTTGGGTGGACTAGTACTCCACTGTATATAAAAAACACATTCTCTTTACTCATCTGCTTGGCAGGAAAAATAATTTGTTTCAACTATTTTATAAGGAAAATAACTCACTGAAAATCACACATAAAAGTTTAACAGTTTTAACTGACTTTTAAGGGGAGGATTCACTACATACAGTATTACTAACAAAAGTATTTTTTCCTTTTAATTTGCAGTTCAGTCTTCTCTAACGGACATAGACATGGTGACTGAAGATGGAAACAAAATACTTTCACTTCACATAACATAGATGCATCCTTGCATTTAGGGTAAAAAGTACACTCTATAATACAGCTCTAATTTCTGTCCTTATGTCATCTAGTAACATAGCTACATAGACACATAGTTCTACAGAACTAGTTTTTGATATAGAGCTTCTATACTGTAATAATCACAAAACTTATTTTTGGACACTCATGTATATTTTGAAAACTTAACTGCTCACTGATATCAAACAATCTATACTTTATGTATATTCTTCATATTACCAGAAGATGCACATGGTTCCATTCTTATTTCCAAAGATAAAACCACATAAATTATACTCAAGCTTCTGCTTATCACTGCATTCTCAACTACCAGGGAAATAATAAAATTTAGGGAACAGAAACAAGAGCCAATAAAATAAACAAAGTAATCAACATCTCCTCAACTATAACACTTTTGATCTAATACATAAGAATGAAAGTTTTTAAAAAGCTGACTAATATGTTAATAAAATTCTAGGAGTAAGCATTAGAAAACAAAGATTCTAGATCATTTAGAAAAAGCAAGCAATATTAAAAGGGACAATGAAGACTCATTAGTCCTATCTGATACCATGTTACTGGTATGCTAATATAAATTAAAATTAACTAATGAAATAAGTTGTGATGTTTCTTTACTTAGTAACTGGAGCAAAATCACCTATCAACTCAGAGGAAAAATATGAACTTGTTAAATACAGACCTCATAGTTTACCCTACAGTGGTATAAATGTTTGTGTATTCCTGGTATTAAGAGGTTGGGGCTTTGGTAAATGACTGGATCATGGGGGTGGAACCTTCATGAATGGGATAAAGCACTCTTACTATAAAAGTGACCAGGGGGAGACAGGAGTATAGGTGTAGACCTGCAATTTCAGCTATTTTGGAAGACTGAGGTAAGCTCAAGGTCAATCTGGGCAACTTAGTTGAGACCTTCTCTCAAAACAAAATGTTTAAAAGGCTCAAGGAGGGCATGCCTGTTATCCCAGCCTTCAGGGAGACTAAGGTAGGAGGGCCAAGTTCATATCCTATCTGGGCAACTTAGATCCTATCTCAAAAAAAAAAATTAAGACGTGGAGATGTAGTTCAGTCTCAGAGTGCTCCTGGGTTCAATCCCCCAGTACTTCAAGGAGAAGGGATGGCAGAGGAAAGGAGAGAAGAATTAGGGAGGGAAGGGGAAGAACAGAGGCCTGGGGAGCTTGCCTAATATGGACAATGTTAGCATGTGATCCCTAACACCATAAAATAATAAAATTTATAAAAATTAAAAAAAAAAAAAAAAAAAAAAAAAAAGAGGCCTGAGGAGCTTGTTTGCTTCTTTCATGTTAGAATACAACCAGAAAGTGCCTATAAGGGGACCTTCAATAGACAGGGGTCTTTGACTTCCAAGCTTCCAGAAATATAAGCAATAGTATTTTGTTTCTAAGCTATTGATTTATTTTGTATAGCAGCCCAAATAAACTCAGACATGTTCTCTACTAAAGCCTTTGAAAAAATATGAAAAATAGAATTTACAGCAATACGTATAGCTATCATATAAGGCTTTTTAACTTTCAGAACAGAAAAAAATGCACAAGGAAGATGAAAAAAATGGATCACAACCAAAAAATCTAAGGAGAACACACACCCTGCCTTGTTTCCTCAGTACTCTGCTATTGCACCTAGCACAGGTTATGTTTATGGCCACCTCCCCTTAAGGAGTAAATCATAACTGGCCATACTCTAACCCAAAGATCTCAATTTTAAGAGTCTGTTTTGGATATTGAACACTCAATTTTGCAGAAACTGATCTTTTAAAGTAGAGAATTTAAATGTTCATTGAAAAACATGTTAAAAACATTTTTTAAAATGACTACTAAAATAGTTTAATAGTCTTTAAGAAGTTGACAAATTCTATGTACTGTATTCCCATGTTTGTCTTTTAACGAAAGTTTAAAAACCTTATATAACAGCTATACCTACTGTTACATATATTCTATAAATTCTATTTTTCATATTTTTTCATAGGTAGAAAGACAGTACACGCACACACACACACGTCTCTCCATGTATAGACATACACACAAAATGTGTATGACATTTATGAGAACAGAAACTGAAAATCATGATATTTACACAGTAATTACATTTATGTACTGTACTGACAGAAGCCACTGAGATAGGTATGTTATTTTTAGGTAACAGTCTTCTTTGTAATTTTACATAAGATAAAATTTTAGTAAGATTTTGTTTTTACTAAAATTCTTAAAATAATCTGAAATGTTACAAAATGTTAAAGAATTAGGGATACATGTACAATTAAAGCTAGCCTATCCAAAAATCTTGGAAAGTTCAAGAAAGTTAAAATTACCAGATGTCTTAAATTATCAAAACTTTAAATTTTTGTTAGAGACATACACGGGAATACAGTATACAGAGTTTGTCAACTTCTCAAGGCAGAATGTAGAAAATCTTATTTGCACGATAGATTCAGAGATGCCAATATGAACTCACACTGTACAAAACATATTTTCCTGTAGACTTGTTGTTTTTTCATTATGTTTTGTCTTTCTTCTTAACTGTCCTTTTCTTTCCATTGCAACCCTTCTTTTCCCTTTTGTAACCTTTACTTATAAGCATATAGTGTGTCAGAACTACCACATTAAACCAAAAAAAGCAAGCATTGAGCAAGCTCCAAAGCAGCTCTGTGTAGTCATATTCCAACTCTGACAAAGACAAAGTTCACACTCAGTTTCTTCATTTACAAAATATAGATAATGACTGTACTGTACTTAAGCATACAGGCTGTTTTGAAGGCTAATTAAGATAAAACCAATAAAGTATCTAATTGCCACTGAAGCTAACATGCAGAAATGCTTGATAAATACTAGCTGTTCTTCCTTTCCCTACAACTGCCTTAGAAATTAAATAGCTCAAATTGCTGAAGAATGTTTGCACATGTTTGACAACTCTAGTATGTGTGTGTAGAATAAAGTCTAGAAAAAAAACACTTCCAAAAGTGAACAATACTTCAATGAGATAATACTTCATACATAAACATCACAGTGCCTAGCAAGGCCATTCCTAGGTTATCTATCAAAGAAAAATAAAAATTTATGTTCACACAAATTTACATACAAGTAATAATAGCAGCATTACTCATTCAACTCAAATGTACATTCACTGATGAAGGCATAAGCAAACTGAGGTACTGGTTAGACATATACCTCGTCTGAAAATATCTAAAATTGATCCAAACCTTTTTGAATGTCAGGACAACACTCAAAAAGTTGCAGATATTGGAGCATTTCAGATTTCTGGATCAAGAATGCTTTCCCTTCTAGGTATCTTCCTGGAATGCCATAAACATGGGTATGTACAGTGATCTAGGCATACTCATATTTATAGCAGTATAATTTGTAACAGCTAAATCTTGGAAACAGTCCATCTGCCCAGCAATAGAAGAACGGATAAAGAAAATGTGGTCTTTGTATACAATAGAGTACTACTCTACCGTAGATAAGGACAAGCTTCAGTCATTTTTAGGTAACTGGATGTACCTTGAGACCATAATTTTAAGTGAAATAAACCAGACACACAAGTTTAAATGTTGCACTGTTTCTTTTGTGTGAGAAGCCCAAAGGGTAAAGGAGTAAAATGGAGGACAGATATTAGGAAGTAGGGAGAATACGCTGAAATGGGAAGAACAAGGGAGCGGGGAGGAAAAAATGGAAACAAAGCTTTTGTAAATGAGAAGGGGAAGAGCTGAAGGGAGGCGAGGGGAATGGGATAAAAGAAGTATTAAAATATATTGTGTACAGTTATAAATTCTCTACAATGAATATGATCATTATCATGGCAAATATGTACTGTACTAATAAAAAAATGCTAAAATATCAAAGTCTATGGAATTATTCCAAAATCTGGAAAACTGAAATCTGAAAACACCTTTTCTTTCAAGTATTTTGGGTAAGGGACACTCAACCCATATGTCCAAACAATGAAATGTTACATTCATCAATATACCAAGAAATGAAGTACTGATACATGTTACAACACAAATGAACCTCAAAAACATGAATGGAAGAAGTCAGACACAAAATTCCCTCCATGTAAAACTGCATCTATCTAAAATATACAGAAAAAGACTTATCTAAAGTCAGAAAGTGGCTTAGCAGATGTGTGGAACTGTTGGTGGCAACAAGGATTTCTACAAATAGACACTTGGGATCTTTTTGGAGTGACAGAAATGTCAAAAAATTGAATAATGGGGATGACTACATAACTGAGGAAATTTACTAAGAGTCATTATGGTTAAATTTTATAGTATGTAAACTGTATCTCAATAAAGCTTTTTTTGAAAAGTTAACAGTGGCTGGAGGGTAGCATAGTGAGAGTGCTTACCTAGTATAAATAAGTCTCTGCAGTCAACACCCAACACCAAAGGGAAAAAAGTTCATAATGGCTATCTACAGGTTAAATATGTCAGGGTGATATTTTCTCCAATTTTACTAGTAAAAATGCGTTTGAAGAAAATTATTTCTTCATAAAAAAATAAAAATGTTGGCAATTTATTGGAATTATAAAAGTAGACTGGAATAAAGGCCATCAAGATTCTACTGTGTTTAAAGTACTTGGCCTGGGCTTAATTCTAACATCAAAATAAAATGATCATAATAAGGATAATAAGTAAAGTGCCTGACCTTCATACTTTGGCTACAGTACTTGTATTTTTATTCTTACATTTCTCAGAAAACTTCTAGATAGACAAGGGTTGTTGAACAGCTGATTAAGTGAAATTTCATTATATATATTTTTGGATTCAAAGCTGAGAGACAGAGAAAAAATTAATGGCCTTGTGGAGTATTCTGAAGATACCAACATAGATAATGTATCGATATAAAATATTTTAAAGATTATTTTTCTTAACCTTTTCTGAATTAAAAGATCACATGCACCATAGGCTATATACATTGTTATAAGAAGTCTACATCTAAGTAAAATAAAGCTATCAAGGCAGAACACAAAACTTTTAAACACTTGATCCCAGGAGTCTCTTTTTATTTTTCCAAGAGATTCTACTTAACACATTAAAACTTCTGAATCACTAACTTCTACAGTTATGAAACAACCAAAGATGAGTCAAAGGCAGTACCTGATTGTGTAAACATATATTTGGTAGACTCTATAAACAGAAGTTTAAACACAGAAATCAAACTGAGACTGAAAGGTGTTACTGCTTTAGACCTAAAATATCCCCCCAAATTTTCATGTCTGTTAAAGGTGATTGGATCATGGGGTACCCTACTCATCAATGGACTCATCCATTGATGAGTTCAGAAGCTGAATGTGCTAGTAGAAGGGGCCTCCCTTTGTTCTCGGGCTATTGCTTCCTAGCTGAGAGCCTTTTCCTCTGCCACACCCCCAACCTGTTTCTGCCTCGGAGCCTGCAGACCATGAACTGAAACCATGTTCCAAAATAAACCTTCCTTCCTTTAAAGTTGTGGGTGCTGGGTCTTGTGTCCAGTAACAGGAAAGTGACTACTATATTTCTCTGAAAATAAGACTAGGTCTTACATTAATTTTTTTGCTCCAGACCAGGTGTGGTGGTGCAACACCTGTAATCCCAGCACTTGGGAGGTTGAAGCAGCAGGATCTTTGTGAGTTCGAGATCAGCCTGGGCTATAAAGTGAGCTTAAGGGCAGCCTGAACTGCATAACGAGACCCTGTCTCAAAAAGCAAAAAAAAAAAAAAAAAAAAAACCTGCATAGAGAA
>NW_004955444.1:11986594-11994996 GCF_000276665.1 Chinchilla lanigera | reverse complement strand
CGGGGAAAATATTGAAAGCATTTCATTGAATACAAAAGTTTTGCTCCAGAGGTACAGTAGGCTTATTTCTATAGGATATTGTATTTTTTTCATGTACCACAATCTATATTTATAGATTATTTATATGATTATTTCATGTACCACAAATTATATTTATAAAAAAATCATTTATTCAAATATGGTAATGTCATCTTTTGAAACATCATCCTAACTCTGCAAACTCTAAATTCTAGCCTGAGTTTCTTGCAACTCCATTTCCTGTAGAACCACTGACCCTACTCTCTCATGTACAGCACTAGAGCTCTCCTTATATGAGCACTTCTTGTCCAATCCTTACAACATACGATGTACTGACTTAGCTACTGTGAAGATTCAAGCTAGACACAACCACATTATCAAGTGTGCATGTTATTCATGCAATGTGTCTGTACTACAATTGATCATTCAGCAATAAATCTCAAGGTTATCTGTTTACATAGATGTTTATCTCTCACCCAAAGGTTCCTGCTTAGATGTTTACAAATACTTAATTATAATTCTGTGGTGGACTGAGAACTGGTAGTCAACTTGTAACATCCAGCTGAACTGAATCAGCATGGTGCTGGGTGTGGAAGGCCTACCTGAGGATTGCTGCCAACAGCATAAAAGAAAGAAACGGAGGGGAAAATGATGTGCTGTTGATTCTCCTGAAGAAATCTAAGTCTGTCACACTGGTTTTCCTGATAATGAACTCAGCTGTTCTCACCATCAGAGGAGCTCAAGTCCTCACTGTCACTGAGGATGGCTATGGTTCTTTCTGGGGGAGTGCTGGTCCTTACACTGAGTGTCACTTCCTGGCTCTAGTACAGATGCCTCAGCCTGCTGGCACAGATCTTTCATCTCACTGGTACAGACTTTCTAGCTTCCACTACTGACCTTTGGGCCTTCCTAGTGCAGACCCTGATACAGACTCGCAGGAGACATTGACAGGGGCTCTAGGCCTCCAGACCTATGGAGGCCACTGCAATGGGCTCTAAGTCTTCAGCTGGATTCTTTGGGTCCCTAGTGTGTGCAAAGATTTCCTACACTCTTTTGCATTTGACTCTTTGTGTGAGTATTATAAAATAATCCTATAAATTACGTGTTCTGTATTAAATCTATTCCCCCATAAACCCTGACTACAACAAATTTATATTATCATTTATTTTAGGGGCTAATGTCAATTATTATTTATTCATATTTAATTATATATCAATATTATTTTACAATTCAACAAGGCCATCATGTGTTTCAACTGACATACTAGATGCGTTTGGCTGACCATCTTAACTGGGCTTAAATTTGGGGTAGTATTTATAGTATAGTATTCTAAGCATCCTGAAAAATCATGCTAGGGCTTATTTTCCAGTTAGGTTTTATCTTCGGGGAAATGTGGTAAGACAGAAATGTTAGGATAAAGGAAACTTTCCTTAGTTTTCTAGAGCTGCCTAGAAAAATTACCATAAAATTGGTAGCTTAAAGCACTGGCAATTTACCGTCTCTCAGTTCTGGAGGCCAAAAGTCTAAAGTCAAGGTGTTGGCAGAGCCATGCTCTCTCTGAAAGTTCCAATGAAGTATCTGTCCTTGCCCCTTCCTAGCTTCTGGCATTGCTTCTTGGCTGTGGCAGCGTAATTCTAATTTCCATCTCCATTTTTATGTGACCATCTTCCTTTGCGTGCTTCTGCGTTTCTTCCTCCTCTTCTTTTTTCTCTTCTCCTCAGTACTGGGGATTGAATCCAGGACCTTCACACTACGATACATCCTCTGCCCTTGCCTCAACCTCTCAAAGTGCTGGGGTTACAGGTAAGTACCATTATACCAGTTTTTGGCTTCCCTTCCTCTTCAAAGAAGAACAGTCATTGGATTTAGAGTGCGCTCTAAATCCAAGATGATTTCATAGTGAAATCTTTCTATCTGCAAATATCCCTTTACAGAAGGCATCAGACAAGTAAAAGACTCTTCAGGAACAACAACAAAAAAAACTTCACTGAAGAAACCTGACAACCCTAAGTTCAAATTGTTTTGTATCACTTTGTCTGTACACTATACTCTTAATGTGTCCCTTTCTTAAGAAAAAAATCCTATTACATCATCATGAAATTCCATTATTAAAGAATTACAAAATACATGTAAAATGCAGAGTGAAAATGTTTGCCTATATACAAATCTATTGTCCAAAAGCATATCCTCCTTTAGATTTCTCCACTAACATGAATGCCATCTCCAACTATCCTGTAGCTCTCACTACAATCTGGATGTCATCACTCAATTAACATCTCAGAAAAATATATCAACACTTTCAAAATATACACTATCTCTGGCCTCAATTAAGTCTCATGTCTGGCCATAGTGAGCCTTTAATAATGTAAAATTGTCCAGTGGCTTCTGCACAGTTAAAACCCAAAATCTGTTCTCTCACAAGCCTCCTTGGATTCTGAAACATACCAAACACACACCCATCTTTCTGTTCTCTGTTCTGCTTCATCCACATAGCTATAAAGCTGAGCCCTGTTGTTTCTCTGCTCAAACATCAGAATCCTTTCTTGACAACCCCAGCTAAAGTAGCACTCTTGTCTTTCCCTTTAAAAATAATCTGATAAAATAATTGTGCTTTGTATTATCCTTATCACACTAGAATGGTCCATAAAACCATCTTTTAACACAGCACTGGGAGCAGTACCTAAAATACAGGATGAATTCCATGAATATCTGAGCAAAGAATACACCTAGTTTTTGTTTGTTGTTTTTTTTACTTTTCAGATGGGGACGTCCCTCTATATTGCTCAAGTCCCGAGTTCCAGGGCTCAAGTAATCAATCCTTCTACCTCTGCCCCCTGAGAGGCAGGCACTATAGACGTCTGTCACTGCACCTAGCAAGAATACACCTATTGGGGCTGGGGATTTAGCTCAGCGGCAAAAGCGCCTGCCTGGCAGGCGCAAGGTCGTGAGTTCGGTTCCTGGCACCGGAGAAAAACCAAAAACAAAAAAACAAAACAAGAATACACCTATTTTAAAATGGCAATAATAATTTACTACTGTATTTTTCCTTTTCAAATATCCCTCCTCCATTACATGAGAAACATAACAAATATTTCCCCAAATCACTTTCCATTAACAATTTTCTCCATAAGGCAAACCTTAGCAAGATAAACAAACTAGTTCCCTGTCACTAGATGAAAAACAAGAGAGAGCTAGTTAGAAAACCAGTCTTCTTATTTAGATCCATCCAACTGCTCTTCTGACTTTCTTCTCTTCTTACACCATCAATAAGACAACTGTTTTCCCACTACACAGGACTATTCTGTAGGATGGATGGTCTTAGGAGTAAGGGCTATACTGCATCTATCTTTCCCCTTAAACAGTTTCCAAAAATTATTTCTAAGGAGCAATGTGTCCTAGGTATCACCTGCACTAACACTATACACTGAAAAGGGGTCAAGTAAATTTAGAAAAAGCTAAACAAAACTGAGCAGGTTTCTTCCAAGGAAGACATGAATTTTTTAAAATCTTAAAGTTGTTCCTGTGCAATGTAAGTTTCCAAAACAGAAACAGATTATACCTTGCAGTGCAAAGTTATTATTTTAACCCAAACTCATTTTTTTCGAAGACTTTCTCTTAGAACCTGGACTCCGACATTTATTTCATTCAGTGCTATCCTGGAGCAAGAGCCGTTAAAACTAATCAGTAATATGAAAGAAAGGACAAATGTTACTAAGATCTTCTGTACAATCTTTTCATTCTTTATACTCTTTCTTCTGACCTATCTCAAAAATTTAGGCTGTCTGGCTTACTGAAAACATTTTTTTACTTCAGATATCAAGGATTTTTTTTTAAAAACAGACTTGTTAATTGAATTAAATTACAATTAAAATGGTCAGTGTGTGCAGGATATTGTTTGAGAATAAGTCATTTTTTGGTAAATGGTGAAAAATGACAAAAATTAATGAAGTTACCAAAAATAACATAAAAGTGGGGCCAAAGCACTTAATTTTCCCTCCATTCATATATCCCCTTTTTATAACAACACCTCCAAAATAAGAATGGGGCTAAAAAAGAATGGAATCAGTGAGGCAGAAAGAAAAAAGTTCTATAAAGTTTGAGTGTCAAAACTGTATTTACATTTCAAGGGGAAACTATAATTATAGGTAACAGACTCACACTGTAAGGAAACTAGGTCAGTAGGAGCTCTTTATAATATGATACACAACACAAATTTATACCCTTTCAGAGAGGCAAAAATTACTCCCCTAATGATTATTTTCATCATTCTGCTATATCCTTAGTGGGAACCCTCCTCAACTTACTGCTACTTCTATACATGACCCTCTTCCTATTTATTTACATATTTATTTTTGGTTTTTTGAGAAAGTCCTTATCTCCAGGCTGGGCTTGAACTCACTCAAACTCAAAGCGATCCTGCCTCAGTCAGTGCTAGGATTACGGGCCTGTGCTACCACTCTAGGCTACTTCCCTTCCTTTTTAAAACCACCTTCTAAACCTTTGCAATCTTTTTTCATATCAGTGCCAATTTCCAACCTTGTATTCTTTCTAACATTTTACAGAACATCTTCATAGATATCCAAGGTCAGGGAGCAGAAGTTGAACTAGTCATAGCACTAACATCAAAGAAACTCCTGAAACTTAGAAAAGAACTGTCTGGGATGTCTGAACTGCACCCTCCTTAAAAGATAAACAATGCTACCTTCCAACCCAATCCCACAACAATCCTAAATTCTTTGAAACTAAAAATAGTTCACTTGTTTCATCTGCCAGCAGATGGTCAGACTATTTTTAATTCAGGATTCTCCAGAGCAGGAGTGGATCAGACTAAGCTAGGGCAGCCTTGACACCCTTACTTTGCAGAGCTCAAAGTTCATAGCAGAAAACTGAGAAGGCAGGTACCAAGTGAGGGCAACCAAGAGTTGTTCAGAACCTGAGGGCTTCACATCAACTTTAACAATGAAAGGGGTGTCTTTTTTTTGGGTTTTTTTTTTGTTTGTTTGTTTTTACAGCTATTCTTCAAAATAAAATCTGACAAGTTGGAAAATTTGAAGTAAGCCTTAAATTATTCTGCATACCTTTTAAAGGTTTATTTTCCTTTCATGAAAATAAAAGTTACTTTATGTAGTGTCTTTAAAAAGGGGTTCTGTTTTAATAAAAATTTCTACATATTTTCTAAAAGTTATACTTTTAGGCCAAAAGAATGTTCTTATGAACACATGCAAAGTATAATTTCAGAAATATTTACAGAAAACTCAGTTTTAATTGGCCTAATAGTTTAATTTAACTGAATACCAGCAATCATATGGCAATAAGGTGATTTTCAAACACCAAAAAAGAGCTAAAAGTCTGGTATACCACATATTTTTTTGTTTGCTGTCCATCTCTCTTCATCTCCATGTTAGTATTAAACAAATATGTGAGGGGAGAGAGAACACAGCCAAGCATATTTATAAGGGTTGTAACAAAACCAGGCATGGTGGCCCATATCTGTAATACCTGGTACTGAGTAGGCAGAGCCAGAAGGATTACAAACTTAAGGCTAGTCTGAGCAACTTAGACCCTGTCTCAAAATAGAGATTTAAAAAAAAACAAAAAGCGGGGGATGTAACAAGGGGTTGAATGTTTGCCACACATGTAAAAAAGGCCCTGTGTTGAATATCCAGTACTACCAAATAAAAAAAAAATGAAGAAGAAAGATAATAATGGCCATAAAATGAGCCCTGTGCCTCCACCATCCAATCTCAACATGCTCTCAATCTATACACCAAAGATGACCAAACCAGTCCATTCCTGTTTGCTTTCCCATCACACATTATCAAGAAACCACAGGAGGCCTGGCACAGGTCTCAAAAGTAAAGAAGAAAAGAAATAGCTGTAAGAGTTTCCAGGGACAACACGTATTTGGGGATTTCAACTTACTGCAAGATATTAAACTTTCTGCAAAGATGAAACGGGTTATCCCACTGACCTATGCTTGAGTGATAATGTTGATGGATGACTGGAAAGGAAAAAGTTCATCAGGGATTCACTACCATGAGATTACACACTGAAAATTTACTTTATAGTAATTTTAAATGAAACTTTTATGAAATATGGAGAAAATACCTTATGTATTTTAAGTACAGAAAGTACCCTGAAGCCTAGTCCCTGCATGAGTAGGCACAGTCCACAAAACAAGCTTCTGCTAACTATATGGAAGGGTCAAAAAAAGTAGAATAGAACACCCTGGTACAGCGGGCACACACAACACCGTATAATTTTTACATCTAGAAATGACAGGGACCCATTTAAAGAGCTATAGGCCCTCCAAAGACGCCAAGCAAGGGTGGCAGAAACACTAAATGCACAAGTTAACACAAAAGTATATTCATATTCATAGCACATTAGAGGGGATGCAGGTAGCCAAGCAATCATTAAATTTAAGATTCTAGTTTTACTGAAAAGGGACTTAAGGCCCAGGGACTTGCCTAATACTGCTAGGTAACAGAACTGGGATCCCAGACTTTCATTCCCATGAGCTATGTCCATTAAAACATGTTTGTTTATGTTAGTATTTTGGAGAAGAGAAAATACATATAAGTAGATGTAAACTATACTAAATATATATAAGTAGATGTAAACTACTCTATTATATATGAGTAGATATAAACGTATTTCTTTAGCTATTTAGAAATAATATTAAAATATATTTTAACATGGAAAATCTCAGTTCTCAGAACTAAAACTTGCACTTGAATCTCCTTATGTTCTTTATATTACCAAATTATTCATAGACCAATATGTAACAATTCTTTTAAAAATCCTAATATCACTCCCTGTCTCATGTTACTCCAAAAATTATTCCTATCAGGACCCGGGTATAAATTAAATTTCTCACCCTACAGAACTGTCTTCTCACATATCTGGAACAGTCTTCTGTTAGGTACACAAATAAAATGGGAACTTCTGATCAATGAGGGAGGCAAAAAAAAAACCAAAAACCTAAAGCCCACTATACTACAAATTCTAACATTTTTAAGCTGAACTTTCTTCAATGTTTTTCATATCACCAATTTTAAGAACCCAGAAAAAACTATATAGCATATTATAAGTTAAATGATAATATTCTGTTTAATAATTAAAAACAAAGTTGCTTTTAATCTGCATTGAGCCCGTACTTAAGCATACATTTAAATTATTACGGGCTTTTCTTTGCACCTTCAAGAGCTTTTTCCCCCAAAGCCCATTTAACAAGCTTCATTTCTTTCCCATTTGACTTAATCTATATCCAGTAGCATAAAATAAAATATAAACATCAGGAATATAGCTTTGTGTTAAATATCCTGGCTGCTCCTTCGATTGATGCAAAATATCAGTCAGTGTTCCCCCTTTAACAGTATCTTATCTGCCTATGCTGGCTATAGGTATTGTTGGGATTTTCCCCGCTTCGGGCTTCATTACCCTAGCTCTCTTCCCTCTGAACCGTAAATCACAATTGAAGCCCCGAGAGCAGCTGTCACTGTCCAGACATGTGGTTAGTGGGTGTCTCTGTCTTTTTCATTTTCCTCATCTCAAACACTCCTTTTGCACATTACCTAAAACCAATTTATCTGAAGGTGTCTTTCCTTCCCGTTTTCACACCGCCACCCCCTCTCTTAACCTCTCTCTGCTCTTGCTCTTCCAGGTCAGTCCAGTCGGCCACACATTACTGTTTTTCCTGTGGCAGAGGCGGAAGGATGTCAGAGCGGACTGCACCTCCCGCAAACCCCTTCTGGAGACTGTCAACAAGGGAACTTCAGCCTCTCTTCCCAAAGTATCGCACCAACCGATAAAGTTATTGTAATTACAACACGGAACGCTTCCCACGCCCAATCTTGACATATCGCCCCACCTCCATTTCCAAGCTAATAAACACCGGCTTATCTTCCGCCTCATCACAAAGGGTGGTATCCCGTCCGCACCGCACGGCCCACCGACAAGATCCTCGGTGTCCCGCTGAGCCCTCGCACTCCGGTGCCCGGCCGTCCTAAGCCCTGCCGCGTCCTGGAGCCCAGCGGGCCGCCCTTCCTCCTCCACCCCCCCGCGCCCGCCGAGTTACTGTCAACTCCGGGCGGGCAGCAGACAGCGCCGGCGGGCCCGGGACAAACCCCGGCGCCCCACCGCCCGCGGGCGCCCCCACCCCGGCCTCCGCCCGCTCACCTAACGCCACCTCGCAAGCTTTGCGCAGCTGGGAGTGATGCGCCTTCTTCACTTCCTTGTCGGCCAAAATCTTCTCCAGGGCCCGGGTCAGAAACATGTTCTTCGTCTTCTTCCCTTCATACATGGGCGCAGAGGCGGCGGCGGCGGCTCGTCCGTCCCGCAGCTCCCGGCGGCCGGAGGAGGGGCGGGGAGGAGGGCGGGCG
>NW_004955444.1:11950833-11986007 GCF_000276665.1 Chinchilla lanigera | reverse complement strand
GCTCGGGAACTTGCCCTTGGTGCGCCTGTCGACAGCTCAGCTGCCGAACCAGCCCCTGGTCCTGCCTCTACCCCAGCCGGTTAGGTAGGACTTCCCGGGTACTCGGCGCCTGCTTCTCTGACTTTTTGCAGATCTCGTCGGCGGGAGCACAGTCTTTAGTTCGCAGGGTCACAGAAACAGCAGCATCGCTCATTCTCAACCACGCCGGGTTTGCACCTGCCACGCTGGACTCAAAATGCCCTTCCCAGGCGCTCGAAATTGCTGTCCAGGACCGTGCCCTCCTGCTACCCCGCCGAGGATTCTCTGTTGGGAAAAGTAAGCTAAAACTCAGTTGACAGGGATTCAGAAATGTTCCGTCTCTGTGTAGTATAAGTACATGAACTCTAGGTTTCAGATTGTTTTTGAATTGACTCTGAAGTTAAAGTGCACGCCTCTAAATTTGAGTCATTTATAGGAAAATGGATGCCCCTTGAGGCGCTAATGTGAAGTGAAATAAATCAGACACACAAATTTAAATATCGCATGGTTCTTTTATATGAGAATCTCGCAGTATAAGTAGAAGAGCAAAATAAAAAAATAGGTAATAGGAAACAGATCTCTTTGCAAATTCGTAGGGGACCAAGAGATGGAGGGAGGAAGGAGAGAGGAAAGAGAACCTAAAAATTAAGATGTGTTATTTATGTGTTATGTACGTGTACAACTCTCCGTGATGAATGTACTGCAAACATGTACTAATAAAAATAATTTTTAAAAAGAAGCTTTGCAAGACAAAAAAGGGTGTGCGTTTGACTGATATCCCTTAAAGAACTCTGTGTTTCTCAAGAAAAGGAAATCAGTTTGAGGTGAAAAAATCTAAGTACAAACAGATTAATACCTGTGATTATGTGTCTGCTTTGGTATCAAGAAGAATTTAAATTTCTGCGTTTTTTTTTTTTTCTTTCTGAGCAAAATAATGATAAAGAGTACTATAAAATACATGCAAACAATTTACATGGTGGTCTAGGACCAGCGCTCCAAATTCCAATCTACTGTATGGATCCATCGACACAGGATCTTTAATTGTTACACTAACTTTCACTATTCTTTTTCCATTAGATTGTGGTAGCTGTGGACTTGGCCTAATGCAGCCATCCAAACCTACGGATATAAAAGCTATGATATGTCAAGATTTGGAACAAGCAGAAAGCCATAGGAAATAAAAATGGAAAATTTGAAGGTGACCCAGAATTAATATGGACAAGTAGTTTTTTTGTTAGGTTTGTTTTTTTTTGAGACACTGTCTCTCTGTATGGTCTAAGCTGGCCTCGAACTCACTGTGTAGCATAGGCTTGCACCAGTCCTCCTTTGTCAGCCTCCTGAGTGCTAGGATTACAGGCCTGTGTAAAACTTGATCATCCTGAGGAACAAATCTATAAATTCACTGATTATGTTTTGAAGACTATCTCTAGATTTTTGGAAATTAAAGATTCATTATATTCCTATATCAAATATGACTGATTTCTATGTACAATAATGATTTCTATGCTTTTTGAGAACAAACTCCATTTTTAATTTTCCTTTTTCTTTTTCATAATGTGTCAGGTATTGTTGAAAATACTATCTGCTCACCAAGTCCATTTATGGTTCTTCTCCTTCTTCAGCAAAAGTTATATTAATATTTTCCAGCCTCCCCTGCAGTTGGATGTAGCCTTTAGGTTTAGTCCCTTAAAACCAACAAACAACAATAAAAACTTCCGCAAGCTATGTCCCATGATCATTTCCCTTGTATGTTCTGTGGCCATATACTAAAGATAACAGAAACGCAACTTAGGAGTCCAAGTCTCAGACTTACTTCAAGCAGAGCCACCCACCCATTAGGAATGCCTGTTTTGGATTTACATGAGCACAGTAAACTATTTAGCTAGCCTTATTCTAAATGACATACTGGGGACTCCTTAATGAACAACACAGAGATCCTTGCATTTGAGTATCTCACAGTCTACCTCTTGGCAGCACAATTTGTAATCATCTTGTCTGCTTGCTTTTTTATTAATTGTTTCCTTCATAAAAGCAGGGACTTCATTTGACTGTACACACCTATGTACCTAGCATCTACAATATTGCTGACATAGGACAGGCATTTGATATAAATTTGTTAAGTAAAAACTTGAACAAATGAAAGACGCTGGGCTAAGTCAAGCACAATATGCTGTTGTGGAACTTACAGTAGGTAGTAGGAAAAGAGATACAGTATTTAACAGATCACTAGTGAGTATATAATTATAGATCTGTAAAGTATAGTTAAAGAGTGCTAGAAGACAATCTGCTTTAGATTATGGATTTAGGGATGTATTCCTAAAAGAAGTGATAGTTAAACTGAGACCTGAAGGAAGAAGAAAAAATTAACTAAGTCAGTGTATGGGGATGGGGGAAGCTTGGCAAGTTCAGGAAACAAAAATAGTATGGCTAAAAATTAGGATAAGGGGAAAATGTTACCAGTGAGGATGAAGAGGGAGCTAGAAGCAGATCATATGGAATCTTGTTGGCTCTGTTATAGATTTGAGATTTCATCCCAATGGCAGTGGAAATCCTTTGAAAGTTTTTCAGTAAGGGATGAAGTGATAAAATCGGTGATTTTTAAAAATACCCCAACACTCTGGGAGCCTGAAATGGGATTTCAAGTTTGAACCCAGGTTAGACAACATAGCAATTTAGTAAGTCGCTATATTAAGAACAAAAACCAAACCATACACACACACACACACACACGCACACACACACACACACACACACACACAGTGTAGAAAATGGAGGGGGAGCAAGAGGGAGTGAGAACGGTGAGGAGTTGATTAAAACAGGATGGCTTGGTCTAGGATCTAAGGCTTCCAGGTGTGCTTGACTTCAACAGACCAGTGGTGGCAGTGGAGCTGGAACAAAATGGCCAGACTTGAGACACTTTTGTGGAAGAATGGTTAGAACTTTTGCCTTGGCATGCAGGTGAATGAGAGAAAGAGGTCACAAATGAATGCCAGGTTTCTAATGAGAACCAGTGAATGGATAGAAATGCCCTTTGTAGAGATGGGCTAGGCTCGAACAGGAGCAGATTTGAGGGTGAGAGTTACGCTTTTCAATTTTAGAAGAATCGGCTCCTTTGAGATATGACTGACCTTTTCAGAAGGAATGATTTTCACCCTTCTTTTGTGAGAGGACATTTTCTCTTCCTCCCTTGCTAGGATCTCTGAAAGGAGTGAGTTGTAGATAACCTTGGGAAGTAGGCACCCCACCCACATGTTAACTCTGACCTAAAACTAATGTAGGATTAGATTCTAGAATAAAGCTGACATGCTTGAAAGATAAAGAGAGGAAGAATATTTTCAAGCTTTTATTAACAAGTATTCAGAGGGTACCAGGCTCAGGCAATTTTTACATGAAATTATGGGTACATTTCCCTGTGTATGTGTTTCCTTTTATGTTTTATTAGTTTTGTTTGATGCTTATACAATTATTCAGATAAATCCAATCTCAGTATTCACTTGGATTTGACTCCTTGCACTTTTCAAAATATATGAATTGTATCTCTGAACTTCTGAAATGCCTGTCATCCTGTAAATTTTAAAGTAACTTTTCTTATACATACTTTCCTCAGTCCATTTTGTCACTCAGTCTATAATTTCACCTTCTTATCACCTAATAATCTGCTTTACTTTCCCTTTCATCTATAACTTGCTATACATTGACTGCTTTGACTTTTCTCTTTGGGTAATTTTCCCACTTTGGTTCCAAAAGAGTCAAATAATATCAAACGATGATTTGAGTTGTAGTGTCTGTTGTTGGTGTGTTTTACTATCATCCTTCTAAATATTGAGATAAACTCAGTGTAACATGAAAATTAAAATCTGAATTAAAAATTTTTTTGGGTTTTTCTTTTTGTCTTTTTCAGACAGGGTTTCACTATGCACTTCAGGCCGGCCTTGAACTTACTTTGTAGCCCAGGCTGGCCTTGAACTCACAATGATCCTCTTGCCTCAACTTCCCAAGTGAAAAAATTTTTTGTGTGTACTGGGATTTGAACCCAGGATCTTCACACTGAGCTACATTCCCAGCCCTTTATTTTTTATTTTTTGAGAAAGGGTCTCATTGAGTTGCTAAGTTGCTGTACATTTGACTCAAAACAAAATAAAATACTATGATGACTCTCATGATTCTCAGTTCTTAGAGCTTTCAAAACATTCCTCAGTCTGACTCCTGAATTCTGCAGGGGAGGGAAAAATATTCTTTTTCCCTGTACTCAGAGTAGATGAGTAGTTGGGTGGAGCCTGCAAATTGGATTAACAAAACATACACTAGTTTATTTGTTTATTGCATGTACACATGCAAACACTCAAATAACTCAAGGGTATGCTTAAAACTTATATAGCGTCTTAGTAAAGAACAGTAAATCTATTGGTCTGCCTTTGATTGCTGGGACAAAATACCTGACAACCACAACTTCTAATAGGAGAAGAAGTTTATTTTTAGCTATTTATGAGGTTTCAGTCCATGGCCAGCCAGCTCCAAAGCAGAAACATCATGGTGGAAGGACATAGCATAGGAACGGTGCTCAACTCATGGCACCCAGGAAGCAGAACATAGAGAAGGAGACAGAGAAAGGGTCAGGGGCCAGGGGCTAGCCAAAGCTCCTGTTATGGTTTATTTCTGTGTGTCCCCCCAAAGCCTCAAGCGGCCATGGGGCAGGCTTTTAGAGTTTGATGGGTGTGAGAGCTATACCCACCCTGGGATGGATAGTTTGCATATGTAAGGGAGAGGAAAAGGGTGCTTGAGGCGATTCCTCCCCCATTCCTCCCTGGTGTGTGCTTGCTGCTTTTGCTGTGTTCTGTCACCCTGAGCTGTAGCTCTCTGCCATGTGCCACTCTGCCTTCTAATCTGCCAAGTACCGACTGAAACCTTCACAAACTGTAAGCGAAATAAACTTTTCCTTCCTTAATTTTGGGCATCAAGTATTTTGTCCCAGCAGTGAGAAAAAAGTAACTAAGACAGCTCCCAAGGTCATGCACTCCCCACTTCCTCCAACTGGGCTGTACCTCCTAATAGCCCATACAGCTATGAACTCAATGGGTTAACCCATCATTGAGGTTTAGTGCCTTCACAATTCAGTCATCCCTCCAGGAGTGTCTTAGTCCAGTCACATTGACAATCAAGAGCAACAGGCACAAAATATTTAGAGAGGTGACAAGATAGGAAAAGATAGAGTTCTTAGTATAGCCAATTTGGGAAATTAAATTTAGGGGAAAACAGTGGAGGATAGAGCCTAATAGTCAATTTTGCTATATAAATTCCTGTCTTAGTTACTTTTCTCTTTGCTGAGACAAAGTA
Source organism: Chinchilla lanigera (assembly GCF_000276665.1). Taxonomy (NCBI): domain Eukaryota; kingdom Metazoa; phylum Chordata; class Mammalia; order Rodentia; family Chinchillidae; genus Chinchilla; species Chinchilla lanigera. The sequence goes on along the minus strand of NW_004955444.1, from coordinate 11,980,655 downwards.
CCCGACACTCGGAGTTAAAGGAGGAAAGATTTATTGTAGCTCACAGTTCGTAGAAGTTTCAGTTCACAGTTGACTGGTTCCGAGGTAGGGCAGCACAGCAGAAAGGTGTCACACAGTAGAAATAGTTCATGGTGGGCAGAAGGCAGAAAGGCAGCAAAGTAGCAAATGACAAGCAACCACAGCAGCCCCCTTTGTGTTCCTTATATTCTAGCCAGGCTACCTCCCCTTAGGGCAGGTAGCACTCACATCCAGAGTGGGGCACTCTTCATCCTAGTAGTGCACCAAGAATCAATCCTAGCATCACACACTCTAGATCCAGCCACCTCCCAAAACCTCTGAGTACATGAGGCTTTGGGGGACATCTAGACACAAACCATAACAATTCCTCTGGTAGGGTCTTTATGCTGATAGAGGTCTAGACTTGTCTCCACTAATTAGCTTCTATCCTTCCATGTCCAGAGGGGAGGTGACCTTTAAAAATTTATGTCCTGATTTTAGGCAAATAAGGGAAGAGTTGGGAGATTTTTCTTGTATCTGCTTCTTAATTGCCTTCAGTTCAAAATAATCAGTACACCAAAGTGGTTGTTTTAGGGTGGCATATAAAGCCACCCTTCACTTTTCAACTAATTCCCTATAGTAATGATAATAGTTAACATTTATCTAAAGTTTATTATGAGCCAGGTATGACAACCAAACGTTAATGTTTTGCAGAATAATAAAATTGAAAGCATATGCTCTTAAATTTTCTTAGAAATTTTGAAGTGTGCTATTCTCTATGCAGGTAAAAAGTACTCATTTTCAATCCATAGTACTATTCTCTACTTTCATGTACACATTGTTCTAATTTTTCTTGTAAAGTCATACTAATGATAGCTCTTACTCATTAGTTATATAGGTGGCATGAAACTCTTAAGATGCTTAATCTTTTTTTTGAGACAGGGTCTCACTGTGCAGTTCAGGTTGGCTTTGAGCTCAATTTGTAGCCCAGGCTGGTCTTGAACTTGCAACAATCCCCTTGCTTTAGCCTCAAGTGCTGGGATTATAGATGTGTGCCACCATGCCCGGCTAAAATGCTTAATCCTATACAATTTGGTGACATATATTACTAACTTTTCACAGAGATAAAAAAGGTTAGAGAAGTCAATTGTCCAAGTTTACAATATAGCAGAGCCAAATATAAATCTACTTTTATCACTTGCTAAAGTTTACATATACTCTTACCAATGTTTTGTCTTCTTCCCTTAGTTGCATTTTTGCATATATTCATTTGAAAATGGCTTTTCATCAGTACTGTAGTATTGTCATTTCAATGCAGAATCACATCTTCTCTTTCTTTTAAGACTACTGTAAACAGCAAGTAAATTGAACTGAGTTTTAAATATTAATAAGTGGAAATTAATCTTTGTAATGAAATCAGGTTGTTCCAAAGCAAAAACAAAAACAAAACCTTGCTTTTTTATTTTTTGGAAAAAAGTAAAACAAAATTTCGTAACAAAGTAATAGAAGAATAACAATAATTAGTACATTGAGTATGGTTATCTTTAAAGTAGTGAATCAGAGTACAAGATATGGGCTTAAAATATTCTCCAAATAGTATTGGGTTTGTAGTTTAAAACTTTCTGGCAAAAGAAAATTTTAGGACCAGATAGTTTCATTAGTGAATTTTCATCAGTGAAACTTTCTGGTAAAAGAAAATTTTAGGACCAGATAGTTTCATTAGTGATTTAAATCAAACATTTAACAAAGAAATAATTCTTTCAGAAAGTAGAGGGAACACTTTTCAACTCATGAGGCCAGCATAAAATTGAAACCAATGCTAGATTAAAAAAAATACAAAAAGAGACCAACTGACAGATACTCTTCTTGAAAATAAATGCAAACATGCTCAACAAAGTATTAATCAAATTTAGAAATACATAAAATGGGCTGGGGATTTAGCTCAGCGGCACAGTGCCTGCCTGGGAAGCGCGAGGTTGTGAGTTCCTTTCCTGGTACCAGAAAAAAAAAAAAAAAAACTAGAAATACATAAAATGAGTACACCACAACCAATAAAGGGTTCATGGTGGGAATACAAAATGGTTTAATATTCAAAAATCAAGCAATGCAATTGACCATATTGACTAAAAAGAAAAACTACTTGACCATTTACTCAATTAAAAAAAGGCATTCAACATCCATTCATGATGAAGATTTGGCAAACACCCTCAACCTTATAAGAGATATCTTTAAAAATCAGCTATTATACTTAATGGCAAAAAAACTGAAAGCTAGGATTCGAAACAAGGATGTCCATTCTCATGACTGCTATTCACAGCATACTGAAAATCATAGCCAATACTATAAGGCAAGGAAAAGAAAAGACACACAGGTTAGAATGGAAGAAACAAAGTGTTCTTCTTTATTCGACATAATTGTCTATGTAAAAAAAATCTCAAAGAATCTATAAAAAAATTCCTAGAACTTATAACAAGTTCACAGAATATAATACATAAAAATGAATTGTATGATTATATATGTTATGGTTTAAATCTAGAGTGACCTCTGAAGGTCTCATGTATTAAAACGTGGGGCTTTTTGAAAGGTGATTCAATTATGAGGGTGCTATTAACCTAGCAGAGGAAATTTCAAGATAGCCCAACATTCATGCTGTTGGGGACCACTACAGAGTGGCTCTTAGCAAGATTTAATATTAACCAATTGGCTTTCCATGTTTACCTGTGAGTTGTCTGAAGCTTAAGCACCTTGTCTGACAAGGTAAGATGGCAGTTGAGGATGTTTGGCTCTAACCCCAATTAACTATGAGGAGACTACAAAACCCTCCTACAATAAATACCAACCTAAAGATAAGGTAGTTCTCCTGATTGACATAATTTACTACTTGGGAAAATTCTCCCAAGGTCCTGTGAGATTCCTGTGTTTTCTTGAGTATCCTCCTCCTTTGTTTGAAAACCAAATAAATACGGGCCACCCAGAGAAGTCTTTGGCTAACTCAGAGAATACTGAAGCTGTAAGAGAGTTAGTCCCTCCTGGAGCCCTGAAATCATTTCTACTGTCTCATTTATTTAAGCCTTCGCCATCCACTCACTTGGGCGATTGCAGGCCTGATCAGCCTGCAATAACTTAGGGTTATTTAAGCCAGTTTTTGATACATGCCATGGTGTGGGTACTGCTGGCAGCTTTTAGCCAGATTTATAGTGAGAATAGACAGAGCAGAAAAATTTTAAAAACTTAAATTTTGCCCAGAAGGTATCACATTTGTTTTTTTAATTTTTATTCTTTTACTTTTTAAAGTGATTTATTCTTTTTAGTGAACAAAAATAATGAACTTAATCCTAATACAAGTTCTTAAAGGCCTGAATTAACAAAAGAAAATAGCCAGTAGTGATTTCTAGCTTGGCAGACTGGTTTGTTTTTGATCTCATACAAGTCTGCTGATGTGACTGCAGTAATACAAATGACAGGGACATGCTCTGCTTTCCTACTATTACAAAGTCATCTGTTTTTGGAGGCTCATCCACAGCACTGATTGTGCCGTGAACTTAAAGCTTCCAGTCTGACGGCACATTTTTAAAGGAGAAAATGATATAGAGACAAACAAATAATATGTATACAGTGGACTTGGCCATTTCTCTTGTTATAAAAGGATTGGTTATTGTTCATATGCATAAATTTCACAGTCACACATCTTAAACTTTAGGAACAAAAGTCTAACTCTTAAAGGAGTACAGTTTATAGGGAAAAACTGTCTAAGCCTCAATACTGATAAAGATCACTTCATGATGAATAAAATGTTTAACCAGCAGTTCTATGCCAACCACTATCTTAAGAGCTATGGTTTCTTACCTGAGAAGAAACTGTTAAAATGAATCTCTTTAGCACATGGGAGGACTTGATGTCCAACTCAGAGGCACAATCAAAGCATATAAGTGAACAAAGTAAACTACTTTGTAGAGATGAAGATTTTAAAAAAACCATGGACATAACATTAATTTTAGCCTCTGGAAAATAATAAGTTTTCCACACACAGGAATCACATTTAAAGTTGAGGCCAAGGAGAGCAAAGCTGCTGAAAAGATTAGCATTAAAAAGAAGCCAAGTACTCTGCATCTGGACAATAATAAAGATGAATTGAGGGCACTTCAGGAAATGACTGACCCTACCCATCCCAGGCTCAAGGGTATAAAAGGAAAACTCTCTTGAAAGACTTTGCTTTGAGAAGAGAGCCTCCAGGTGCTCTGCTCATTCAGGGACAACTAGGATAGTGTTTCCTTGAGGTCAGTGGTCCAGGCACTGCACCCTTGGTTCAAGGAGGCCAAGCTACTTTTCAGGCTAGCATCAAACCTTTGCATCTCCATGTGGTGCTGGTTTTTAAGCCATGAAGAATGCAGGAGTCATTGGGTCATGGAGGTTTCCACCCAGCACTTGAAGGAAGACTGGGGAGGCCAGGCAATGTGCTCCTGAAAGGGTAATGTGTAAAGATATGAAAGTGAAGCCAATGGTGCACTTAAAACCCTAGGATGTTGGAGATGCCAGGAACATGAAATGTCTGTTGAGGAAAACCACAAATAGTGAGTGATATCAGCCCGAAAGAGGTCATGTGGACTGCAATTGGCAAGGCCATGGGGGCAGGGCTGCCCTTTGGTGCTCACATCTCATCAAAACCTGCCCTGGGTGTGGGATGTGGAACCACAGGATTTAATATTTGCCCTGCTGTGTTTTGTCTTTCTTTGCTCCTTTTCCTTCCTTTTATTCATCCTTTTTAGAGCGGGGATGTTTATTCTGTGTCATTGTGTACTGGCAATATTTAACTTTCTTTTGGATTTTTTAAAACTTGCATCTTGTTTTTTATTTTAAAGAAAATAAAAAAATAACAAAATAACAACAACTGACAAAACCAAACAACACAAGAACCAAAAAAAATACAGGATTTCAAAACAAAATGTAGGAATTAACAGTGGTTGTTATATTACATATTGTTATCTTCAGTGAAGTTGCTCAGATTACCAGCTGTAAGAATGCAAGATTAATCATTAGAGAGAATCATTAAAGAGAATAAAAAGTAGTAAAAAACAATAGAAACAATAGAGAGCTTCACTAAATAAGATGGTAGGAATTCAACAATGGTTTTTTTTTTGGGGGGGGAGGTTTCCTCTGGTACCGGGAACCGAACTCACAACCTTGCGCTTGCCAGGCAGGCGCTTTTGCCGCTGAGCTAAATCCCCAGCCCCAACAATGGTTATTATATTGCATATTGTTGTCTTCAAGTTAGTTGTTCAGATTACCAGATATGTGTGTAAAATTACTCAAGAAAACAAAAATTAAGCATTCATTGTTCCTTTCAATAAACCATTAGATATCAGCAGTATAATTATCCCAGATATCCTTGTACATAAATACATATATATTTTTTCTCTTCCTTCTTTCTTCTTTTCTCCTTTCCCCCATCCCAGTTGTTCCCTCCCTTTGAGCAATTTCTTTCCCTTTCACAATATCTGTTGTATCTGTTGGGTTTTCTTTACTCTTTCAGGTTCTGGCACTAGGGAGACAAAAAGGGGCCAAACATGTTCACTGGAAGAAAGATAACCTATTTAATAGGTGATGCTGGGAAACTGGCTTTCCACATGCCAAAGACTGAAAGTAGATCCATGTCTATCACCATGCACTAACCTAAAGTCAAAATGGATCAAAGATCTAAATATTAAAACAGAAACACTAAATCTACTGGAGGAGAAAGTAGGTAGAAATCTTGAAGACATAGTGGTAGGTAGACAGTTCATGAACAAACACCAAGCTGCATGGGAAATATTTCAAAGAATCAACAACTGGGATTTCATATCATTGAAAAGTTTTTGCACATCAAAAGAAGTCACCAGCAAAATGAAAAAAAAAAAAAACCCACAAATTGGGGAAAAAATTTAGCCAACTGTCCTTCAGACAAAGACTTCTATCTAGAACATATAAATAATTAAAAATTCAAAGACCCAATCCAGAAATGGACATCTGAGATGAATACACACTTCTCAAATGAAGAAATACAAATGGCAAATAAATATATGAAAAAATGTTCCACATCAATGGTCATTCTAGAAATACAAATTAACTTTCTTTTGGATTTTTACAGAGGCTCATAAATAACAATTTATCTTGAGTCTCATAGTAGACTTTGGATTTGGACTTTTTTCAGCAGCATTTGAACTATTATGACTTGGAGATTCTTAGGGAGTCACCAAATGCATTTCACATAATGAGATGGGCATGAGACATTTATGGGTCAGGAGCAGAATGTTATATCTTAGGTCTACAATATCTCCCAAAAGTTTCATGTATTCAGAACTGAGTAATTTATAGCTGAATCTGCCATTAAAAGGTGGGGCCTGCTTGGAAGACAGGTCACTAGGAGCATATACTGGAAGGGTATATTCTTATACACATCCCCCTGCTTCCTGAGTAGCTTTCCTATGCCCAGGCCCTTCCACTATCCTGTTCTGTCTTGAAGCTAACCAAATATATACTGAAAGCCATGTGCCAAAATAAACCTTTTATCTTTTAAGTATGGGTGTCCAGGTATCTTGTCCTAGCAATGGGAAAGTGACTAATATGAAATACTATCAAAGTAGGGGCTGGGGATTTAGCTCAGTGGCAAAAGTGCCTGCCTGGCAAGCACAAGGTCGTGAGTTCAATTCCTGGTACTGACAGAACACAAACAAACAAATGAAAAAAATGTTATCAAAGTATTTTTGAAAACCAAAATTAAAAAAATACAATTTATAAAACAACCAAAAAATGAAATGCTTGATTATAAAAATAAAACAAAACATATACATGATCCCTATGCTGAAAACAACAAAAATACTATTTAGAGAAATAAAAAAGACCTAAATAATTATAGAAATGTGTGTTCATAGATTGCAAGACATTGTAAAGAAGTCAATTAATTTGAAGGTTTAGTGTAATGCCAATCCTCTAGTTATAGACAAGCTTATTCTGAAATTTATATGGAAGGACAGAATAATTAGAGTCATCATAAGAATTTTTTTAAAAGAAGGACAAACGTAGAGTAATCGTGAGAATCAAGGCAGTGTGGTACTGGCTAAGGGATAGGCATATAGATCATAAAATAGCATTGAAAGTCCAGGTATAGAGTCACAGAAATATAGCCAACTGATTTTTGACAAAGCTGCAGAGGCAATTCAGTGAAGAAAAAGTATTTCAAGAAATGGTGTTGGGACAATTACACCTCCATATGTTAAAAAATAAATAATAAAAAGGAAAGAAAAACTAGGCATTGTAGCACATGACTGCAATCCCAACTACTTGAGGGACTAAGGCAGTAACATAAGAAATTTGAGACTAGCTTGGCAACTTGGTGAGATCCTGTCTCAAAAAATAAAAAGGGTAGAGATGGTAGCTCAGTGATAGAAGTTTTGCCTAATGCATGAAGCCTTGGGTTTATTTCTTATTACTGAAGGGGGAGGAACCTCAATCTAAATGTCATAATTTATATGAAAATTAACTGAAAAAAGATCAAACTATAAAATGCAAATTTTTCAGATAGAAAAAGGAAAAACTGATCATGATTTGGGGTTAAGCAAAAAGTTCTTATAGATAACACCATCACATGACCCAGAAAGAAAAAAATTAATAAATTATACTGCACAAATTTAAAAACTTTTGTCTATCAATGACATCACTAAAAGATAAAAAGACTAACTGAAAAATGGAGAAAATTTTGGTTCAGTTCTAATATTTCATTGTTGATTTTTTTGTCTAATTGATTTGTCTTTTTGTGACAGTGAGATATTGATCCCGTAATACAATTGTATTCTTGCTTATTTGACTTTTCATGCATGTTAATATTTGTTTTATATAGTTGGGTGCACTAGTATTTGCTGCATATATATTTATAATTGTTATCTCTTTCTCTTGGATTGTTCCCTTTATAAGGATGTAGTGACCTTCTTCTTCATCTCTCTTAATCAGTCTCATCTTGAAATCCACTTTGCAAACAGAATAGCTACCCCTGCTTTTTTTTTTTTTTCCTGTGGTACCAGGAATTGAACTCACGACCTTGTGTTTGCCAGGCAGATACTCGTGCCACTGAGCTATATACCCGGCCCCTATCCCTGCTTTTTTCTGGGTTCCTGTTGCATGGAATATTGTTTTCCATCCTGTGACTTTCAGTCTATGAATTTCTTTTTGAATTAATGTGTTTCTTGTGTGCAGCATATTGTTGGATCTTGCTTCTTGATCCTGACAGTTTGTGTCTTTTGATTGATAAATTGAGACCATTAACATTAATGGTTATAACTGATATGTATTAACTTATCCTTGTTATTTTCCTGTTGCTGGTTTCCCCTTTTTTTCTCCTTCCTCTGTTTAATTGTTTACCTTGCATGGTGGATTCCTTTTCTTGGGGTTCATGGAGTTGTGGCCCTTGTTATCTCTTTCTAGAATGTCCTTCAAAATATTTTGTAGAGCTGGGTTGGTGGTTAAAATTTCCTCAGATATTCTTTGTCATGAAAGTGTCTTATTTCTCCACCAGTTTTGAAAGATAGTTTTATGGGGTACATCGATTTGGCTGAAAGTTATTTTCCTTTAGAATTTGAAATACTTCACTCCAAGCTCTCCTTAACTTGAGGGTTTGTTCTGAGAAGTCAGCTGTGATTCTGATAGTCTTTTCTTTATAGGTAATCTATTTCTTTTCCCTAACAGCTTTTTATAAAAACTCCTGATGCATTTCTTTTTATTTATTTATTTATTTTTATGTTTAAAATAATTAAAAGAAATAAACGATACCAAATTGAAAACAAGATGATAGGAAATTAACAATGGTCATTATATTGCATATTGTTATCTTTAAAGTAGTTGCCCAAATTACCAGATATAGGCTTATAAAATTGATCAAAACATCATACCACAGTGATATATGTGCACTAATGTTTACAGCGTCACAATTTGTCATAGCTAAATCTTGGAAACAACCCAAATCCTTAACAGCTTTTAAGATTCTATTCTTGTGGTGAGTTTCTGGAATCTTGACTATGATATGCCTGGCTGTAGATTTTTTTGATTGTGGTTAATTGTAGTTCTATATGCCTCACTTAATGTATGTCAAATTCTTTTTCTCTACCAGAGAATTTTTTGGCCATGACATCTGTGAACAGTTTTATATAATTTGTGCTATCTCCTGCTTTTTCATTGACTCCAATCAATCTTAAGTTATTCTTCTTTGTCTCATCTGGTGGCTGCTGTACTGATTTCTCATGGTCCCTTGCTATTTTTAAGAAATCTTTCTTTTCATGATTACTATTCACAAGCCTGTCTTCTATATCTGAAATCCTGTCCTTACATTAGTTTAATCTGCTGCAGATACTTTCAATGGAATTTTTATCCTCCTGCATATCTGCTTAAATCTGATTTATGGATTCCATTTCTTTCCTATTCTGAGCATTCATGTCTTCCATAATTTTCTTAAGCTCTGTTATTTTTTGTCTGTATCTGCTCTAAAGTCATTAAGCATGCTTTTCATTGTGGACACCATTTCTGCAGTTATCTGAGAAATTATTTTGATTTGATTTTTTCTAGAGCCTCATTCAATTACTTTGTTGTTAGTACTTCAGAGAGGCCAGGTGGGCTGCTTTTGGATTGTCTCACTTCATTGGCCCCTGGGTTTGCCTTTGATGAACTGATGGTCTGGGGTTGCATCTTGTTTAAATATCCTCTCATTTTCTTTTCTTTTTTTAAAGTTTAATTCCTGAGATGATGCTTGTAAATTGCCTATGCTGGGTTGCTTTATTGCTAGTATTTGGAATGCTTTGTAAATGACTACTTCTCTGAGGTATCTTCCAGGTGTAGCTGGTTTTTGGGTTTTGAGTCTGTTGCAAGGTCATACCTCTTCATTTTGTTAGGAATGAGAAGTTGCTGCCTGTTTGGCCCAACCCCTGTTTTTTTTTTTTTTTTTGGCACTGTGCCACAGTATTTTCTGTGACCTTTAATCAATTTCAGTCTTGAAATACCAAGAAGAAGAGCTGTTTAGAACAATTATGTCACTTTTGGCTGTAGTGGTACCATCAGCAATGACAATAGCATTAAACACAGCCTAGAAAATGACAGACTGAGCTAACCATTAATTTGCTACCTTTAACTGTATGAACTAGAGTAGTGATTATATAATAAAACCTAAAACAAACCAGAAAATTATACATAGTGTATAAGTCCTTAATATATTCATTTTTTTCCCTCAGGGGTTAAAATTTAAAATGAGTTAGAGAGAAAATAGAGAAGTGGAAGAAGGGAAAGAGATTATATGTAAGGCTGGAGGATGCAGGGGGATCATGCTAACTTTGGGAAACTATTGGAGAAGACTGGAGGGGAAGAGAAAAGGAAGAAATAAAAATAAGAACAGAGAAGAATCACAACCACAAAGAGGTTAGAAACCACATTCACACTCATATAAAAACATGATTGAACAATGGAGGAGAAAAAAACAAAAACAGAGCACAAAAAACAAAAACAAAACAACAGAAATCAAGAGAGAGAGAGAAAAAAGAAAGAAAAAGTCCACTTCCTGGTAATTCTCTTCTGTCACTGGTAGACAACATGTGAAGACAGAGTCCTGATTTGTGTTGATTTATTTCAGCAAGCTAGCAGTAGCTTTTTGTGGGGGTAGTGGATAATTGTAGTGAGCCTGCACCTTCTGGCCAAGACCAGACTCATTCAGCCTGCAGCCATCAGCACATCTTCCATGGACCTGAGCCTAGCTGGCAGCTGCTACATGGAGCTGGCAGCTACTCAGAGTTCTGAGCTCAGTTGACCCCTCTCCAAGACGGCTTCCAGCCAACCTCTCTTGCTCATGCAGTATGACAGCCTTCAGCATTCACCGCCAGCTAGAACAGTCCTTTACATCCACTCCTGCCTTCCACTGCTGTGTTCCTCTGTGGAGGCCTCTGGGGTTACCAACAGTCACCATGTGTCTGCAGCTTTTAACTGCTTGTCTACCATAGTGAGTCCCATCTCAGGGAGAAGGTGCCTCCGGCTACCTTCTTCTTCATTGGAGTTTCTCCCTTCACTCTCTTTATGGGCTTCAGTTCATGTTTGAGATCCTTCCTGAGTCCAGGGGAGCCACTTCCTTCCTTCTTATCTTCCTCACATTGCTATATTCCAGCATCTGGAGGGTGACTCTCAAAGGGACTCTTTCTCTGCTGCTTACCACTCCATCATTTGGGTGCTCCTCCTGGCTCATTTATTTTAAGTCATCCTGAATCTCCAGCACCTAAAACAGGCTAGTACACACAACAGGTACTCAATACATATTTGCTAAATGAGGGCTGGGTATATAATGGAGTCGTAGAGTACTTTTCTAGCACACATGAGCCCTGGGTCCAATCCCCAGCACCTGCTGCCCTGTGTGCTCCCCCAGCCTGTCAGCTGCCAAAAATTTTGAAAATGACATATTTGACAATTTATGTTTAAAATACATATTTTAGACTTTGGCAAAATGATGTGGGGTAAGTGACTGCAACTCAACCTCTCTGAGATTTGGAATTCAGACACTGGAAAAAAGAGAGATGTAGATCCCAGGAAGCAGGATGGATCTCACAGAAATATTAAAATCTACAAAGAAATTGAAGAGACAGTACACAACCTGGAATAGGGAAGGGACAGTCTGTTGTTTCTCCCCAGCTCCCAGCTGTGATTTGTGAGAAAGGGAGAATGAATCTACAGAGATGAATTGAAAGTTGGGGACTACAAAGGGCTTTAGGGAGAAACACAATGGTGGAACCAATTCTGCTGCCACATGAGTCCTTTAACAGGCAATAGCTGGTAAGTGACTTCAAGCACCTGCAATATCTTGGAAAAAGTGCTTCATCAGGCAGCATTTGAAGAAAGGGTTGATTGTTTGAATCCTGGACTCAGAACAGCTACAGGACAACTGTACTTCAGGGCTCCCAGTGTTATTTTCCCACAGTGACAGCCATGGGGGACAGTAACAGTCAAGAAGCCACAGTCAGGCTGGAAAGAGATCCCCTGAGGGGTTTTAGCTAAAGGAACAAGCCTCATGCCTATGGCCAGAGACTAGATATAGTCTGAGGTGCTCCAGATTTGAAAGTTGAGGCATTGGCACCCTTGCCTTATCCCTGCTGATACCTACTTAAAGCATGTATCTGGAGTCTGATTGCCTTTTTATATACCAGTGTGATCAGGGACACATTTTGACTTGAACACTGCCCTGAAATTATAGATCCTGGAAGAAAACCATACTTTCATAATCACAAGAAATCTTTAATTCTTTCCTCCCTTCTTTCTTTTTGTGAGTGTGTGCATTTTCTTTGGTTAGTTGGTTTTGTTTTCTTTTTCTTTGCTCCTTTCCTTCTTTCTTCTTCACCACTTTACTGGAGTTTGGGGATTTTCCTTTGTACTTTTCCCTTGCTTTTTTATCTTTTTTTCTTTTTGTTTCTGTCTTTATTTTTTCTTTTTCCTTTTAATTTTCTCCTTTAATTTTTTCTCCTTTATTGTACTCCACATGTAATTTCTTTTTCTCCCCTCTTTTTCTTTTATATTCTATTTCTCACCAGTTTTAGTCTCTTGCCTTTACCTAATTCTATAAATATCCTTCTATTTCCCAATATGATTTTTTGTGCCATTTCTCTTTCCTCATATCATATAGTTTAAGGTTTGAGATTTTTTTCTTCTTCCATTCCCCCATCCCCACCATTCTATATCTTTAATAGTGTAACTGTAAAGCTTTATTAATCTATATATCTAATGATATATAACTACTATTTACATCTAAGGCTATACAACTACTGTTGAATTTTTTTCTACCATTAGTAGAGATATAGCTATCAATTTTAGATTAGCTGTAAGTCAATGCCTGGGTTGTGTTAATGTTTACATCATATTATGGTTTCTTTGCTAGGGTTAAAAGTGGTACATAATAGTTTCTTATAGTATGTCAATAACCAATTTGTCTTGGATGATACTATTGTAGCTGATTTACTTGATACTTCCAGGGTCACATAATTCTTACATTATCTCTGTGACATTAACAATATTAGGGTACATTCCCAGAGAACTTGGGGTTCCCCTCCAAAATTAACCAAGGTAGTCAGATCTTGGAGTTGAGGCAATGAACTACAGTCACACCGAAGTATATACTGGTTAAGGAAACACTTCAACAGGAATATATAGCCATTATAAACATATATGCACCAAATACCAGTGTACCCAATGTCATAAAACAAATATTAATGGATATGAAAAAATCAGATAATCACCAATACAATTGTAATGGGGGACTTCAATGCCCCACTGTAACAAATGGACACAAAAATCAACAAGAAAATATCTGAGCTGAATCAAACCTTCAAACAAATGGACTTAATATGTTCACAACAGAGCCATAACTGATATGCTTTGCTATCAGGGAGCATGTACCATCGGTGTTTCAAACCAGTGGGAACATTAGTATATACCTGGACAGTGTTCCACAGTACACATTCTTCTCAACAGCACATGGGACTTTCTTCTAAACAGACCACATACTAACCCATAAAGAATACTTAAATAAATACAAACTAATTGAAATTATCCCCTGCATATTTTCAGATCATAGTGCAATTAAAAAATAAATCACTGACAACAGAAACTGTGTAAACAGATGGAAATTAAACAATACACTCTCGAATAATCAGTGGATCACAGATGAAATTAAGGAAAATATTAGATAGTTCCTACAATCAAACAATGACAGTATGACATACTGGCACACATGGACACAATGAAAGTAGTCCTAAGGGGAAAGTTAATAGTTGTGAATTTTCACATCAGTAAAACAGAGTTAGCTAAAATAAATAACATGTGCCTCAATATCCTAGAAAAAGAACAATCCAAATCCAAAACTAGTATGAGGAAAGAAATTATAGGTACCAGAGTAGAAATTAATGATATTGAGACTTAAAAAATCTAAAGAATCCATGAATTGAAGAGTTGGTTCCCTGAAAGAATAAACAAAATAGACAAACCCTTAACAAATATTAACAAAATAAGGAGAAAAAGATCCAAATTTATGCAATTAGAAATCAAAGTGAAATTGCAATAGATTCTGCCAAAATTCAGAAGATCATCAGTAACCACTTTCAGAACCTGTATTCTAATAAAATGGAAAATTTAGAAGAAGTGGATAGATTCCTAGATACATATGAACTACCAAACCTGAACTAAGGAGATATAAAAATCCCAAATAGTCCAATATCAATTAATAATATGGAAGAAGAAAAAAAATGACCAACTAAGATAAATCCACATCTTGACTGATTCATGCTGAGTTCTACAAGGCCTTTAGAGATCTAGTGCAAATATTCCTCAAACTTTTCAATAAAATTAAAAGGGAAGCAGTACTCCCAAAGTCCTTTCTAGAAACAAGCATTATCCTGATTCCAAAACCAGAAAAGGACCCAACCAAAAGAGAGAACTACAGGTGAACTACAGATACAAAAATCCTCAATAGATACTGGCAAACATCAAAAATATTATATATCATACTAAATAGAATTCATTACAGGGATGCAGAGATGGTTCAGCATACACAAATCAATAAATGTAGTACACCACATAAACAGAAGGAAGAACAAAAAATCACATACTCATCTCAAAAGACACGGAAAAAGCATTTGACAAAATCCAACATCTATTCATGATTTTAAAAAAAACCTGAAAAAAATAAGTATACAAGGTTATTATCTCAATCTGATAAAAGCCATCTATGACAAACTAACAGCCAGCATCATATTAAGTGGAGATAAGCTGAAAGCTTTCTCTCTAAAACTAGGGAATAAGCTTTCTCTCTAAAACTAGGGAATGAGACAAGGATGTCCATTATCATCACTCTCATTCAATATGATTCTCAAAACATTAGCCAGAGCAATTAGACGAGAGAAAGAAATTAAAAGGCTATGCATAGAAAAGGAAGAAACTGAATTATCATTATTTGCACATGACATGATCCTATATATCGAAGACCTCAAAAACTCCACTAAAAGACTCCTAGAATTAATAACCAATTCAGTAACAGCAAGATACAAAGTCAATACTCAAAAATCAATAGAGTTTCTGTACACTAATAATAAACTCACCAAGGGAGAAATTGGCAAAACAATGCCTTTCACAGTAGCATCAAGAAAAATGAAATACCTAGGAAATTAGCCTCACCAAGGAAGTGAAAGACTTCTACAGTAAAAACTATAGGACTCTGAAAAAAGATCCAACTATGGACTGAAATTGCTACAACTTGTGGGTGTCGGGTATTTTGCCTCACCAATGTGAAAGACACACACAATGGAATGCTACTCTGTATAAAGGATAAACATGAGTCATTTGTAGGGAAGTGGGTGAATCTTGAGACCATACTGTTATGTGAAGTAAATACCATTTATGTCTATCAACAGAAGAATAGAAAAACATAATGTGGTATTTACACAGTTATGGCTTGTATCTATATATGCCCCAAAGCCCCATGTACTCATAAGTGGAGCTTTTTGGAGGTGGCTGGATCTAGGGTGTATGAATATGGATCAAGGGTGTGTGATAACTAAATTAATCCAATGATTAGTTTGGCATAGTTCTGGGTGTGGATAATGGGAAGGCCTTCCCTGGGTGTGGGTGGCACCAGCCAGTAGGCTTGTAGCCTGGATGGAATAAAAGAATAAAAGGGAAGGCAGAAGGGATAGTTGCTGCCTCCCTGCCTGCCCCACCATGGACTATTTTTTCTCTGCCACGTCCCTGCTGCCCTGCCTTGAAGCCAGCTGACTATGGACTGAAAACTCTACAAACTGTGAGCTAAAATAAACCATTCCTTCTTGAACTTGTGGGTGTTGAGTATTTTGTCTCAGCAATGTGAAAAGTAAGACACACAGAGTGGAGTGCTACTCTGCCATATAAAGGATAAATGTGAGTCATTTGTAGGAAAATGGGTGAACCTTGAGACCATAACATTATGTGAAGTAAATGAGATATATAAGCTTAAATATTGCATGATTTCTCTTATATGGGAAACCTAATATATAAATAAAGTGCAAAATGAAAGACAAGGGGCTAGGGATTTAGCTCAGTGGCACAGCGCCTGCGTGGCAAGTGCAAGGTAGTGAGTTTGATTCCCGGTACTGGGAATAAATAAATAAATAAATAAATTAATTAATTAATTAAAAGACAATTAGAAAAAGAGAGAAAAAATTATTGTAATCCAGCATTGCCAATGGGTCTAAAAGTGTACCTTGATTCAATATAATTGTTTTTATGTGTTTTATATATTTTTGCTTATGTCTCATTATTAATCTGTGTTTATGATAGTGAACTTCATAAAGACATAAAATAAACAAATAAATCTTATGCTGTTAAAATTTTTTAACAAGTAGTTAAAAATATTTTATTGTAAAAATTCTAAAAAAATCATTCATAAAAAATAAGAAATCCAATTTAATATAGTGTAGCTTGGTTCATGAATACCTTTGTTTGTGAACAGTCCACTCACAAACAGAAGCATGTGGCAAAATTTTGTTTTTGTTTGTGAATTCTGCATCAAGTGACTAACTCAAGCACAGACATCTTTCCTGCACGAACATGAACGTGGCCGTTTTTTCCAGAAACGTGGAACAAATTAAAGTTTGTGAACCAAGGTATCACTATAATTGGTAAAAATCTCGGACAGTCCTCTAAACAGGATATAAACAGGTAAGTAATTATAAAGATGTTCCCATTAAAGAAATGTAAATTAAAACTACAGTGAGACCTTACTATATATTTTTTAAATGACTAAAATAAAAATTACTGGCAGTGTCAAATGCCAGAAAAAAAATTAGATTATTCTCAATTTCAAATATTACTGGCTGAAAGACACCATGGTAGAGCCACTCTGGAAAATAGTTTAGTAGTTACTTATAAAGTATAACATTTAGTATTCAACCCAGCATTCATACTCCTGGATATTTACTTTAGGGAAATTAAAACTTTGGTTCATATAAAAACCTATACACACTTGATTACAGCAACTCTATTCATAATTACTCTATACATAATCACTAAAAACTAGAAACAATTTGTCTTTCATTTCATTAATAACTAAACTATGATACAACTATACAATGAAATAGTATTCAGCAACAGAAAAGAACAAATTAATTGATATGTGCAACAATTTGGATGATCTAAGACCATTATGCTGAATGAAAATAGACAATCAAGAAAGTTCGATATTTTTGGACCTTGAATGTCCCCTATAGGCCTGTGTTTTAAAGTCTTTGTCCCTTGTTTGACATTACTGGAAGGTGGTGAGTGGGATGTTTTTGGTTAACACCCTCAGAGGTTATTGCAGGATCCTGTTCTCATTCTCTTTTTTCTTTCCATTCCCTGCCACGAGGTGAGCTATTTTACTTTCCTACGTACTGGTACCATGATATGCTTGCACAGGCCCAAAGCAACAGGCTATGTATCATGAACTGAAACTTTCAAAATTACGAGCCAAAAGAAAATTCCTTTCTTTATCAGTTGTTATATCAGGTAGACATTATAGTAATGGAAAGCTGACTAGCAAGCACTATACTATCCATTCCTCTAACATTTTCTAAAAAGCAAAACTATAGGAACAAAACCATTATATTTTTTATAGCAGCTGTCATATGTGGAGGTGCCTCTATGAAAGGGTAGCACAAGAAATTTTGTGGGGGAGTGTTGGACGTAGTCTATATCCTGATTGTGGTGGTGATTATACACAAATGTATCAAAATTCAATAAGTTAATCGCAAAATAAGTGAATTTTACTCTAATATTTTTTCTTTGATCTCTACTTTCATCACCACCAAATATCAATTTTACATTTGGAGGGGCGGATTATGCTTATTTGTTTTGATTTTTTTTCCAGTACCAGGAATTGAACTCATGACATTGTTTGTTTGTTTTGAGACAGGTGCTAGCTATGTATTCCAGGCTGACCTCAAACTTGTGGTGATTTTCCTGCCTCAGCCTCCTGAGTGCTAGGATTATAGGCATTCACTACCACACCTGGCTTCAAGCTTACTTTTATGAGACCACTGAATGAGAATCCACTGGAGGTAAAGAGTGATAATCAATCCTAGAGATTTTTATTTTACAATTGAAAAGAAAGTTAGGTTTGTTATATCAAGCAGTACAAAAATACTAGTAGGACTGTGAGGAAGATCTGCTTAGTAATGAGGCTAGATCAATTGCAAAGGCTCTGAACTGAACTTTCTGGATAATTACACACAGTTCCACTCACTTATAAGTAAGCATAAACGATTTTCAAGTGCATAAATGATTCTACTGCAATAAAGTACATTGTTTTGAAACTCCCCATTAACACTTACATACTTCCAAAACTCTTTTTAGTGATTTGTCACTGTTTCAACCTGAAGGAATATCTTCAATTTCCTAAAACACTGTTCATAATCCCAAGGGAGTCCTTTATATACTAAGAGAAGTCAACATTGTTTTATTTTAAAAATATCACCACTGATAGTAGCTAAGTATTTTTTTAAATACTTAAAAATATCGAACTATTTATAGGAATAATAATGATTTAATATTTATCTTGTGTATCAATGTCTTCTCTATGGTAGAAAATTATAATTTGGTTTCATTTACAGTTTTACAGTTGTCAATTGTAATTAATTAGAACAATACTTTGAGACTAGTTGAATAAACTATTGTGCATTTGTTTATGGGATTACTACATAGCCATAATAAAGAATGAAGACTTTTAGTGTTTTTATATGGAGTGATTTTTAATACATATTAAGGGTGAAATCTTAACCTCAAAATAGTATGTATAATATACTATCATTTATGTAAAAGGAGGCAAAGCTTATACACATTCCTACATACAGAGATATATACATATGTATTTATTAATAAGACAAACTTACAGCTGGAAGAACATAAAAAAATTAGATGTCACTGTGACTATTTTATATCTTTTACATATTGAACCCTATGATTGATTCCCTACAACAAAAACAAAATTAAAACTGTTTCCCTTTCCTTTTCAATAAAGAATATCTTCATTTTTAAAAAAAGTTACTTACTTGGGTAAAGAAGAATCAATAATTCAATTTCTTTCTTGGGATCCAATAGTCTTACTCATTAGAATAGCCCAGAAGAATAAATTTCTTATTATACACACTTCCTTAAATTTTTCTTCACAAAAAGAATGCCTGAAGTGTGTAAAAATCTCCAAACGCTAATATCTTGCTACTCAAAATGTGGCCCAAGGAGGCTAGAATGTGGCTCAGTAATAAAGCTCTTGCCTAGCATGCATGAGGCTCTGGGTTCAATCCCCAGTAATAAGTAAGGATGAAAGTAAATAAAGTAAGTGTTGTCCCAGGACCAGTAACACCTGAGTAGAAATGCAGAATCCTCATGTTTACCCGAGACCTACCAAACTGGAATCTTCACTTTAACAAGATTTTACCCCACCCTACTCCAGATATGTATATGTACTTAAAACTGTGAAAAGTAGTGCTCCAAAAAGGATGCAGTTGAATAGAGATAGTGCCAAAGCCCACAGCTATTAGGCAAATCCTCTGAAGTTTATTAAAGAACCAGAGGGAATCATTGAAAGAGTCTAGAAAATAAGGTTAAAAGAGAAATCCTAGTTCCCGGGTATAAATAGAAATATAATGCATTTTCTATTTAATTTTTAAAAAAACAATAATTGAACAAAGTTATCATAGGAATCCTGAAAAAAGAGTTACATCTGTTAGTTGTCTCCCTCCTTTCCCCCCTAGTACTGGGGAATAAACCTAGGGCCTTTATACTGAGATAGATATCTAGCCACCACCCCCCTTTTTAAGACAGGATCTTGTTAAATCACTAGTTCCCCCAGTCTAGGGTTAAATTTGGGATTCTCCTGTCTTAGCCTCTCAGAGTCCTGGGATTATAGGCTTGTGTCAGCATGCTTGACCCATTAGATGTTTCCAAACCAAAATTGTCCTTTCCTCATCCTTCCAGCACTAGGAACACTGCTGCTGAAATGGAAGTAAATCCTGGGCTGAACACCTGTCAATGGCTTCCATGTCTATACAAAATAAGTCAGAGCCTGAACACATACCTCCAAGGCTCTACCCAACACAACTTCCCCATGGTCACTCAACTGCTGTTTCTCTCTTCAGGGCTTGCGTAGTGGTAGCCACATTGGCCTCTCTGCTGTCCTTGAGCTTGTTAAGCATGCTCTGCTTCCAGATCTTTGTATTTGCTTCTTCTCACAAGGATCCTGATGCAGATAACTCTTGGCTCATTTCCTTCATGTCTTTGCTCAGGCATCATCCGATATGGAGGCTGTCTTTGACCACTCTACATAAAATAACCAGTGCCTATGCTCCGTCTTCTCTACCCTGCTTTGTTTTTCCTCACTTATTACCATTTCTCTGTCTATTGTTTTGCTTATGGTTGAGCAGGGAGGCTTTATTTTTTCCCCTTACACTATAAGCTTCTCAAAAGCTGGACTTCATTATGGTTATTGTCATATCTCTAGTGCCTAATAGTTATGGTGGATGAATGGGCAAATGAACAAATGGTCTTGTCTTAATTCGTGCAGGCTGCTGTAACAAAATGCCATAATTTAGATAGCTTTAAGTCTGGACGCTGGGACCAGTCTCCCTCCAATTTGAAGGTTCCTTTCAATTTGTGTTCTGGTGAGGTCTTTTCCCTGGCTTGGAGATGCCTTCTGTCTGTTTCCTCACAAAGCCTTTCTTGGGCCATGCTCATGGAAAGGGAAATTTGTTTCTTTTCTTATAATCACCAGCCCCCTTCGATTAGGACCTCACCCAAATGACCAAATTTAAGCTTAATTACCACCCTAAAAACCTATCTCCAACACCACTATGGGTTAGAGTTTCAACACAGGAATTTGGGGGAGTGAGAGGGTTATACTCAGTCTATATTGCAGATCACATAGTCAGTTTGTCCTCAGTATCACCAAAGAAATTCTTCCCTTGGCCTGCATTTCCTTTTTATTCTTATCTCATTCAAGGTTACTTTTGGTATTTACTTCAAGATAGTCTTTTCTTAATAAAAAATGCTGCCAGGAATTGTGTCATTGACATGATTTGTCCTGGATATGGGAGGAGTGTGCTTTGGACAAGGAGAGGTAGGGGGGTTATGCTAGGTCTCACAGTCAGCAGTCAGATGTTTCTGAATAGGTATTTTTCAATATTGAAAGAAAGAAAAAAAAAGGGGAGAATAATTCAGGGTGTTTGTTGCCACTGCTGGTTAGTCTTTTATCTTCTTTGATTTAAATAGAAGGAAATGCCACTTTATAAAATATAAGATAATCGCAGCTGCTCTGAAATGTGCAATGTCCACACCATACTTTTTTGCAGAAATCCTTCCTGTTTCCCAATTGCTTGTGCAGTTGTGTAAGTATTAGGATCAACTTATATAAGAAATACATTTAAGTGCACTTTATCCCTATTACTAGAAATGTAAATCTGTTATAAAAGACACACATTTAAGCAAACTTTACCCCTCTCACTGGCAATGCAAATCTCACTTTAGAAATCGTCTTTTAGTCCTGGTCGCTAGAATCAACCATGACCTTGTTTCCCCATACAGGTACTTAAACTGACAAAACTCTCTCCTTCCTCAAAGTCTAATGGACTCTTCTGAACCCTCTTCAACTGGTGCAACCTTGGCCTATAGAAACTACTAACTCATAGCACAAACGGTTTCCTCTGCCCCTAATCGCCCTCTTCCAGCCAGAATGACAACTCCAGCTTTCTTAAATTCTCACCTGAGAAAACTACACTGCTAGGAGAGTTAATGTATTTTTTTTCCAGCCAAGTCTGGTTACAGGCAGAAAGATCCCATTTCTCTCTTAGAGCACCTGATTTGGAAAGCTTGCAATTATGAATGCTTTCTCTGACTTGTTGAGACGTAAATGTTCTACCATACAGAAGGATCTGAGCACCATCTCTTTAAAATGCAAACATTCAAGGAGATAATTTTTTTTTTTTTTGTCTTTTTGAGACAGGGTCTCACTACGCAGTTCAGGCTGGCCTTGAGCTCACTTTGTAGCCCAGGCTGGTCTGGAACTCACAATGATCCTCCTGCCTCAGCCTCCCTAGTGCTGGGGTTACAGGCATGCGCCACCATGCCTGGTAAGGAGATAATTCTTGCTCTTGGTCTTCTACCTGCTGGAGGGGCAGAGGCAAACCTTGTCAGTGAGGTACCCTAATGCAGACCACTATCGCTCTCATCACAAAATATGGGAAGTTTCTCTCCTCTGGATGAGCACCAATTAACACACCAGATGACTATTCAAGTGGACCAGTGACTATCCCACAGCCCTCTTTTCCTTTCCTTCAGTACCCATTGGCCTTTTAAAAGGTTGCCTTTTGTTCCAGTGCGGTTGAGTTTGGTTTACAGTGAGTCTTCTTCTCTACTGTGATAGTTATAAACTAATGAAATCAATCTTCAGGTAGATTAGATTTTAATTACCATTTAATTCTGTTCACTATCCATTTTGACTAGTGCCTGGTTCTGTTTATCTTTGAGAAGACCCACCCCACAGATTGTTTCAGTAGATCTAGAGTAGGGTGTAAGCACTGAGCTTTTATAAAAACCTCCACAGAAAAGTCTTCTGGTACAAAATCAGAATTAAGAATATTGTCATACGTCAGTGGTCCGCAAAGGATGGAGTATGAATCAAAAGCATTATTATTTCCTGGGAGTTTAGTAGAAATGCATACTTTCAGCCCTATGGACTCTGAGACTGTAGAGATGGAGCCCAGCAATCTGTGTTTTAACTAGCTGTCGTGCTAGTTTTGATGCACCAAACTTTGAGAACCACTGATGCAAGGAGTTAGATATGACCTGATTAATATAATTAGGACTTAGCTGGTAACTGTGATTTGGAGCCTAGCTATGTCAATAAACATTAACCCAAAAAACATGCCTGTAAAATTACTTACTCCTACTCAACTCCCTTTCTCTGCTTTCCCCCCATATTCTGTTTTCTCTACGATGAGAACTAGAAGAATCCTCATCCATGAAGAGTCTTGGAAATCATCATTCATGTTTGAAATTATGATGCAGTTGTTAAAGTCCAATGACAATACTGGCCATTAGGAAGGGAAAGTAGACTCTAGGGTTTATAAAATAGATTCTCATCCTCCTCTCCTTTACAAATTCCTAAATGTCCTAAAATGCCTTAGGGGTAACGCTGTTTTATAACTGGATATATATTTCAGAGAAAAATACCAAGAAAAAGAATGATGGTATTTATATATGATTGACTTTCCTTTTTACCTCCACAGTTGCAGATTGTGTTGGGTTACTGTCTTAGTTACTTTTTCTTGTTGCTGACACAAAATACCCAACACTCAAAATTAGAGGAGGAAAAGGTTTATTGTAGTTCACAGTTTGTAGAGGTTTCAGTTCATAGTTGGCTTGCTCCAAGGCAGGGTGGCATGGCAGAGAAGAAATAGTTCATGGCAGGCAGAAGGCAGAAGGCAGAAAGGCAGCAGAAGCAAGCAACAATAGCAGCTCTTTTCTGTCCTTTATATTCTATTCAGATTCACACCCAGGGTGGGACACCCTTAATCCTAGCATTGCACTATGAATCAATTACAACATCACGCGCAGTTGATCCAGCCACCTCTGAAAAGCCCCACCTATGGCTGCATGAAGCTTTTTGGGGGGATATAAGCCATAACAATTATAGAATTCATAGCCCAGGCTTTTGTTAGCCTACTCCTTTTTGCCACTGGAGAGCAGGAGGGATATTGAGGAAGTGAACAGATTTTCACTCCCTGATGGAGAAGGCAAGGTCATGGAGGGACAGGAAAAATGACTATTTTTCAACTTTCTACTCTACTGATGAACAGTGATGGCTCATTTAATTTATGCCTTCAACTCATTTGCAAATGGAAAAACACATTCTACAAAAAGAAGTCTCTGCTCCTGAAAATACTCATTTCGGGGGAAAATATGAGGAAGCTTTATTTTGGGGATATATATTCTATTTTTCTTTGTTAAATATGTAGCTTTGCAAAAATACATGATGTGGTAAAATAATGAATAAAGATTTACTCACACACAGGCATACACACAATATTCTTTCACAGCACAGAACAGAAAATGATCAGAACTTCAGATTTTGGCAAGAAAGCCATCTCTGTTTTTTATATTAGGATTTTTGTTTTGTAAGCCTGCACTCATTTTTAGAGTTTGCCTCACCTAGGAGCTAATGATGTATTTTGAGGAGATGCCATGCCTGAAGGACATCAAAATTGCATTTTCTTTAAAAATTAATATGACCCTCTTGTTCTTAGTGAACAAATGAGCACCTGTAGAATTTACTTAGTTTTCATTTCCATCAATGCTTCTTTTAACTGGGTAGACTCTTCAGGAAGCACTTGCAAAGTCTCCAGTCCAGCCCGCATTACCATTGCCTCAGTCAGTCAACCGAGCCAACAGGCCAAACCAGTCTCCTTCCTCCCTCCTTCCCACTTCACAACAGGCTTTATAAAACAAAGGTGAGTTCCAGCGGGAGTGGCCAAGGATGGTCTTTTCTTGTTTGCTGAAGTTAATTATTTCCCCTACTTCCTGTCTATTGATATTATCCACCTACCCTACCTTGAAATCCTAGAGCCATTTCTACAAGGTTCATTACTCCATTCATTAAGCAATAGGTTCTGCTAGCTGAAGGCTGAAAAAAAAAATAGCAACAAGCAACTGTTTTAGCTAGCAGCATTTCATAACTGCGGCCTACGACACTCCCATGAGCTTTCCACATTTCAGAGGTTGTGGTAGGGTGGAAAATTCAAAGCTTTTGAAACCTTGTGATGGTCAAAATTCATGGTTAGGAGAAAAAGCTGAATATGAAATCTTTGATCTGTCACTTAATATATGTTTTATTGGCACATATTGGCTGGATGGCCTGCCTTTTATAAGCACTACATACTACAGGCTGTGGAGATACATCTTGTACTAGGATAAATAAGACAAATTATTCATCTCAAAAAGTTGATAATGGAGTTACAATGAGGATGCAAAAATAAAACAATAAGTGATAGTAAAGCAGGTGATAATTATGCATGCATCCAAGGGAGTAAAAAGGAAAGAGCAGTCTTTACCAAGGGGACTTACAGCAGCAGCAAGTATTGAATAGATCCCAGATTCAAACAACAGATCCCATTCAAACTCAAGATAAGAAAGCAAGACCCAAAATGGAATGGATTAAATGATATGGTATGATGTCCTTAGCACGTGGTTTCACTTCTCTTGTAAGAAGCAGTTGCCATTAGATTTGAACTGTGACAGATTTTGAAATTTTGAATTTGAAAATGGGAAGAAGAATATTTCACATCATGTGAAGCACAGCATGTGAGAAGCCAGTGCTGCAGGTGGTAGAAAGAATTTACTAATAGTTAAAGAATTTCAAAAAGTGAAAAGTTTATTGACACACTTCAAGAGAACAGCAGGTGAGCCCAAGACAGTACTGCACCATCAGGTGAAAAAGCTGAGATTTATACATTTGATTTTAATGTGGGGAGGGGTTCTGGAAACATCATCCCAGGAATGCTTTCATCAGATCATGGTGGCTCTATTGTCTCTGTTCTGAGGATAAGCAGGTGTTGTTTGAAGACTGACATAATGTTTTGTTTGACAAGGTCCAGTGCCTTGGCATTACTACAAGCAGTCCTGCTGGGTAAAATTAATCGACAAATGTGTAAAGATTGACTAATGTTAGTGGTCAGTGGGATCAGAATAAAATATATATGTTTGTACTTAAGAAGAAATAGTATTATTTAAGATATATAAGAGGTTATACCATGTAGTTATGTATATGTGCAGCTTGGGGGCACAGCTTACATGGTGGGAAGTTAATGTTCTGCTACAGTCTCATCACTCAGCTGCAATGCTGCCTTTAAAGAAACAATAGCAAAATAATCATGATTTCCCACATTTCAGGTGGAGAGAACAGAAGAATCAGAGTTGACAGTCTGAGGCTAACAAGGGAGGTGGGAAATGAGAACTGATATTTTGCTTCTAGCAAACAGTGCCCGAAGAGAGAAAACAGGAGGTAGAAAGTTATATCAGACAAAATACTGGGAACTTTGCGTAACAAACAATGGAATTTGGAGGAAATAAAGAAAAAGTTGGGTATTCGGTCTCCCCCTTGAGACATGGCACCACCTTTCTATGATGTTGCAAATGACCAAAGGAGAGTAAAGAAATCAGTATGCTGCAACACACAAGGACATCTTTGTAGTATCGATGTCCTAATTCACACATTTTGAGCAGGCCACCACTTCTGCTTGTCCAGAGCCCTCTCTTACCAGCACCATCCCCTCTTCCATGGATACCAAAGGCATTAACCCTACCTCCGCTGTGTCCAGTATCATCCCTCATCCCTGGGCTACTTCAAGCTCGGCCATCAGAAACACCATCACTAGTCTCCGCTTCCAGCATCCCACCATAGCAAACAAGTGCGCGAAGTAAATCCATGCAAAGACTCAGGCCAGAAAGTAGCGCACACTGTCCTGCTGGGGAGTGCTCTTCCTTGGTACTCTGCAGGTCCTCAGTGAATTTCTCATAAGTTGAGTTTCACTTGTTTACGAGCCCTTGATTAAAATACACGCTACTACTTGTGTGGATTTTTGTAAGTTGATTTTCTCAAGAAATTAGGTTAAAAATGTCAAGCAGCAACTGGGGTGTTGTCTTTAGGAGCTTAAATGTTGGATATTTTCTACAACTCTTTTTGTTTTAGTAATAAGCATAAGAAACGTGGTTTTCTGATTAGAGTAGTCCTCCTTATCTGTGGTTTCATGTTCCTGTTTCAGAGCTTGACTGAAGTCTGGAAATATTAAATTCAAAATACAGAAATAAGCAATACATAAGAGTTTTTCTTTGTGGTGTTGGGTATCAAACCCTGGGCTTCAGGTGTGCTAAGCCCCAACTCAACCACTTAACTGCACCACCAGCCCAACAATTTTTAGGTTTTAAATTTTGAGGTGTTCTGAGTAGTATGATAAAAGCTCTCGCTGTCCTGTTCCATCCCATACATGACATAGCCACACTGCATATGCTTCCAACTCCATTGTCATTCAGTAGTTTTCTATCATGTCAGCTGTTAGGGTATTACAGTGCTTGTGTTCTATTAACCTTTATTTTACTTAATCACGGCCCCAAAGCACAAGAGTAGCAATGCTGGTAATTCAGATATGTCAAAAAAGAAGCTGTAAAATGCCTCCTTTTAAGTGAAAAGGCATAGTTCTCAATAAGGAA
The DNA here is from genome assembly GCF_000276665.1 of Chinchilla lanigera. Lineage (NCBI taxonomy): Eukaryota > Metazoa > Chordata > Mammalia > Rodentia > Chinchillidae > Chinchilla > Chinchilla lanigera. The sequence goes on along the minus strand of NW_004955444.1, from coordinate 11,953,355 downwards.
ATATATATAATATATATATATATATATATATATAGTATTTATATATATGGTTCAGTACTATCTTCAGTTTCAGGCATCCACTGAGGATTTTAGACTATAATGAGTTAGACTACTATATAAAAATGACACATACACCTCATATAAAATTGGGAAAATATCGAACTTTCTTCCATTCAAAGTCCCCAGAGAAACCATAACCCAAACCACCTGTCGTACTAGTCTCCCTCTGCTGCTGTAGCAAATTATCACAATTTCAGTGGTTTAAAACAAACAAGTTTGTTATCTTTCAGTTCCAGAGGTCAGAAGTCTGACCAAGGTTTTGTCAGGCTAAAATCAGGTGTCCGTAGGGCTGTGTTCATAGCGGAGGCTCCACTGGAGAATCTAGTTCCTTGCCTGATCCAGCTCAGGAAGGCTGTCCACGAGCTTTAGCTTGTGACCCCTTCCTCCATCTTCAAAGCCAGCAACTTGCATCTCTCTGATCATTTCTCCTTAGTTGCATCTCTTTCTGTCAGTCTTCTGCCTTTGTTTTCTACCTTTGAGGACTTGTGTGATTATACTGGGTCTACAGTGGACCACTGAAATTTGCAGGGATTATGTTTCTAAATATGTTCCCACGATTCGTGAAAAATAGCAAATTTCATATGTGGTCAGAAAAAATGCCTATAAATGCCTATATTTATAGTTTAAATCCTAAATATGTTATGTCTCCCAAAGTATTGTGATTTAATTTAGTGAAATACTCTAGTAATAAAGCCTTAGAATGTGCAGGGCATTTTGGCTGCATCTTGGGAAATTTAGGGCTATAAGAAGAACAAAAGAGAACCCTTCAGATAGTTACACGCTATACAGTAAGTAACTTGTTATGATGTGGGTGTGTTGGTGCATCTGCCAGAGGTGGGTTACAGGGCAGCAGCCAATCAGCAACAAGGAAAACTGAATAACATTCTTGGATTGGCTACTTGCAAACCTCCTGCCAAAAAACAATTTCAGAGGACCTCTACGGTTTTCACCAAATTGTGGAGGTTTCAGAAAAACAATTATTAGGTTCTAAGGAAAAATCCCAAATGACTGAGGCTGCGAGCTCTGAACTGCAACTTCTCAGGTGTATACTGTACATAAATGATCCAGGATAATCTACTTGCTGATAAATATCGTTAATTCCTGCTTGCCATGTAATATAACAAACCCACAGATTCTGAAGGTTCTAAAACATGGACATCTTTATCAGGGATGTCATTATTTTATCACACCCAGAATCCCTGTACTTAGAAACAGTGATCATAAAATTTCATAATATGACTTTCTATTTTTTTAATGTTTGCATACATTAAAATATGTAGTGTATATAATAGGATGTTCCTTTACTTTCAGATGAGATAATGTGCATGGGAAATGGAGTTTTTTGAGTAACTGTAGACCAGCAGGTCAGGCTGTACATTTAGCTTAGCTAATAATCAGCAAGACCACTTTGAATATAATGAGTGGGTACTAAAATCAGTAAGGTGTTTCCTTTTCCCATTCAGATGCCAGTGGAAATTAAGGGAGTGTATTAGTGTGTGTTGACTCAAGAATGCATCAACTGTTACCAGAAAGTGAAAACTTTCTTTCTGGGAAGACTCAGGGGGGTGTTCCAATAAAAGCAGGAACTGCTGGCAATAAGGTAGCCTGGTTGTGTTCACATGTGTAACAGGATCTTCTGCTAATCAAGTTTCAGCCTCCTGAACTCTTTCAAAAAGAAGAGAAATGTGTTTATATATATGTTCTAATAATTTGTGTCTGACTGGGCAAGTATTTACTTTCTCCTTACAAGGTTACACAATGTAAATAATAGCGCATTTTCTCATGGCAGGTCACTTGTGACTCATCATCAAAGGTTTTTACAGGGTTGGCCTTCCTACTGAGAGACTCCTTTCTCAGTAGGAAGTTGAAAACAGTAAGGCAGTTCATTCTCTGAAAAAGTTTTAAAATGGCAAAAATCTGAAAATCAAATTAAGTAAATCAAGAATATCATTTAGAGTTTACTTTGGGCAAGAATTTTAAATGCAAAGGGATATCGTATTTATTCATTTATAAAGTATCTGTTCTCAAAAGACTTTAAGGACAAGAGACATTTGGGCAGAGTTTATCTTATCTGGTGATAAGGCAGCAGGGTCTCTCATTCCAACCCAACTCCTACCATTTTTCTCATCTCTTTAGATCTGGAGTTCCAGATCGAGCCATGATGAATAAAATAAAGTCAGAGTTGGGCCCCGGAGTAGGATGCATAATTCACTGTATGGCAAAAATTCACGGATGAGCAACAAGGTGTCTTCCTGGCCCTTGAGGCTGAGATAAAATGAAATCAATCCTCTAATTCGAAGGCTTGTGGCTGATTTATAGAAATTTCTAGGTAGTTTACATTCTCAAAGCCACCTCTGGATCCAAACATTTGTTTCCTCAGTTTATCAATTATTGCAGTGTCTGTACGTTTTGTTGCTTCTTTTTGGCAGTGTAGGCTTGTTAGGCTCTTTAGGCAATTTTCT
>NW_004955444.1:11888937-11949928 GCF_000276665.1 Chinchilla lanigera | reverse complement strand
GTGTGTGTGTGTGTGTGTGTGTGTGTGTGTATGTATGTGTGTGTGCATGTGTGTGTGTTTGACAGAAAAATATATATAAAAATAAAGAATTATGATAATATATATATAAAAATAAAGAATTATGATGATTTCAGACAGTGTGAAATGAAGTAACTAAAAAAGGACTTCAAGATGGGTGGTCAGGGAAGGCCTTGCCAAAGAGGAGGTTCTTGAGCAGAGTCCTGGTTTGTGAGCAGCATGCTAAAGAGTGTGTCTAGCCAATGGAGATGTATGTTCAAAGGCTCTGAGGCAGAAATAAAACTGGGGTATTTTTCTGACCACAGAAAAAGTGAGAGGAGCTAAGGCAAATAAGCGAGAGGAATAGAGGTGGAAGGTTCTTGGTGAGAAGCCAGGGCGCCTTGTAAGTAGGGTCCTTTCCCCAAGAGTAAAATGCAGCCATCAGTGTGGGAATGACTTCTTTATGTTTAAAAAAATCCTGTAGGTGTAGGTCATAGACTAGATTATTAAAGTGTTTTATAGTAAGCAATCTAAGCATCTATTGATACAGAATTGGTTATAAATTATGGTATAGTTATACAATGGAATACTATGAAACCACTAAAAATGGTAGCATGTATATATGTGACATGGAAAGACGTCCACATTATAGCAACTGGGGGGAAATGATCAAGTTACAGTATAATGTGTGCATTGTTCTTTTATTCTTAAGTCTGAAAAGATATAAACAAAAATGCTCATATGGTTTATTTTTGGATAGTAGAACACTAGAAATTTTTCTTCTTTTTTAAACATTCTTTGCATTTCTTAGTTTTTCTACTTGAGTAATAAAAAAGGCATGTGACAATAAGTTTAGTAGGTAGAACGTTAGACTATAGCTTGACAGAGAAAACATTTCAATACAGTTTTTTTTTGTTTGTTTGTTTTTGTTTTTGTTTTTCTCCGGTACCGGGAACCGAACTCACGACCTTGCGCTTGCCAGGCAGGCACTTTTGCCGCTGAGCTAAATCCCCAGCCCCTCAATACAGTTTTGTGGCATTTTCATTTTTAATTATGTATTTTTTGGCATGTTTTATAACATGAATACATTGTTGCACATTTCAAATGTTATTCCATTACATTTATAATGAAAAACCAAAAGTGTGATCACATTAGGTAGGGTTTCTCAAAATTAAAGTTCACAGGATTTTTCTTTTCTCTGCATGTATCAATGTCTTTGTTCTCAATATTTTCTCAGAAACAATGTGAAGCTGTCTCCCACTTGCATGGTGACTTTTGTGAGTACTTCTGACTACGCTGTCTTGTTTCAGTTTTTGAATTAGGATTAGAAAATATCTTTATGATTATTCCATTTAAAAGTTACAATAAAAACAATTTGAAGAATAGCAAACTGAGACTCCATGGAATATATCTGAACTCCAGATTTTTCTGATGAGTCATTGTTTGTCTATTTTTACTCTGAAAGCACTGCATAATTCTAGACTTGCACTTAATTTTTTTGTTCACAATTTTCACCATGGAGTGAAGCCATGAGACCCTCGAATATCAGATTTTCTATAATAGTAGCACATCTGACCAAATGTGGATGGAGCAGTACGAGTGATTTTCTGATTTTAACCATGTGGGTTTTAGTTTCCTGAAATCATGGTCTTTCTGATTTCCCTTTGTTAATTTCAAAGGCATCTTTTAAATTTTAAATTTCGCATCATGTTTTACAACAGTAGATTGCTATAAATGTAATCAGTCTTTTTACTTGCATTCTTGCAAAAAATGAATGTTATTTATTTTTGCTTGTTGATTGTTACTGTCTTTTTGACATGTTTTTCTGTCACTATTGTATGAAACAGCTTAGCTTTCCTAGATTTTCAGATGATCCATGTCCACAACAATTTTAAATAAATTGTAGAAAAGATGTACACCTTACTAATTATGCTATAGGAAAAGGTATGAATAAAAAACTATTTTTAAAATAGGTAGCTTCAGTACTTTCAGATACAAGGGCCATAGACACAGTCTTCGGTTATCTGAAGTATTGGCAAATTCTTCATTCTTGCTTTCACAATACATTTTGTTTTTTCAAATGTAGCCATTGCTATGTTACTATTGGTTTACACAAGCTATCAAAGTCTTTGAAAACAGCTTGCTTTTTTATTTTTTTCTTCTCCTTTTGGCAAAACCATTTACTACTGCTGTTATGGTAGAGCAAGGGTACACGTTAGCACAGATGAGCCTAATGATGAATTCTGATTTTAGTGGAGGTTGTATTAGTCACAGCAATGAAGTTTTCTTATACCACACTTAAAAAATAACCATATTTAACAAAAATATATTTCTAGACTATGTAGCCACAGAAATACTATACGCTCTGTTCAGCTCAGATCTTAATACTAACAACTAACATTTTTAAAATGTTTTATGGTTTTTAAAGTACTTTCAGGCCAGGTGTGGTGGTACAGGCCTGCAATCCCAGCACTTGGGAGGCTGAGGCAGGATTATTGGGAGTTTGAGACCAGCCTGGGCTACAAAGTGAGCTCAAGGCCAGCCTGAACTACATAGTGAGACCCTGTTTCAAGAAGATGAAACTAAGCAAAAAACCCCCAAAATGCTCTTATTTACAACATGAATACAAAGTTTCCAGAGATGTCTGAAAACTTTAAGTTGTAGATATGCTAGAAAAAAAAAGTAGCTATTGATTACCTTTTGAAAGACAAACTTCTCAGCTGCCATAGCTAGTTTTAAAGACCAAATGACATAGACTCACTATCCTTGTAATTATTGATAGTCAAAATAACAAGTAAGCAGGTTTTTAGTTTAATGGACAAGCATGTATTGACTGCTTGATACCTGAAGTTGTGTCAGCAACTTTCATAGTATAAACATAATTAAAATTAACGGCTGCTTTTTAAGAGAGGTTCACACTAAAATAATTTTTTTTTCTTTTTTTGAGACAGTGTCTCACTATGTAGTGCATGCTGGCCTTGAACTCACTTATGTAACCCAGGCTGGCCTGAACTTGTAGTGATCCTCCCCCTTCAGCCTCCAAGTGCTGGGATTACAGATGTGTACCACTATGCCCAGCCAGAATAATTTTTAAACACCTAATCACGGTATGAAATGGGATGAAAAAATATTCAACAGAAGTACAGTTATGGAAATAACGAGATGAGAACAATGAGTTCTGACAAGAAGGATCATAGAAAGCTTTACAAGATAGTATTTGATGTAAATCTTATTAAAAAGAATCTTTTTTAAAAAAGGAAATTATCAGAGTTGTCCTTCCAGCAGATCTGCTCAGGAGGCCATGTTTTCATCCCACTGATGCCATTAATAGAGTACTTTAGAAATTGTCTTTGGCTCTTGTTTTGCATCTGTGATGCAAATTATTGATTCCATTTCATTATGGTCCCACTGTTTCTTCAGTAGACTGCCCTCTGGTCGGCTGAAGCAGGTAGCATTTCTCCCTTCAGAGCAAGGAAAGATTGGTGGGACCTTGAACATTCTGACCTCATCTCTATTTCTTTGTGGTTGTGGGGAGATCAAAGGAAAGGAAGGTGTTTGGGAATTTGCAGACCTTTGTCTCAGGGAGGTTTTTGTCTGTCACTGAGCCTAGAAGACCTATAGAAGTCAGAAACATTTGCTGATGTGGAAAAGGCAGACTTGTCTTCCATGGGAATATTTTGTCCTTGATAAAGATCTTCAGCCATTTTCACTGAACTCTGCTGCATAGGAAAAGACAGGAGGAAGAGAATTGGCTTTTATTTTGCATGCAGTTTAAACAACCAGAGAAGCACTTCTTGAAACTAGGAAACCAGAGATGGACCATAAATCACTCATCTTTCATGTCGGATGCTGTGAATATCATTCACCCAACCACTAGGATCACACTTAAATAGTACAGGCACCAAGAAAACAAAGACCCACCTTAAAAGAGGATAGCATAGTTTTATTGCAAAGGGCAATTGTTTTTTCATCAAAAGTCATGATCTATCACATTAATGCTGTTAATTTGAATTTCATTCATTTTATAGTTTTATCTGAATTTAGTTTGCAAGTTTATTTTAGATTTAAAATAAGGACTTTGAACCTAAGTTATTCATAACTTGTTTTAAGTTTTACAGTTTTAAATAGTGGGATAGTGCTATGGTTTGTGTCTAGATGTTCTCCAAAAGACTCTTTCGGTCATAAGACTTTTTCAGAGGTGGCTAACTCTAGAATGTGTGATGCGGGGATTAAGGGTGTGTGAGTACTAAATCAGCCCACTGATTGGTTTGGCACTGCTCTAATCCTGGTAGTCTGGATAAGATAAAAGTGACAGAAAGATGCTATTAAGATCTCTCGTTGCTTTTGCTGTCTTCTGCTGCCATGAACAGGTGCCCCTCTGCCATGTGCCACCCTATTTGGAGCCAGCAGATTGTGGACTGAAACCTCTACAGATTATGAGCTAAAAAAACTTTTGCCCTTTAAATATGGACATCAGGTATTTTTTTTTTTCTTAGCAATGAGAGAAAAATAACTAAGACATACAGTAGACACAAATTAGGGCAAGTTTATGAGTCTGGAGGATTCTTATAGTAAAAGGGATCTGTTCATTACTCAAGTTTCAGAAACACTGCTCTAAGTTTCAGTGGAAGATCAGTCTTACCCCAATGACTACACAATATCGAACTGTGGAAAAATAAGATCAAAATAGAATGTTCTGTGGCACCTGAATCATGTTTGACTATTAACTTTTGTTAGGCATTATTTTGTATTAATGTATAATTACTATTTTGTGGGCAATAGGTCTTAATATCTTTGCTTTATTTTTTCTCCTTCTAGTAATTCTAAAAAGTCAGAAAAATTATTGACCATTTAAAATATTCATTCCTTCTTTCAGTAATTTTGGATAGGAAGTATTGCTAAACAAAATGATTATATTAATTTATATATAAATATTAAATATATTTATATACATATAAATTAAATAATATATATTTATGTATATCAACTAATTATTATAGATTGATTAATAGATAAGACATGGTTCTTAACCTTGAGAAATTCAAATTCTGGCAGGGGAGGTAAACGTAAAATATGTAATTACAAATCAATAGAAATAATTACCATAGTACACAAACTGAAGGAAAAAGGAGATACTATCTTTTTCTGTAGGAGGAAAAAAGGGAATTTACTTCTCATAAGATTTAACTGTTTCATACATTAGAATTTGTACATTCCAGAGTAAGAGGATAATCTCTTTGCAGGATTTTAAAACTTTATGTCATTAAGGAAACAGGATGATAATAGTGTTGAATGGGTGGTACAAGAATTTGCTACACAGCAAAATTTGGTACAGTTACATAATGTACCAAGGAAGTTTCAAAATTACCCTATTACACAAACCATTCTTTAATTTCATTGTCTGATGCCATATATAAATAGAATATAGTGAATAGATGGTATCAAACATTTACATTAGATTGTTCACTCATGCATTTGAAAAAGTTTGCACCCTTTATATACAACATACTGTGTAGGTGCCATTGAGAAAGACAGAGATTAATAAGACATCGTTCCTACCTCAGGGAGATTATAACCTTGTAAGGAACTAAAATATACTTAAGTAACTACAATCCAGAGCAGTTTATGCCAAGAGTCCTGAAAGCTATATAATTAGAATATGTGAAAGTTCAAAGCAAATACCTAGTCTGGGTATGAAGGATGACTTCTTGGGAGAACATGGATTGGAACTGGGTGGTTAGGGATAGTAGATGGCTTTAATGGAGGGGGAATATGTATCTCAAAAAATTCCCTTGGATCATGTGAGCACATGTGTAGAGATGGAAATAGGCAAATCATAGCTGAATGACAGCAAGTATTCTAGTTGGGTTTGAGTACAAGATATATAAGGCAGAGCTGTAGGAGTTAATTTTTGAAAAACAAATAAACAGTAGGTCATAGTTAACCTGAAACAGAGATAAACTAGACAATTCTGCAAACATTTGTTGAGGGCTTAGAAAGACGCAGGAGCTGGAAATTCAGAGATGAACAAAGTGAAGCCTGCACCCTCGGGAACTCAGACACATGATCTTCAGTGTCTTGGAAATAAGTGCTGTGCAATGACTTCAAAATCTGAAGGTTTATACAATGAAGATACAAAGGGTGATTAGCTTTCCTGGAGGAGTCAGAGAAAAGTTCAGAGAAGAGATGATATTGTAACTAGGTCTTGATAAATTACAGCAGAAAACACAAGGACATAGTGTTTCCATTGTATAGAAAATCCTTTCCTCTGCAAGCAAAATCCCAAAGATTTAGAACAGGCTTAGTCAAAGAACAGTGTGGTCCAATGTGACTCAGAGGAAAGTACTGGGAGTTGAGCCTGGAAAGGAAAGTTGAGGTCAAAATGAGAAGGGCCTTATGCTCTTTGCTAAGGAATTTGAATTTGAATTTTATCAGCCTGAGATTTATGGGGCTTGTGGTGCATCTGGAAGTGCAAATTATGTGCGACCTAAATCTGGAACATAAGCCAGCAGCAATTGTAGCACAGTCAGTAGTGGTATAGTTTTAGTCTCATAATGTCTATACAATCATCTATCATTACCACACTTTTCACTTGGCTGACCTTTAGCACCTTATTTCTGTTGGAGCAGGGCTATTTAATCCTAGACACTGTGCTCTTGAATACTCAGAGTAGGTGTTCTCACAAGTTACAGTAACCATTGAATCATCCCCTTGGCACAGATGTGATGTTACTCTAAACTGCTTCCCTCCTACTTGTAGCAGATTATACTGTTTAATACGCCACAGGTTGCTCAGATCAGCATTCTGTTTGACAGAAATTGTTCTTAAAGGTTGGAATGTAGCAGAAATGAAGTTTACCTATTAATCAAAATGTGTGGGATATTTGCAAAGTAAGTAAGGTATAGGAACAAAGTGTTATGTCTTATCAGATAAGGACCCTTCCTGTAGGCAACAGAGTCTGGAGAGCCTATTTAAACAAGTGTATCTTGTGGCAAAATGATATGAACAGATTAATGTAACTGCTATGTGCAAAATGGGTAGAAGGGAGGAGAGGAAAATGGGACACTATTTAAGGCCACAACTAGAAGCAGAAGTAGGGGTTCTGCTCAGAAGGGGCCACTTCATTGAGGAAAAAGATTTGGGAATTGGTTACACGGGGAAAGTTTTGTCATGAAAAGGAGTCAAAGATGAATCCGACATTTTATGCCTGGTTGAATGGAAAAGGATTGGTACCATTACTAGAAATAATACAGTCAGGAATAGCAGCTATTTGGGATTACATGAGAAATGTGCCTTAGGGTAATTGAATTTTAAAGAGTAGTTATAAATTAGCCAAGATTAATGTTGTCTTTTGGAACATTCTTAGCATTCAAATAAAAGGGAAACTAAATATTGTCTAATATACCAATTTTCCTATTTATTGGCTTTTTACTCTTAGTGTTTTATATATTTGCTTTTAAATGCAATTTTGACTTTTAAAAGCCGACTTACAATTTTTGTAAAACCCATTAATATGAAAATATCCCAATACTCATAGGCCTTAAGAAGTATTCCCTGGACTACACTTTCCTGGAATTAGGATGTTGCCAGTAGATTAGTGGCTGTAAACTACATACCAGTCTATGGAGTATGGCTAGGCCATTTCTCCTGAGAAAGATCTATGAGGGTGCTTTTACAGCCCCTAGCTTTCTACCCTGGGATAGGACTATGCAGATATATACAGTTCAGTTCATAAAATCCTAGTCCATAGTAGACAAACTTTAAATAGGGCAGTCACCAAGTGACTCTATTTTTTTTAGCTAGATTCTTGCTATGTAGTCCAGGTTGGCTTTAAATTCACTAGGTAGCTCAGGTTGGCCTCAAACTCCCGATTTTTCTGTTTCGGCCTCCTGAGTACTGGGATTACAGGTGTGCACCGCCACTAGTGGTGGTAAGCCTGGGGTATGCATGCTGCAGCAGGCTGTTCCTTATCTTCGAAAGCTTTAAAAGGTTTCCCATCACTGATGTGGACCAAGCATTCTTGTTTCAGGCCCAGTAAGGGTATATGAGGAACCACTTAGACTGCTTCAAAGCTCAGGGGCATCTAAGGACACCTGAGGATGTGACCCTGCTTGTCTAGCGCAGGCGCACAGTGGGATACAGTTATGTAACCGTGACTTAGCACAGGTAAACACGCATGCGCTGGTTATGGCACCGGGTAAGAATGTAAATATGAGATAATAACCTGTATAAGAATTATACAATAAAGACACAGGAGGCTCTTGCTCTTGCATTCTGAATCTTATGTTCTGCTCTATTCCATGCTGCCTGCTGCTGCTGATGTCTTGCACACGTGCGTTTTTTAACCTTGGGATCTCACCTGCGAAATTCTTCCAAGGCCCTTCCCCCGCTAGCAGGCCAACAGGGTAGTAAAGCAGAATTGACAAAATTATGAGGTTATTAGACTCTTCATATTTAAGAAAGAGTCTTATCTCCCCTCCATTTATGTTGCTTTCATGATGTTTCAAAGGGTACACTTTCAATTGTTAAGTAAAATTAAGAAAAGCAGAGTAAGAGCGAATGGAAGTGCAGTATTTTTTTCTCAAGTCATTCCACATATTGGGACGTTTTGGCAAAGCATCTGACTGGCTTTTTAACTCTCCACAAAGACCAAGCCCTGGAGCCAGAGTGTGAGTCATTTGGTCCTTCTTGGAGCCTGTGTTTGCATAATGGTGGTGTGGCCTCAGGCCACCAGGCCAGCAGGAACAGAGGACTGGACTGGTTTCTTCTAATTTAGCAAGGCTCCATTTCCAGCAGGAACTCAGCCTGGCCTATAAGACATCTGAAAAACAGAATGCATTTCATCAATATAAATCTTATTTCAAATTTTAGAGATTTTGTGTTCAGTTCTTAATTTAAACACAATGGTTTGACTATAGTTTTGAATTGAGTAAAATGTTGCTTATTGTCCTACCACTGGGGCAGGAGGGAGCCTGTGTTTCTTGTGTGTTCATTAGTGAAGGTAACACTGACTTCTACCTTGTAAGGTAACCTCTTGCCTTTGGCTGGAGAGATGCCTGCTATTTTATAATATCCTCGCTTCTGAGGCTTTCTAGCAGTTGCTTCTGTTTGCTGCTTTGAATTTTATCAATTTCTCTTTATTATCTCATAACCAAGTGAGATCCTGTTTATTCATTTTTTTTCAGCTTATTAATGTACTGCCATGCCTCCTGGCTGCAAAAGTATGATAAAATCTCTGGGAAAAGTATTCAATAATTAATGAGAGTTTTCCCCTCAGCTTGTAACATTCAGAAAAAAAATGTTATTCAAAAATCTTAAAATGTGGACTTAGCCTTCAACCCTGTAGGACAAAAAACTAGAGTTCCCTGGACTACAGAAGGAATGCTTTAAAGATGGATTTTTTTTTTTTTAAATCTAAAGATTTTTAATAGAATCATGGTGGCCAAATTTAATTGACAGAGGAAAGATCAAAAGAGCTTAATACTGTCAATCTCAGATTCTTTAAGCATTAGTCATTTCAGGACCTCTTTTGACAATGAAAGGTTAGTTTCGTTTTGTCTGTTTAATTTAAGCAAGTCTAGTTTTAGTTGGAAGAAAATGAAGCAGCTAATCAAACAGACCTTTACTGAACTCAATATTTTCTTTTACTTGACAAACATTTTCCTGAACATGTCCTGTGTGCCATACCCCATGCTCTACTATATGACTTCTTTGAGCAAACACTGTTGGATCACAAATTCTGTCTGGAGAGATGGGGAGCTGTCAAGATCTGTGAAGAGTCTGGGATTTTACTCTACTTGCAGGGTAATCAGGTAGTTTGGTAGTGCTGGTTTGTGAATGCTGGCAAAAGACATGAGACTCCTGATAGAGACAAATGGCTATATTATGGGCATGATTTTCGTATCAGGTCTGCATGACCTCCAAGTCCCACGGGGCTGAGAAATGGTCACAGTAAGGAACAACCAGGGTTTTGTATGTTATTGACATAATCTGTCAAGAATATGCTTGATGGATACTCAGATCCCCAAATGGATTACTTTCTAGCAGAAACTCTGCTGAGAAGATATATAGGTTGGGATGAACAGATACTTGATAATAGCCAGAAGGACTTATTCTATCATCAGGAAGAGCATTTGGAAAGGCCCTGAGGCATGAGAGACACCGAGCAGTTCCCAATAGTGGAAACTCTGGCATGATAGGGATGGTGGTCATAAAGCTCAACAAGTAGGGTTTACACCTAATCAAGGGCTTTGTATACCACTGAAATTATGGAGCATAGCTTTTTGTCTTATTTTAACCTATCAAACTGCAAAACATTTTAAGCAGAGAAATGACATGACTGAACTTTGGTCATAATGTAGAGAAAGGGTTATAATCAGAGATAAACTCCAAGGGCCTTTTACCAGGTATCCTTGGAATATCTCACTTCTTTTATGGCCTTTAACCCCACACACTAAAAATTTCCTCTATTTTTTATAGGACTTCATTACTTTATTCCAGCTACCCTATGTCTCATTCTCACCTTAGGGACCTGACACTCTCACCTTCATGCCTTGTCATTTTCTCTCTTCAGTCCATACTGTATGTGTTCAGATACTTGCTGATGGGTAGCAGAGTTACTTCTATTTAACTTAATGAATTTCTCAGTATTTTTAGAGGCATAAACACACTATTTTCTGGGAATTTATCTACTTTGTTCATATGCCAGTATTCTAGTAAGAATTTTTGTTTGGCATGATATAATTTATAAATCTAAGCCTAAAAGTTCAATTGTAACATTCATTCTATTGAAATGAACATGCACACGTATTTTCTATTTCAAATCATAGTTTATTTGAAAAAGGAATCATGCAAAGATTTATACAAAGTATCATTGTGGTATTTTAAATGATTAAAACATAGAAATTTTGCAGGTGTGATGGTACATGCCTGTAATCCCAGCACTCGAGAGGCTGAAGCAGGAGGATCACTATCTGGTTAATAACATCTCAGTTATTGTGGGGCTGATCAGGTCTGCAATCTCCTAAATAAGTGTATGGTGAAGACTAAATAAAAAGAAGCAAATGGAATGATTTCAGGGCTCCAGGAGGATCAGAGCCCTCTCACAGAATTTGAGATTCTCTTAGGGCTAAGACCAAGACCTTCTCTGGGTGGCCTGCATTTATTTGGTTATCAGAAGAAGGGAGGGGAGTACTTAAGAAGGGTGAATTACTCAAAGGACTTCTCTAAGTAAGGTATTTAATTAATCCTTAATAACAATTAAAATAATCCACCCAGTAGTGAGATGCCTGAGGCTGCAGTCTTCATCTAGTTGAGATCAGACCCAGGTATCCTTGACTGTGATCTTGTCTTATCCTTTTAGGCTTTCTGGCTTCATCCACCTTTACAGGTTTTAGTAGGGATCAGAGACTCACAGAAGTTCACTTACTATGAGTCTGCCATCCATTTCCAGACAAGGAGCCTAGGCCTTGGACACATTCACAAGTGAACATGAAAAGCCAATTTAATAAGTCCTGCTCAGGGCTGCATTGTAGTGGTCTCCATCAGATCACCAAGTGTTTGAGGCCTGCCTGGGCTACATAGTGAGTTTATGGTCAGCCTGAACTGCACAGCAAGACCCTGTCTCAAAAAAAAGAGAAAGAAATTAATCTATTATTAGAAGACAAGCAAGCCAAAGTAGATGTTTTGTCTTCTTTGTGATTTGATGTGCTTTCCAAATTTTGCAATGTATTTTATGGTGAAAATGTTTATTTTTTAAGTCCATTCTGGGAAAATACCCTCAGTTCCTATGCTGGTTTTCCTGTCAATTTAACAAATGACAACACATTTAGTGGTGTAAAACAACACAGATTTATTCTCCTACAGTTGTGGAAGTCAGAAGTTTGCAGTTACTATATTTGTACTGAAGATGTCGGCAGGGATGTTCCTCTTGAAGCTCTGATGAGAAGCATTTGTGTCCATGCCTTCTTTAGCTTGTAGTAGTTACCTGTATTCCTTAGCTTGTGGTCCCATCCTTTGCCTTCAAAGTAAATCACTCTATTCTCCGCTTCTTTTATCACATCTTTGACTTCTCCTTCCCCAATTATGAGGATCCTTTTGATTACATGGGGCTTACCTGGATAATCTAGAAGACTCTTCCCACCCCAAGGAACCCCTAATCTAATCACACATGCCTTTCTTTCTTTTAAAGGGAGCAGTCAAAGGTTTCCAATTTTAGAAGATAGACATTGGGTGGTGGTGGTTATGTCATTATTTAGTTTACCACATTTGCACTTTCCACTGAAAACTTTTTGTTCAGTTTCTTGTTTTCTTTCCACAACTTTATTTAATTTGGTGTTACAGCTGAGATAATTGAACTCCCTGACATGTCACCCATGTATCGATCTGTTTTAGAATCAGTTTAGTTCTTGGAGCTAGAGGCTGTTGAGGGAATCCCTTCCCTACAGAATGGTTGATCTTTGAATGTACCAGGCAGGTTTGCTATCCCCATCTCTCACTTCCCATTTCAGTGCACACCATCAGCCTGCTAGTATCTGCATCTTTTTGTTTCCCAGAAAGTTTGCCTTAGTGTCTGGAGCCTCTTCCACTTATTTTCGGGTTAGGTTGGAACACTTTCCCACTAGTGTTATAGAAATTAACACCCCTGTCCCTCAGCAGCCTTGATTCATGAGGGGACTAACATAAAACTATCCTAGCTCCCTCATATATTTGTTTTTGCAAGTTGGCTTAATAAGATATAATGAAAATATGATTCATCATATTAAAGCATACAATTCAGTGGTTTTTAGCATATTCTCAATGTTGTACACTATCTAATTCCAGAACATTTCTACCCGTCCAGAAAAAAAAAAAATACATGTTTGCTGTTTCTCCAAATCCTCCCTTCTCTTTGTCCTCTGTCTCTGTTTTCTTTTTTTTAAATCTTCATAAATCAGTCTATTCTGGAAGTTTCATATAAATGGAATAATATGACATGTGATTGTTTATTTCTTGGGTGGATAGCTTTAAGACACACATTTAGTGCTGGTTCTCATATTTTCCCAGGATGATCTTCCAGTTGCCCACAGTAGTAATAAACTGCTCCCTTCCCTTCCCTCCCCTCCCCTCCTCTACTCTTCCTTCCCTTCCCTCCCCTTCCCTCCTCTACTCTTCCTTTGTCTTCCCTTCCCTTTCATCTTACTTCCCTACTTTCCCACCACTGTTACTGAAACCAAGACATCGGCTCCCAAATAAAATACTTGCACTAAAATTCTTGCTTCATGATCGGCTTCTTGGGGAACCCAAATGAAAGTGTTAAATATGTTAAGCTAATTAATCATCCACCAAATATGCACTGAATATTTACTTTGTGCTTGATATATGGCTCAGTGTTGAAGGTAGAGTACAACTGAGTTAGTTACCGTCCCTTCTCTCATGGAGGACGTCAAGTCATTTTAAGCAAATTATAGGTGAAATGAATTTTATAAATGAGTTAGTAAGGGAAGGCCTTTCTAAGGATGAGACCTGAAGACTGAGAAGCACTTAGCTGGATGGAGAGGCTGGGGAAGATGTCTCAGGCACATGGGACCACTCTACAATAAGAGTGAGCTTTGGGAGTGAGTGGTGCTTTGGGAGACTGAGAGAAAGCCACACGGATTATTCTTGCAGAGAGTTGGACTACAGTTATGGTAGATTCTTAAATTTACCTTTAAGGAAGGACTTGATTCCTAGCCATGGAGCATATAGTCTGCAGATAGTCTAGAGTTGTGAGCCCCTTCAAGTTGACCTCAGGTCCTGAGTAGACTCACTCAGGATGACCAGCCTGGAGCTGCCTGCATCTGTTGACTGAGAGACATGGGTATACAAAGGCCCAGGCATCCAGCTTACCCGATACCATTCTGACAAGCAGTAATCATTCTAGAACTCTCCCTGTGTTTGTTGAGTCTGCACTGCAGCTCAATTGCTTCTTCAGTTCCACCCTACTTCATTTCCCTTCCTTTCAGGGGTGTTGGTCTTTAATAAACATCTGGTTCCTCAAATCCTGTGTCAGAGCTTGCTTCCTGAGTCCCCAAGCTCCAATGGCAGTGAAG
Organism: Chinchilla lanigera; assembly: GCF_000276665.1. Lineage (NCBI taxonomy): Eukaryota > Metazoa > Chordata > Mammalia > Rodentia > Chinchillidae > Chinchilla > Chinchilla lanigera. The sequence continues at coordinate 11,935,862 of NW_004955444.1, read as the reverse complement.
CAGGAAGGCTTGTATCATGGGTGAAGGTAGTACAGGCTTCTAAAATATAGAGAAGATGAGGAACCTTGTGGCTTGATGGAAATGGACTATCCTGTACATATATTGAGTGGGAGTGACTTTGAAGTCTTCATAGAAATAAATACAGGTACATATAAGTTTGCTTTAGATTCTGGAAGTCAGAGAACAGCTCAGGGGAAGTGAAGATTTATGATGAGTACTAACATTTTGAAGTACCTTTAAAGAGCATTTTATTGCATTTTTCTACATTTGTCTCAAATGATATGATATTGGTAACTTCTCATATAAATTACATAGATTAGTCATACAGATGTTTGAAATTTTATGTTCTTTTATTCCTGGAATCTTCCAGAAATATGAGAAAGAGAAAACATCATAGAAATATTTTTTCCATAGAGGACAATTAGATTCCATACTACTGGACTTTGAAATTTTATGTTCCATCTGGGAAGTAGACCTTTAAAATGATAATTAGATGCTATTTCAGTGGGTACTTTGAAAAGCATTAAAATATTAAATAACTTGGGGAAATGTTTAGCTTATATTACCCACAACAGGGGTATTTATACCCCTCTGTCTTATATTTAGGATGACCACTGTTGTCCAGCCTGCCCCCCAAATGAGGATACAGGAGCTCTTTCCCAGCCTAAAGGTCCTGGGATGCTAGAGAAATTTGCCTGTTCCAGATCTCTTGATGGATTTGGGTGATGCGGTTCCAGATACTAATAGGCAATCAGAGGCTTAGCGATGAGTGTTTCTACCAGGATAATGAGTGGCTGCAGGGGCCTGCAGAGGTGCTTGGAGGCATTCATCATCTGGCACAGCTCTGTATAGATGTCCCTTTCTGGGTCCTCTGACACGTGCTTTCTGGAGTCCCATTTCAGGAGACATTCCAGGGATTTCTGACCTAATGCTATTTTATTTTATCCTTACTCAGGTTCTGATGTCTCTAGTCAGGCCAGATAAACATCAAGTACCCTCTTCTGACCTTGCGTGGCTGACAGGGACCTATCCTTAGTGTTTTACAGATCATTTTAGAGAACAAATAAATATACAGTTTAAATTACCTGCCATATAACAAAATGTTTTGGATATATAAAATACGTAATCAGTTAATTTACATGAAGTTCTAGAAGAAGTAAAACTTCTCTATGATGATAAAAATAAAAACTGTGATTGTCTCTGGAGGGAGCATTAACTGGAAAGGAGCAGAAAGATCTTTTCCAGAGTGAATGAAAGGTTCCATATTTTGACAGGAGTGGGATTATATGCTTGTCAATACTCACTGGATTATATATTTAAACTCTATGCATTTTATGTATATTTAAACAGATAAAGCAGGATGGAAAATAGCTCAAAATAAAAAAGAATTAACAATATATAAACAGCTCAGCAAAAGTTTAAATTTCACAATTGGTTTAATTTTCTGACATAAAGAGGAAAAGAACTTTATAGGAAAAGAACTTTCACCAGATGCAATTCTGCTAAGGGATATAATCGATAGTTACTTATTTTTTATTAGAAACCTAATACATCGCATAAAATAATGCTCTTTGCACAGGGAAAAACTTCACATGTTATAAATTAAACTTAGCAACATGAGATTTGCTAGACATTTGTTTAGCTTCTTTCACAACACACAATATTTCTACCTGCAGTGTGACTACAAAGTTTGGAGGTGCAGGTGACTCTTTGCTGTGTTTGTTCATGTTAACTGATTATCGATTAATGCCTGCACTTGACGGGGAAGGAGGGTCCACCCCGAGACCACCATTACATGACCCCAGAATGTTGAAGACTGGAAGGATGATCATTTCTAAAACTGAGTTGAATGACATAATTTCATGCAGTATGCTGCATTCTGGCCAGATCACCACACCCTTAGGTATGCAGTAAGCATGCCAGAAAAAATTAGGAAATAGGAGGAAAAATTAAATTTGAATATCAGAAAAGCAACAATTTTCAGTCTAAGTATGCATGGTACATGTATATATCTCTTGCATATGTGGGTATATATGTATAGGACATACTTGCAAAGGACAAAATTGTACTAAAAACTTGTTTTAAAATCTTATTGTACTAAAAACTTGTTTAAAATTTAATTGAGGGTCCTCCTATCGATTTTTTTTGTATGTCTAGCAAGCATGGGCTATACTGAAAGAGCAAATCCCCCCAACAGTTGAAATCAGAAACACAAATAATGTTAGCTCGTGGTTCTCACTTTTTTTTTTTTTTTTCCCCCGGTACCGGGAATCGAACTCACGACCTCGTGCTTGCCAGGCAGGCGCTGTGCCACTGAGCTAAATCCCCGGCCCCGTGGTTCTCACTTGTATTGGACTCACCTGAAGAGCTCATTAAAACTCAGACTCAGTGAGAGTTTCTAATTCAGTAGGGTTGAGGTAAGGCCCCTCAAATTTGAATTTTTAACATTTTTTTTTTATTTTAAAGTATTTTTAATATTCTTAGGTGTTGTTGATCGTGTTTATTCCAGGGATCAGATCTGAGAACTACTCATCTGAGGTGATGCATTACAGATATATATGCAAGGATTGCTAGAATACTATGTTAATGTATCCTGTTCATTGCAATTCTGCCTTGCACATTAAACTATACATTGCTAATAAGGGACAACCCATTGAACGTATCATGTATTGTAATGCGGCATCAATGAATCATGTATTTGCATAATTGCCTGTATTTCCAGACTCTGTAGTCATTCTATAGCTAAGTAATTTGCATCTGCAATGAATGGATTGCATCTTAATGAGTGCAAAATTAAAATTCCTATGAAAACTAGACTAGAATTAAAAATTTTAAATCAATAAAATAGTAATAGCAGAAAAGCTCTGTTAAGTTGCATACCAAATGAGTATTCAAGCTGAAACACTCAGGAATTTTATTTATATATTATTAACCATGCCACAATTTCCACAGCAAGTTACATATATCCATAGTCTCCATACGACCGTAGCACTTTGGAGTATCCAGAATGGAGTTTCTGTACCAAGACTTTTCCAAGGACCTGGACTTGGAAAATACTGAAAATTTCTACATAACGTTGAAGCTGACATTTTTATATTTCTATCATAAAGATTACTGATTTTTTCTTTTCTGTTTATTGGCCAATTGATTTGGATTACCGCCTTCCCCCTGAGGCACCATTGCCCAAGGCTTTCCTCTCTCAGTGGCATGCCTGTTACATTCAGGAGAAGGCGATAATAATAAATATGTTACTCCACAGCACAGTTATGTACAGAATGTTTTTCGCTGAGATAATCACAGCAGCTATTTTTCAACAGACTCATAAACATCATCCTGTCATCAAAGGCTGGCTCTGCTTCCTATGGTTGGAGAAGGAGTTGCAAATCACAGCTGTGTAGGAGCAGTGAGGTTTCTGGAACATAACGCTAATTTGTTGTCTTAAAGATCTGTTTAAGAGGAACCCATCACCATAACAAACTTTACCTTGGAGCTAGACAGACAGTCATATAAATTGTAGTCCTCTTGGGGTAGAGCAGGTTAGGTAGCACCCTCTGGTCCACATGGACCCTCAGGTAGATCCTTGGGTCTGCCGTGGCCTTTTCCAGGGTGGTGATCCTCTCATCCACCAAGTACAGAGACATGGAACACAAATTCAGCTCATTCTCCATTAGGGTGCTGTAGAGAGAGTTATTCTGCTTGCCAATTACCCTGTTGTACATCATCGTTTTGGGAGGCCCAGCACCAGGGTTACTGAACAAGGCCTAGCTAGCCCATCATGAAATATGTGGATCACTGAAATGGTGAGTCTTGCAGAAGAGTTTATTCACAAGGTAGCCAAACATGAGAAGGTAGGAGTCCCAAATCTCAAACCTGCCTCTGTGAGGAAAGAGGTTAGAGGGATAGGTGGACAAATAAACAAGGAAGTCTGAGGCACGGGGAAAGGGGATTGGTGGTAAGGAACAGCAAAGTAATTTGCGGCCTATTCTGTGTAATTGAACTTCATGGCTTGTTATAGAACACGCTTTGAGAAAATGGTGATAGTGTGCTTGAAGGGTAGAGCTTTGGGCCCTGTGATGTCAAATTGTCAACCACAGGACAGTTCTGTAGGTCCAAGTGTAGAATCAAGGTTTTCAAACTGGTTTAAAGAAACTTCAAGTTCCTGGAAAACAACATAGGCAACCACTGCATTGTGAACAATATGTCAGAGATGTTATCTATAGCAAAACTGATGAAATTATTATACTGCTTAGCTAGGTATAAAACTCTAAAACCAGTGATAGGAGCAAGTAACTAAAAACAAGTGAAGCCAGAGGGTTTATTTATTTATTTATTTCTTCCTTTGAGGCAAGGAGATACACAAAAGAAAATACGTAGGGAAAAAATGAAGGTACTAGAAAAATTTTCACTAGAAAATTTTGCTAAGTATCTGAGTCCTTTGGCCACTGTTTGGAGATTGCTGATCTGTCACAAATATAAGCAAAATCTAATGACTAACTTAGAATCATATAGCTATGATTTGCTTTAAAATACTGCCATAAACATGTTGGAGGAAGAAAGATGGAGTAAGTTTGGTAAAATAAAATGTTAATAATTATTGAAACTTGGTGATGGAGTTTATTATATTATACTGTACTAGCTATGTGTGTTTGAAAATTTCAATAGTAAGATTTAAAAAAATCTAAGGATTTGGCTTATACTCTCAGCTTTACCACTAATGGTACAAAATCATATTCAGATCACTTAACTGTTCTGTGTTTCAATTTTTACAAGTGATTACATAGCAATTAGTCAATCGGCAAGTAATTATTGAGCAAGGATTACTGCGTAGGCAGGATTTGAAGTTATTATCTTAATTCTCAGGGATACTGTCAGAATACTAAAAAGTATAATGTACTTTAAAAATCTAAATTACTTTTCCAGTATTATTATCACAAGATCCATTGTTGAAATTCTTTGAGTACAAATGCATGGAGCACAGGTCTTTGATAAGTGAAAGTACCCAGAGACTTCTTTTTTTTCGATGTTTGAGAATACTTATTTAGGTTAGGTATCTAATCAGACAACAGCTGCTCAGAGTCCTCCATTGGGAAGAGGACAGGAAGACAAAAGTAATACGTTACACATCTTGGTTTCTTTTATTTTTCTGAAGAAAAAGCAAAGCGATCTTTATGATTTCTAAATGCAACCTGTATTTACTACAGGGTAATATTTAATTTGGACTCTTTTGTGGTCAATTCCTCAAAAGGCAGATAAACTACAAGGGAAAACTTAAGGGGCAAAAATATGTCAGCTTGTTTGTGTGTTAATGTGTGTTCACAAACATAAAATAGTTTTAAAAATTTAGAATAATCTGGGGTATGACTGCATGGCTTTCTGTCAGAATAAGGAAGATGGCGTTCCCTTTCTTATTTGTTGTAGCCACAGACATGGTTGAGGTCCAGAAATGACCTGTAATCTGAAGAATGTTTGGTCACATGCCCAGGCATTGGAGGAGTGGCAAACTACACATCTCTGACTGGTGCTGAAGAAGTGGAAAAAGCAAAACAACTGTTAGGCAAGATGACCTTGCATACCAGCGGAGTAGGGTAGGTATGCTAAAGTATGTGGTGTACTTACCCTTGTAAATATTACTAGACATTCTTTTCTTGGTTAAGCAATGATTCCTTGCTAGAAGGTTCATTCTGCGTAGAAGTTAAAATTCTTTTATACTATGGTATCTCTGAGATACCTATACTTCTATCCAGTTGTCAGCTACATGACAGTATTTTTCTGGACCGCATTGTAGAGGTCACTTATGGTAGGAAGAGTAGAGACAAATCTCTGTTTGAGAACCACCTGGAAAGATAGGTGGGATACAGGTGCTTCATCTGGGGATGGTGATGATAATGGTGGTTTCCTGGGCTGTGAGAGGCACAGAGCATGTTGGTTGCTGAGAGAGATGTTGATAAGAATTTTACTCTCTTTATGATTTTGCTTGTGAACTACCTTGACAGAAGACAGCATCAATCCCACAGTAGTTGTTTAACAAACATCTTTGAATAAACAAGCACATTCTCTTGAAACATAATTTTTTCCTCTGGCAGGTGGCTTATTTGCCATATATACAGAGTGGTAAGTATATCCAATAATTATTTTCATCTGTTTAGTTTAGGCCTTTAGGAGTAAAATCCTTATTAGCCCAGAGGGCCAAAGAGGAATATGACCTCCCATTAGAGTCTATATTTAAATAATTTCCCTCTCTTTATAGAGAAGATATTTACTGAACCGTTTTTTCAAGTTGACATGCTTTGTCAACAGATGTCAATAGAAAAAAATGAATTTTCTAAATAAGGTGTCCAGTAGCTCAAGTGTGAAAGAAGTTGTTTGTAACAAAATCTTAATTATTACACATAATTAATGAAGATCTCAGCACACTTTGATTGGACCCTCTCCCAGTAAAAAGTCTTGCCTGCATCCTTTACCATATATTCTTATATATTCATATAATTTAGAAAACCTGGCTTGGTATGGAGGATGTAGGGTTCAGCTCTTTGCTGCTGTTCTCTATGTGTTACCTTCTTTAATCTTCACAATACACCTTTAATATGGGTCTTGTTATTTCTATTTCACATATGAAAACCAGAAGAGACTCCCCCCTGGAAACCCAAGATTGCCAGCCAGAGCCATTTCTTTTATAAATAGAAAGCCAGATATATACTTCTTATCTCATTCTTTGTTTACAAAAGCAAACTACACTTAGGATTTTGAAGAACATCTTATTCCATGGTCTACTCTTTCCTTCTCTATTATCTTCTGGAAACAAAACCTTATTGTTTTCCTTTGTGGTTTAAAAACTAAAAGCTACAGATTAAAATCTTTAAGTAATGTTATCCAGAAAATAATGCCTCGGCTAGATATAAAATGAGATTAGGCATGGAAAACTGAGCCACTATTTTCATAATCAACCCAATAAGGGTTTTCATAACCTGTATGGTATGGTACCAGAAGTTGATACTGGGTCATTAGGCAGACGATGAGGTTATATAGATATAGTGAGAGAACAAGCTCAAAGCTTGAGTTTAGAAATGATGTCCAAATACAGGATGTAAAACCAGTTAAACCATTTAACTATGCCTCCCACTACTGTCTCATAAACACTGGGGCGCACAGCTGCTGCGCCAGCCCACTACTGCACTTTCTGCCGCAGGAACGTGGCTGCCATTTTTGCTACCACATGGATTTTATGTGGTGCCTCCTTCCTTCAAGTTGCTGTCTTCCTCCCTTCGCCTCTTCATTTCCTAAATCTATGTTGATTTTTAAAGACTGTGGTAAGAACATTTAATATGAGATCTATTCTCTTAAGCATTTTTAATTGTACAGCACTGGGGGTATAGCTCAGTGGTGGAGAGCTTGTTGAGCCTTAGTATGCCTAGGGACCTGGGTTCAAACCCTACTACCACGAAAAGTAGTGGGGAAGAAGGAATAAAAAGCATTGAAATTCACAGTCCAATATTGTTAATTTGAGGCTTGATGTTGTATAGAAGACCTGTATGATTTATTCATCTTGAATAATTAAAACTTTATGCCCATCGAGTAGCAACTTCCCCTTCTAAACTGATTCTGATGGAGAGCCTAAGCCACATGCCTGCATTCTACAAAAGAGATTGGAGAACCACATTTTTGAGCTCTGTTTTGGCAAGGCAGGATTCTTAAGGCTTCATAATCTTAGACATGGCAAGCGCATTCAACAGTAGTTAGACCCACAGAAATCACAGTAAAAGTCCACTAGGAATTTTAATGTTAACAACATTAGAATTCAAATAATTAATCCTGCTGAAATGATGCATTTAAAAGAATGTGGCCCATGAATTTCAAACTTTCAATTCTTTGTTAGAACATGACAAAAAGAACATGTAATTTTTAGCAATGTTTCTTAAAATTCACTTTTAAAATTCTTTTATCCAGTGCCTACCAAGTGCATCTGCTCATGCCTGTACCCTTCACCATTCTTAGGAAAGTGCCATTTCTCATCTAAAGACTTCTTGTTGCCCACCCATTTTCCTTACTTCTCCTCTCCTCTGTTCATTATGCAACTTAAGAGCTGGTCTAGTGAAGCAGAACCTACTTTTTGGGAGGCAGAGAGAAGAGACACAAGCAAAGCTAGAAGTCTCCTTAGCTCTAAAGGAAAGAAAGACTCTAGTTCATTAAAAATTTGTATTTAGTCATAGGATAAGTACTTTTGTTAGTTATATTGAAAAACTACTTAAATAATTAAATGGTCTTATAAAAATATGAAGATTGTTTTAAGATTTGTATTTGAAGTGTTCAAAGAATCTTCTATAAGAAAGCAGCTTGATTAAAGATAATACATAAATATGAATAGACTCTAGTATTTTAAAAGAGGCTAGCATTTACAGTTCTGAGTGTTTACAAAACACTACTTTGATTTCAAATTCTCAGTACAGAATTAATTCTCTGAGAGTAAATTCTACAAAGAATTGGTATTATTGTCAGAAATAATTAGTTGACTCTTCATACTCTTAGCTTAGTACTGCTTCTTTATGATAGCTTCACATATTTATCAGGATAGCTTGTGACAGGTTCAGTGACATTTACTTCAAATATTTATTATTTGTATAATTCTGTTGACCCAAACACAAAGCCACTAAACCATCCTTGCTGCCCCACCAAATGAAAAATTTACATAATATTTCAGACTGATATTGCTTGAAATAGGGAGTTGGATACAAACATATCCAGCAACACAATTCCTACTTAGCAGACATCAGATAGTCTCCCTTAGAATATTGGTTGTATCTCTAAATTACTAAAGAGTCTTCTCTAGGACAATAGGGATCCATGCTTCTAACAAAAGTATAGCAATAACAGAAATTTAGGGCTGGGGATATAGCTCAGTGGCACAGTGCCTGTCTGGCAAGCATGAGGTCCTGATTTCGATTCCCAGTACAAAAAAACCCCAAAGAATTAATAATTGTCTTAGTCTGTTTTCTGTTGCTATCACTGAATGCTATAGACTGCCTGAATTAAAAAGAATAAAGCTTTATTTGGCTTATAGTTATGGAGGCTAAGAAGTCCAGCATCTTATGAGGGCCTTCCCGCTGCATCAAAGCATGGTGGAGCACATCATCTGGTGAGATAACAAGCCTGCCAGCTTTGATTTCTCTTCCTAGAAAGCCACTTCCCTAATGACCTCATCTAATCCTAATTACTTCCCAAAGGCCCTACTTCCACTGTTATTGTGTGCATTTGGGGATTAAGTTTCTAACTCATGAACTTTGGGGACATATATCCAAATTATAGCATTAACTGATTCTAACAATTATCACTTGTTTGTTGCAAGTTATTTTCCCAGATGTGCACATGTGAGACTGCCTGCTCACTTTCATGGAGAGGTTGTTATCTTTTCAATTCTTTCCAGCTGTGGAAGCATTTACTCTTGAGTTAGCTTGAAACTTAGAATATACTGCTTCAGTGTTATGTGGGTAGATCATGAAACTAGCCTCTGAGTTTAACTCATAACTAAATTATAAACCTAATTACAGCATCCATAGATCACAGTGTCTAGGATTGTAATTAGATGTGGCTGCCTCACTTACCCTGAGCAGGTGAAACAAGGATGTACGCTATGGGCAGACACCTCCATAGGTGTCTATTATCCAATAGGAAGAGTTGTAACTGTAGAAACAGAATCTGGGTGTAGAAAATGAGGAGTTAAATAAGATCTGCCTTCAGAGATCTGCAGGCTACTTTACTTTTCTGTGTTGTTATTCAGATGTCTTAGCAGTTCTCAGTGTAATGTGTTTTGTGAAATACATTAGGTATTCAATGTAGCTGTTTTCAGGTTTATTATGCAATATTCTGATTCATGAAAATATCCTATTAAATACAATCACTCATGTAATTATTGTGCTTAATCTACAACATACTTTAATTAACATTTCATAGAATTCTGATTTAATCAATTAGATTTGATTTAGTATAATTTATCTGCAAATACTTTTCGTGATGCAGCAGCCTGAAATGATTATCGAGAGCTAAGGTAATATACAGCTCCCATTAAAACTAACACATTTCCAGTGTTAAGAAAAGCACACCATGCTTTGAACTACACTTCTTTTATTTAAAGAGAAAGAGTAGATCATTCTGTTTCTTTTAATAGTCTATTTTTAAAAAATCTTATTGGGAATGCAAGAACTCAAACAATATGTGACCTTATTTGGAAATAGGGCCGTTGCAGACATAATTAGGATCACGTTCTGCTGGAGTGGGGCGGCTGCACATCAGTATGTCTGTTTTCCTTATAAGACACCTGCCATTTGAAGACAGAGATACAGGACAGAGGAATGCCCTGTGAACTTAGGCAAAGGTAGGAATTACACAGCTGCAAGGCTAAGGATTGCTAACAAATGACTGGAAGCTAGGAAAAGACAAGGAAGGATACTCCTACAGTTTCAGAGGTAGCATGGCCCTGGTGACACCTTGATTCTAGACTTCTGGACTCCAGAACCTCAAGACAGTAAATTTCTATTGTTTTAAACCACCCAATTAGGGTGCTTTATTACTTTAGTCTTAAAATACTCACTAAAACCAATTGGCAATTGAAACTCAGTATAGCTAGAATCTATAAAATTACTTTTATAAGAATAGGAGAAAAAGTGTCATGCTAAAATATTTTAAAAGGTGCATGTGCTACTTACAGTTGAAATAAACATTCATATATTCTTAAGCAGATATTGACGTAAATATCACACGAGCCATAAAATGTACACAGTGCTACAGAAATGTGAGAGCAGTCATTGAAAAGAATTTGCATGGTGTTCATCAGGGCAAAATTTCATCTACATATAGATAATAAACCATATACCCTGTATCTACATATGGATAATAAACCATATACCCTGTACCTATATATGGATAATGAACCATATACTCTGAAATTTGTGTACTACTCAGATTCTATATTTTCTTCTGCCCTTATTTTGACTTTGAAAAAATATTCTTAGTAATTATACAGTGACAGGTGAGGACAAATAACATAAAATAAATTTTAATTCTTGGTACTAACTTGCTAACAGCTGTTATTGTACAGAGTTTGGTAAGGATAAAATTTAATAATATAATGAAATATGAATTTTTAGGATTATCTATACATTCCTTGTGTTTTCTTTTTTTTTCCCCAGACACTCCAGAATTGTTCATTGTTCGGTTGTAACAGCGGATCTCAACACGGGGAGCTAACAGGTTGAGATCAGCTCTTATGCAAAGGGGAAATTTTCCTGACACCAAAGGGTCCATTAAAGTCCCATGATGAGGTCAGCATCTAATCAGGTTTTTGGATAAGCAGCACCTTTCCATTCCTGGAGGTGTTTATAAGTCTCCACTCTCATAACTGTTCTGTACACTTAGGCTTTTGCCGATTCTACTGGTAGAAATTAGTATAACGCAGCCTCCTGGCCCCTGATCATCTCTGGGTGTTTACTGCTACATGGGAAGACTTGAAGTTTAAATTTGCATCAGCAAATTAAGTGTTTAGTTCTTTAGTAGGACCAAGCCTAAAACCTGTCTGAGAGATCTATTACTGCAAATATATCACTGGGACTACACAATAAAAAGATAAATCAGACTGGAAAAATATATTCAAAACTAATGTTTCCTGATTATTTATAATATTTTAATTTTTGTGCTAGGTACTCCTATATAAACTTAAATAATATTTTTAAATTTTGATTTTGACATTTTTATAGAAGCTATGTACATACATTTTATAAACATGAACATATTATCTGGTGAGTAATTCGCAGTTTGTTTTATTGTTGGGTTTTTGTTTTCTGTTTTTTTTTTTTTTTTCGGTACTAGGAATCAAACCCAGGACCTTGCACTTGCCAGTCAGACACTGTGCCGCTGAGCTATATCTCCGGCCACTGCAATTTGTTTCAAAAGGTTATTTCCCCTTCAAAACAATATACTCATTGGCACGTGTATTTCCTAATGCAAAAAATCTTTTAAATGAAATGACAAGGCTTATATCACAAAGTATAGTCCTTTGTTTCATCCCCCTTACGCCCAATTCATTTTCATCAGTTCAATAATTTTTACCATTTTTAATTATTTCTGTTAGTACTTACTTTCTAATTTCTAAATAAAATGTACATACAAATATTTCTTGAAATTTGAGTCTTACAGATTGTTTATTGATTTCCTTCTATGGAAGACAAGGACATCACTCTCCTGTACCCCTTCCTTTCACATACATTTTCCTTCCTCCTATCCTTCTGTCATACTTTTAAATAGCACTGTTTTGACTATGTAAGTATTACTTATACTTAAGTCACACAGCATAATAGGATTTCATTTCTTCTCTTATAGAATTCATTGTTTTCACCAGTTAAAAGTATATTTTTTGTTTGCTTGGCTTTCTGTGTTTTTATTAGGCGTTTACCCCCAGATTCTAAGTACAAATCACCTCTGAACATATTTAAGTTTTCTATCCATTTCACGTTTATCTTCACATTCATCTGCAGTCTCTTCCTGCTATTCCTCTTCTTGCTGTTCTCTTTCTGCTCTTTCAAGATAGTTGTGCTCTAAGTCTGACAAAATTGTTATCTGGAGCTGTTCCTTTTACCATTATCGCAAGAGTCTTCTCCGTGTCTGTTTCCTAGGTTCGGTTCCTCAGGTTCTTGGATCCTACATCTTTCCCTTGGTTTACTCTCATTGTGTGGAGCGCATTGTCCAGGAGTTTCTTGAGAGAAATTTCTATGAAAATGTTTGTATTCTAGCCTCATATTTCATTGATAGCTTTGCTGCATGTAACTCTTTTTCCTCAAAACTCTGAGATATTTCTTCATTGTCTTTAAGTGTTAGTGGTGCTGTTGAGAAGTTTCACACTACTTATGTCCTTTTTCCTTTGTCTAAGGTCTTTTTCTTCCTCTCTGGAAGTTTTTAGGCTTATCTCTTTATCCTGGTATTCATGATATGTATTGATCAAGCAAATCCCCTAAGAGGATTTTCTTTGCTTCTACCAAATGCTTGGCGGTATTACCACTCTGAGATTAACCTGAATTAAATTCTTGGTTGAGGGTTTATCAGGCCATTTAAGCAGTCTGAATTTGGGCTATAAGCTTGTGTGTGAGGGCTAACTTGTGGTTTCAAATGCTCAGTGTCAATTTCCCTCTGTTGCATTCTTGCCCAAACTCAAAATGATCATTTTTTCTAGAGGTCCACTAGGAAAGTAGTATGGAGATGTATTTCTAATTAACCCTCACACTGAAGGTACAGCCCTCAGGACTCCCAGAGCTCATTGGCATGTGTATTTACTCATTAGCATATTAGACTTCCCTACATGGAATAGCTTTGGGCTTTGTTCTCTGGCCCCACTCCTCAAAATACTGTGAAAAACAGTCTGTACTCAACTGCTTTGACAAATGCTTCAGAATTAAAACTGAACCACTTCCCTTTCTAGGTTCCTGTCTTCACTCAATTTCTGGCCTGAGGTGATTTTCTGGAAACAGAATTTCAATATTCTAGACCTTTGAAGCAGAGAAAAACTGAATGATAAGAACTAAGCGAATGTTTTAAAAAGTCCCCAGTAGAAGTTCTTTATTGGTAAAACAATAAAACAGCATAGCTTAGTTTGTTATAAGAAAAAGCATGCACTTCATATCCTTTTAGAATTCTTAGCTGATTACAGGGAAGGGACATTTTCAAATTCCCTTGTCTCAAGAAAAGTACAAATTAGTCGAGGATTTCCCTTCAGTAAACCTCATGCCCTCAATTAAAATCTAGGATACTAGTAACATTTAATTACTTGGTTCTCATTGCAAATGGAATTTTTTGAAATAGAAAGTGCCCAATTATATTTCTTAATATAATAAACATACAATTTTTCAAGACCTTAGATTATTCTCATTTTCATTCCCTAGTATGAGTGATAACATAGCCCTATAATTATACAGCAAAAGAGAGCAACTTATGTTTAGATTCTGAGAATTCCACTTTTAAAAGAAAAGGTAAATGTTGAAGTGTTGAGCACAGAATTAGGAGCTTTACTCTAATAATCTCACTTATTCTTCACAATACATATTTAATATGAGGACACTGAGGCTTAGAAAGTTTACATAGACTTCCATTTCCAGGAAGATGACAGGACAGATATCTGTAGTCCTGGAGATAACTACTGTCTGTTGTTGGAAAGGGTTAGATTGCATGAGATGATCTTTTAAAACTCCATAGATATGTTTATTCTAAGTAGTCCTCCTTCTCCTTAAAATCAATTTCCGCCTGGTATTGTGCAGGTTAGAATCAGTTAACCTGCTAGATACTTTGGTTAGAATCAGCTGTCCATCTGGGGGCTGACCTGACTCAGGGGCACTTCTTTAGCAGGTGCATTGTGATATTCTTCACAGCCAGCATGGTCTCTGTACAGGTGGGTCTGATGAGCATCTCTGGGAGTAAAAATCCAAAATGCCCAGTGTCACGTAGTTCAAAAGCAAATGCATACGGTATTCCATTTTTGTAAGCCCAATCCATTGAGCTACCAGAGCTTACATCTAAAAGTAAAAATAAATATAGAATTAGCTTCACTGCAGAGTTTGCATAATTTCCAAAATATGTATGTATTTTGCTTGCTTACTATGCTAAACTTAATCACTCCAGTGAAATAACTTTTCAACAAGTATAATGTAGTTCTTTGGCATCTGGCTCTGGAACTTATAAATCATACCTGCTATCGTCTTTGAAGATCTACTCTATGTACTAATGCTTTGCTAGTAGGATAGCATTAATATTTACCTTCATGTCTACTTTATTTAGAATATTGGAATTCTGTTTCCAGAAAATCACCTCATTTTTTTTCTACCTCCCCATTTTTCATTCCTGCCTTTACTGTTCTTTGCTTTTACTTAAGCCTGTAGTTTCTAGATTCTTCCTTGACTGCTTAATCCACACTGCTTAATCACTGGAGACTTTCTCTGCTCCCAGTGCTGTTTGCTCCTTTTTGTAATCCTGCACTTACTAAACCTTGTGCATTCTCTTCTTGTTCTTCCCCACACTCTACCACTGTGCCCCATACTCTAAACCCATCACCTCCTTTACTGACATCAGAGCCCCCTGAATTTTCTCCTTCCAGTTCAGACATGCTGCTTGTGTCTTCTTGTATCACCGCTTGGTGCCATATGTTAATCCCTCTCCGTAACATGAGGATTCCTTTTCCAGGACCTTGTTTCCTTCATGAATCCCCTCTCTTGCATCTGTATCTACCAAAATGCTCCAGGACCACTTTTTCCTCATGATCCTGCCATACCTCTTTGGTTCCAGTTTCTTTGGCTTATTTCTTCTTGATAACTCAGAAGAAAATCTATATGTGATTTTGGTTTGATCTTAAACCATTTTCAGTCTGATTCTTGCTTCTATCCTTCTATTAAACTTTGTTCTTAAAGGTCACCAGTGACCAAAGGCTTATCTCAGTTTTTGGTTTTCTTTTTGTTTGTTCTGTCTTCCCCTCAGATCCTACTTGAAGCCTCTCTACAGCACTTAGCATAGCTGACAAACCATTCTGGCAACACTTTCTTGACTCCTGTGACCTCAAATGGTCCAGCTTTTTAGGATAGAACTTTCAAGCATGGGCGCCATAGACTGTCCCTAGCTCTATGTACAATCTCATCAAATGCTGCATAACTTCTGTGTGCCTCACTGTCCCTTTTCGGAGAATTGTTGCATAGAGTTGTGAAGCTAAGTGAATGATAAATCACTCTATTAGGATATATTTTCTATTTTTTTACTTTACATCTTTTTACCCACAAATACCTAGCATATAGTTTATAGTATAACAGGCTCTGTTTAAATGAATATACATTTCATAGAAAAATCTTGGTGTACCTTTCCCTTGAAATTTCTATCACCCAGTTTGATACACTATTATTAAATATCTAGAGTATGTTTATTTACTCACACAAGATTACTTTTTACGCTATTTTTCTAGGATGTTAGGATGGAATCATTATGTAAAGATGACAGCTAAATTACTCTGCTCTTTCTCAGATTCATTTTGCTTCAGTTAAGGATAAAGATAGGCTGTGGCTTCACTGTCAGTCTTGTTAGAGTATACTGGAATTACAAACAGTAGTCATATAGTCAGAGTCAGAGATAATATGTACCAACAGGTACATCATGGTGATGTGACAGCTTCATTTCTATGATAACAGACTGTTCTTAGTAAATACAATACGATGACTATGCCTTTACACCAAGCTGGAAGGTGAACTCTAAGATTTTTAAAAATTAGTGTTTTAAAATTGTGAGTATATGATTATGTTGGTATCAGTTGGTAATATAATTTTTTAAAAAATACAATTTTTCCCCTTTCATGATGACTATTGAAAAACAGTTCTATAAAGTCGATATGAGAATAAGATCATGAACTTAGAAAAAAAAATTTATTGATGACTGTGTTAGTTTCATTATTAGGATAAATTTGTCTGAAAAAAATGTCAATTGACACATCAAGCTTTTGTTCTGAAGGCTGAAGAAAGTGAAGGGTAAGATACAGGTAGAGATAAGAAATCAAGGAAAAAATCTGCTACATTATTGAGGAACATAGTCAAATGCCATTATCTATACATACGTATACAGCCTGTGTGCGTACCATCATGTACATAAGACTTACAGAGATATGCATGTACATAAGACTTCTCACTAGATTTTCCCAGATATGCAGTCAATAAATTTTAGGATTTGAAAGGGCATGAGAAATGATCTAATCCAATTCCTCATGTTAAAGTTGTGGGAACTGAAGCTCAGAATTAAAAATATGTTGGCTAGGATGACACACCTGGCAGATTTCAGACGAGAACACACATCCTATGGTTCTGTGTCCAAGTTCTCTCCATATCACCATATCAGTTGGTTTTTATTTCACATAAAAGAAGAAATACTTTTAAATCATCTTTTAAGAGAGCAATCAGCTGAAGATTCATGTAAGAAATAGCTTTTCATAGGAATAGTGGAGGAAAAGAATAAAAAGGGAGCTGTTGTAGAGCTAAAACATTTACTTCATTATCTTCTCAAGGTCCCTTTCCACCCTTATAGTAGTTACAATTACTTAAGAAATCCCCCTTCTTTTTTTTTGGTACTGGGAATTGAACTCAATATCCTGTATCCTGCCCTTGCCAGGCAGGCACGGTGCCACTGAGCTACACCCCTGGCCCCAAGAAACCCAGTCTGGTACTTTCTACTGTTATAAGATCTCAATTCAACTTGTAGTCATTATCACATAATTAGCACAGTCTCTGCTTAGAATTTGTTAAGTTGATATAATGATTTCTGACAGGCTATGTAAAACTAACCAGACATAAGTTCCTTTCATCTTCCTTGGCACAAATTTTATATTAGAGAGAACACGTTCTTTCCTTTTTGAGAGGGAAGTCAGGATACAGGATATTGGTTCAAGAGAACTAATTCTAACACAACATTCACAGGAAACTTACACAATGTTCTGGAGGCAGGTCCATATCTGTACCTTATCCCATGTACCGACCGAAGTGCTTTCACAGCTTTGTAAGCTGCAGATTCCTTTAAGGCAAAATGGACAAGCTATATCATTTGTACTATTGCACTGAAATTTCAAGAAACACTGATGTGTTGCTTAAGCCTTATTGGTCATCAACCTAGAGAACATGATAGGCACATTACTTAACAGCTATAAAAACTACGATTACTACTACTGCCACTACTGGTGATGATGATGATAATGAAGTATTCAAGTCACATAACATTTTGCAACATATTTTAGAACACATCTTCATTTGAATGATCACCAAAGCAAACAGTGACTAATAACATTTCTATTTTACAGATGAGAAAGGAAGGCTTGTGAGGTTAAATGGGGTTAAATAGCAAAGAATGGTTGAGCTGGGATAAGCATCTGTATTTTCTGAGGCTAATTTAGTGTTCTGTCCTCTTTACTTCAGTTGAGAGATACCTATTTCTATATATGGTAAAATGTTTGATAGAGCAGGGTCAATGTCAGTTTTCCTCATAGCTCACTCATATCCAGTCCTTAGCAACGTGGCTGTGTATAAAAGATGCTTAATCAATATTTCCTGTATGAATGTTGAATAAGCACAAGTCTGCAAGGGTATTTTGACAATCATATTGATCCTTAAGTATTTTTCAGTGGACATGTACAAGGTATTTAAAACACATTTGGATCAATGAAGAAACCATCAGGAATGAATGTCTTCCATTATGCTATGTTTATCCCTAATGCAAATGAGGACATCCATTTCAGGATGCTCCAGGCCTGTAAGGTTATACACACCTCTCATGGAACTTAGTTAGGTATTTCCACTATGCAGAAATTCCTGTCAGTGCCAGAAATCAGGAAAAATAATAAATACAATCAGGTTCCTAAAAGGTTGATATTTTAACATGAACCTGGATATTAGCTCTTTTGAAACATTTTCAAATGATGTAAAAGCACTAGTTTCAAAAGTAGAGAAGTATTGTATGACAAGCAAGTGGAAAAGACCTATATTGAAACCAGTATACAACTCTCCCGTTTCAGTTCTCCTGTGAATAATTTAATACTTTAATTGAAGCACTCCGGACAGCATGGTGGTGTGTGCTGCACTGAGCTTCAAGCTGCTGTTCTCACTCAGCTCAAGGAAGGATAAGACACTCTTTGCAACAAATACCACCCTTTGTGGATATGCAGGCACCAGTCTTCAAGAGCTGGCAGACTATTTTATTATTGACCTCACTGAGGATGACATTTTTCTCACAGAGCCAACAGAAAAGAAATGTAAACACTATAATGAGCTATCTTTATGGAGAGTGTTTGAAGATTTCGATGTCTTCTCCAATTGTCTTAGCAGTATTGCGTGCCAAGGCAGATATTTCTACATTTAGAAGATTACTGCATTCTGCTGGTCAGGAGACTTTTGTTTTTTTATTATTTCAGATGACTAATGAAAAAAGCTATTATGAATTAAAAAGGGGACCTCTTTGCTTATTTAAATAATGTGTATAGTTTTAACCTTGTGAGGTCACTATACTTTTTTCACTTGAACAAAGATGCATGTTAATATGGGGTTTAGATGTGATCTATCTCTAAAATAGTGGACATTTGGGGCTGGGGATTTAGCTCAGCACCTGTCTGGCAAGCGAAAGGTCGTAAGTTTGATTCCTGGTACCAGAAAACAAACAAACAAACAAAAGAAAAATAAAATAGTGGACATTTCATAACTTTTCCCAAGAATTATTTTTCAAGGTGGCAAAGTTAGACACCCATTTAAAAAACTTAAGTGACTCCTCCTTTCTGTAGCATTTCTTTTCAATTGTTAAAAATGACTCTGACCTCACTTATTGGTTCTCAGCAAATTAAAGAACACATTTTAATTTAGATATTGCCATATTCAAAGCAGTTTAATAAATTACTTAAAAATGTTAGCAGAGACACAGATTTTTCCATACTGATGAAAGGTTTTTGAAACAAATAGAATTCCATGGTTTCTACCTAACATTCAGTGATCACATAGATTTTGGGAATTTTTAATCTCAGTTTTAATGAGTTAGCTTATGCTTAACCCACTTAAGAATTTCTCAACAACGGCACTATTGACTTTTAGACTGAATAGCTCTTTGCTGTGGGCGCTGTCCTGTGCATTGTAGGATGTTAGCAATATCCTTCGCCTCTACCCACTACACGCCAATTGCCAATTGTGACAATCAAAAATATCACAGCTGGGGGTGGAGGTACATGCCTGTAGTCTGAGATCTCTGGGAGGTTGGGGTGTTGTAAGTTTGAGTACAGTTCAAGCACAGTCTGGGAAACAGCAATTTAGAAAGACCCTGTCTCATGATAAGAAAAAGAGAGGCTGCTGGGGATGAAGTTCAGTGCTAAGTGCCTGCGTACAAATCACCAGGGCAGTCAAAAAACAACACACCAAAGCCAACCAACCAAACGAGCAAACCAACCCAAACAAATCTCTAGATTTTGGGAGGCACATCTTTCTTGGTTGTAAATCTTTCATCTACCTTCATGCTATCTTTCAAACCAACAAAAGAAAATAGGCTGAACTCTTGCTCAGAGATAAATTTAAAATATGGAGAACATTCTCATATGATAGTTTTAATGTATAGCATATTTCTTATCAACTGTTATAAGAATATGAATAGATACTGTCTAACAGGGTTGGAGGGTTGCCTATAGAAATATGATAGAGGTAATTTACGGAGTCAGATCAATAAACACACCAGTTGCAGCAGCAGCAACAACAAAAAGAAAGCCTATTTGATCCACAGAGAAACTGAAGAATAGCAGTGTCGAATTCAACGATCATCTTACAATATTCCTAAGGAGAGAATTTGCAAATAATTCTTGGAATTCCAAGAAGAAAGCCCCTCTGGACAGAATACCAGCCTTCCTAGGTTCTCTTAAGTCCTCCTCATGTCCTCTATTCCATCCAGATCTTGCAAATTTAGATCAGAAATTCCCAAAACCACAGGATCTGGGATTCAAGGAAGAAGAGTTTTATAAAACTTCTTATTCTAGTATAATAAAAAAATAAGTATTCAGCCTTTTTTCCTAATTCTTCACACACAGTTCCTAAAACCCTAGGAAGTGCCAGAGTGTCTTTTGTTTGCTAAGGAGCTGACTGGTGGCTGGGTGCCCCAGATAGGTTCTGGATGGGGCCTGGCATCAGAAAGACCCAACCATGTGATCTGGTGGTCGGAACTTTCAGGCCTATTCTTTAGCCTGTAGGGTGGGCGGAGGGACCTGACACTGAGTTTATCACCAATGGCTACTAATTAACTTAACTGTGCCAATATAATGAAACTTCCATAAAATCCCCTAAAAATGGAGTTTGGAGAACTTTTGGGTTGGTGAACACATCAAAATGCCGGGCGGGTGGCGTGAATAGGAAGGCACAGGAGCTCTCTGCTCTGTGCTCTCTGCCCTTACTTGAGTTGTGTGCTTTCTTATCAGCTGGCAACAGTCAAGCATTTCGTCAGGCTCTGTGAGTTGTAGTGAATTAGGGAAACTGAGGACAGGGTGGTGGGAACCTAGAACCCCTTGATTGCAGTTGATGCTCAAGTAGGAGAGTCTTAGGGGACTGAGACCTTAACCTGTGGAGTCACTCACTGGGTAGACACCCAGCTGGTGTCTGAGGAGTGATGTTGGAAAAGGAATCACATATTTGGTGTCAGGAGTTGGAAACAAACCCTCAAACATACATACAGAAGAGTATAAAAACTTCAGGGTTTGTACCCTTAACAAACGATTGCGAATTGCACGCATTCCTGTACTCATTATCCAAGTCAAGGAATAGAACAACAGCAGCAACCCACAACCCCTCTGTTCCTCCTTTCAGTCACTGCCTCCCTTCCTTTCTCCCAAAGGTAATTGCTATCCTGACTTCTAACACTGCTTATTAGTTTACTTTGGTTTTGAACTTCATAGGCTTTTAGATGTCATGGGCTCTGAGATGAACTCACTTTACAATGAATTACACTCTGTAGGGGGCAGCTTATTGGGTTTTTGTGGTAAGAACAAAAGCTCCTCTGCTTTTTCATTTTCAAGTAATCTTATGCCTGAAAGTCTGCTCATTCTTAGTACTGACTTTTCAGATGCATGTCCAGAGACTTAGTAGTATTAAGCAAATAGAACTTATATATTAAAGCTTGCTTTTTAATTAATGAGAGTGAGACTATAATTTATGAGCAATTATTGACTCAATAAAGTTAATTACAGCCTGGCATATGTGGCCAAAGCTGCAATATTAATCAAATCCGCCCTGATCTTTTCTGTATAACCTGTGGTAGGAATGCAAATAGGTCTGAAATAATTGCATTTGAAAAGCAATATGGTGGTTAAAAATATCTCTGGAGCTAGAGTTAGGGCTAAATTCCTAACACTTAGTAGCTGTGTGTGCTTAGTCTAATTCCTTAATCTCTCTGGATCTCAGTTTTCTCATCTGTAAACTGAGGATAAATTATGTAGACTAAAGTAGTTAATATATGAAAAGTTATGAAGAAGAAATGAGTTAATATATAAAAATTATGAAGAATAAAGTTAGTATATGAAGGTTATAAAGAATAAATAAGTTATATATGTATATAACTTATTTGAATAAATACATGTTTGCCATTATCACTAGTACTAAGAACCATATTAGCATCAGAAAGAAAGCGTGAAATCACAGGATCAAATACTTACCACACAGCTAAAATTGGGGATTGTTGCATATTTGTAAGAATACGGATACAGCAACATCTGAGCATATGCATGAAAGGAGAGATATGCCTTAATGTGATTTCTGTGTTTTCGGAGGAAGTTAGCTACAGCCTTGACCTCTGGTTCAGATTCTGGGAAAGGGCCACAATAGGTATCATCACAAGGGTGCATAGAGGCTCCTTCATCTGCAAGTGAGAAAATAAATTGGGTTGGAGCGCAAGTAGGGAAGAAGCAAGAAACACAAATTAGCATTGTTAAACTATGTTTAAAAAAAAACTTCCATAAAATTTTGATATTAGAAGCAGTTCATTTAATTTCTCATTTATGGAAATGAATACTGAAAATTCTGAGGTTATTGCAGCTCCTATGCACAATAAAGGGTCTGAAAGGAAACCAGATGCTCACTGCTTAAATATGCAATAACCATTTTAAAGGAATGTCCCTTTCACCTGTCAGTTCTTTTGCTGGAAAACTACATAATCCTCTAAAGCGGGTTAGGCCTCCCATTTATATGCTCCACAACACCTGCACTTTCTTTTCATAACATTCTGCATGGCTTTAATTAGTGTTCGATATTTACGCATTAAATATCCAACCAGTGTTTGCACTGTTCTAGGTGCCTGGGAGTCACTGAGCCTGTGTCTTAATACAACCTACATTCTATATGGATTTTTCACTGAACTGTATCTTTCTTGATGGATACCTAACAACTAGAACAACAGTATGGCAAATGTCCTATAAATATTTGTTGAATAAGTCAATGTCAGATAAAAAGAAAAGGCTGTACTTCTATAAAAATGTCTGATAAGATATATCTATGTCTATATTTATCTATCTATCTATCTATCTATATATATATACTAAGACCATAAGGACAGCCAGAAATAATTCTGTAGAACACTGCCTAACCATTTCTATTATAGTATTTTTAAAAAATTAAATCAAACAGATTTTATTCAGTTTTTTTAGGAGAAGGAAAACAAATGATATAAAATAAGTCATAAGAAACGGTCTCATAGTACCATCTCAAACCACTTTCAATATTTAATAAAATGCTCACACTGCAAATAAGAAGCTTGAATACTCTCCAGACTTCTGCTGCAAGAAATGCAACATTAACATACAAAATTTTTCTGCACCAATTTTAAAATTTGATTTACTGAATTACTAATTTTAATTAGTAATTAAATTAGATTTAGTAATTAGATTACTGAATTACTAATTTTTATGGTGTTATTCACATACATTTTATGTATATACTTTTAATGAGATCATTGCCTATACATACATTATTTTCCTTAATTTTGTTTTTATATTAAGTCAGTGTCTGTCATGCAGCCATCAAAAGCCTTACAGTAAATTACACAGGTTCATAGTCCAATTTTGACTCTAGCTTCTTAGAGTCAGCCACTTTTCTGACTGCTTTCATGACGTCTTCCTGAATTACAAAATACGATCAGTATGAATTGCAAACATACCTGCATTAAGTACAAACATTGCTCAGGTCTGTTCCATTAAAGCCATCTGAAAGCCTCACACTTGCTTCATAATCTATTTCACCATGCTTTGTAATGGGCCTGTATGGATTTTTAATATATCTAATCTTGCTTGTTCATTGGGTAAATCAATATGTATTTTTGTAATCTAATCTTCCTGGACACAGCAATGCAGGATCCAGTGTATCTGGCCTGTTTGTAGCCATGATCATTTTAACTCTATGCAGAGTATCAAATCCATTTATCTGGTTCAGTAACTCCATTAAAGTTCTGTGAATTTCTCTGTCAGCTGAAGTACCATCAGAAAAGCACTGACCACCAGTAGCATCTATTTCATCCATAAAACTGATATATGGCTGATGGTCCCTTGCATAATTAAACATTTCTTAAATCAAATGAGCACTTTGCCAGTGTACTTGTCTGCCATAGAACTAGATACAACCTTCAGGAAATTGCTGTCCAGCTGGCAAGCCATAGCTCATGCCAAGAGTGTTTTTCCTGTGCCCAGTGGTCCATGTAACAAATGGCCTTTTGGAAGTATTATTTGTACATGCTGGAATAATTCTGGGTTTGTGAGAGGTAATTCTATTTCTTCTCTTAATTCCTGAATCTGTTCTGACAGCCCTCCAATCTCAGAATAAGAAACATTCCCAGGGGTCCTCATGAGACATGTTGTAAACCAATAGATCCACCTCTCTTGGAAATTTCTCATGAGAGTGTAGTCATATCCAAAGCAACTCTTATTTCTGGCTTGGGCTTACTTTTGTCAGGCTGTCAAAGAGAACTCACAGCATATCTTGGTCAGTTTGTAGCTTTAACAATGAATTTTTCTTCAGTTAGCTGTTTAAGCACTTCACCTGCAATGTGCCCCACACTTTGTATGGCCTTCAGATAATTTTCAGACTTTTCATACTGCTTGGTAAATTCTTTTAATTGTTCCTTAGCTCCTTCAGATGGCTGTCAATCTCCTTGGGCTCTAGCAGCTTCTTGAAGTAGTTCTAAGTGTTTTATCTCTAGGGTGCACCATGATGAAAAGCCTATTATAGTATTTTTACAGCAATATCCAAACTGGTTTATAAACCTCAAGAGGACTCTTTAGTTATCTCTTTTGTCAGTTAAAATTTAGTTCAAAAAATACCTTCAAAACTAAATTTCAATAAGTTTTGAATAAAAAGGGCACACCAAACAGTGTAAGTTTATTTAGAACCCATGGTAGGGGGGGAGGCATAGGTGAATCACTATAATAATCACAAAATATTACCATTCCAAGAAATTTTGGAAGTAATTAAACTTTCCATAGATTTTGCCATTCAAGGGCACAGGAAAAACATAGATTTTGCCGTTCACTATCCCTAACTTACCTCTAGAAAATAATAACTTTCTTCAATAAGCTAATGGAAAATGTTTGGTGGGTCTATAACATTGTCCAATTCTGTTGAATATGAAAAGAAAACAAAGACAATCAGGCTACATCTTGAGGACATTAAATGCAGATCATGCGGTTGGACAGACAAGATCAAGATGGGGAACTCAACTGGAGTTTCTGTCCTCTGAATCTCATTCTGGAGATGTTCTGGAAGCCAGTGGGATACGGATGGAACTCATATTAGAGTGTTGGAACTATAGCTGATACTCTGAGGGAAGTGGGAAAAATAAAGTGGTAACTGTGGAACACTAATGTTAAGTACTGGAAAGATGAAAACATAAACTGAATAACTAATTCCAGAGGTAGCAGAGCTAATGAGCCAAAGAACACAAGAATTTATAACAATGCTAATCAGAATTTTCAAGGGCAGATAAAGCGCTATAAACAAACAGGGAATGAAGTCAAATATTAAAAAGCCAATCAGATGTAGAAATAAAAGCTTAATTCATAGATTGAATAAATATAGTTAATGAGTGAATTAATGAGATGGGGTGGGGTTTAAAATATCCAAGAAGGCAACAAAAATAAAGGGGAAAATGAGAGAAAAATTAAGAAGTATGAAAATTAGAATAAGTATCAATAAGTATGACTAATAGGGAGTTTAGAAGGAAAGAAAAAAGGAAAATATTTGAAAAACTGCTAATTAAAATTTCTCCACAGTGAAGGAAGATTGAACAGACTCTGTGTATCAAGCAAAAGAGCTAATGGGGAAAATATGAACACTTTGACACGTTAAAGAAAATTTAAGAAAAGGAAATAATTCTAAGGAGAGAAAAGCAAACTGTTTAGAAAGAACAAGAATCAGATTCACATTTGACCTCTCAATAACAATATTAGAATAATAGTTTCTAATAGTATTCTAATACTATAAAAAATAGTATTTCTTAAAAAGGAAAATTGAGCCAGCTGTGGTGGCATACACATATAATTCCAGGTACTCAAGGAAGAAGGATTTCAAGTTTGATGTAAACCTAGGTGATTATTGAGATTCTGTCTCAAAATAAAAATAGAAAAGGCTGGGTGGGATATCTCAGTGGTGGGTTTGATTACCGGTACCAAAAAAAAAAGAAAAAAAAAAAAAAAGAAAGGAATGCAGCTGAACCCTCACTGAAATGTAGAGGTAAGGCAAAAATGTTCTCTGGTATAAAAGTCCTCAAAAGATACAGTATACATTAAAATACTTAGAGAATACCTATCGAGAAAATATTCTACAATATGATGACTCCAGAGAAACTATTTGCTATGAAAATTATAGGAGAGAAAGAAACTTAGTGAGGCCTGCTGTTTCAATAAGCAATATCCAAAAGCAAAAACATATGAAGATCTAGGAGATGTGTATACATATGCAAGGAAGTGTTCTTCAGCCATAAAAAGAAGAATGAAATCCTGTCTTTTGTGACAAAATGGAAGGATCCAAAGCACATAAAGTTGGGTAAAATAAGCCAGATATAGAAAAAAATAATTCATGTTTCTCATGTGAATTAAAAAAAAAGTTGACCTGATGTGGAATAGTGAATATTATAGGAGAGTGGAAGAGGAGGACATATAAAAGGCCGGACGGATTAGATCAGAGCACACTGTGTGCCTGTACTGAAGTAGGATATTGAACTCCATTAATACACACAATGATCCCCTTAGTCAAAAAACTTAGAAAATCAAATAAAAATAAAACAATTTAAAAAGAATCCCAGGAACATGGCAGACTGATAGAAAGATAGAAGATGTAGACCAAAGGGTATAAAAGCATACTAAGTTACTGATTTCTTTGGAAAAAAAAGATGAGGATATTGACTAAATTTAGAGATTGATGGAGAAAAACAAATCTAAATATGGGTCTTAACTTAGGAATAACTTAGAAGAAAGTAGAACACAAGCTTCACAACTAGCAGAAGTAACTTTGACCCATCCAACTGAAAGTAGCAAAGGAGAAAAAAGGAAGAGGATAGAATAAAAACTAGAAAATAGAGAACAGAAATTGAGATAACAAATAAGCCTTAATGTAGCAGTAATTACAAAGAATACTCATGACTTAAACTCACACGAGAAATGACTGACATTTTCATATATAAAAAAAAAAGACCCAGCACTATCATGCGTACAAAAAATATGGTGCAGCAAATAAATCAGTTGTTTACTTTTCAGTATTGTGGCAGACATGGTGTTTAATCTTAATTAATTACATCTACAAATATTCTATTCCTAAATAATGTCATACACAGAAGTTCCAGGTGACATGAATTTTGGGTGAACACTATATCACTGCAGTGTTCTGAGGGGTTCTCCTGCAGAAAAACTAGATCGTGTATAAGATACATTCTTTAATGCATTTTTTTTTTTTTTCCGGTACCGGGAATCGAACTCATGACCTTGGGCTTGCCAGGCAGGCACTATGCCACTGAGCTAAATCCCCAGCCCCTGCATTGTTTATCTTATAAGAAGTACAGGCAGCTCTAAGCAATCTGTGTAAAGATCAACTTTAAAAATTCAATAATATAAGTTTTTCTTTATTATTATTATCTATGGAAGTATTTTGTAGAAAATAAGATACTATTCATAGTATCTAGGAATTATCCTATCAAATAATGTATATTAGAAATAAAATCTTAAAAATCTATTAAAAGTCTGTAAGAACTGATTTAGAGAAATATGTCACATTCACGAATGCAATCACTACATTGTAAAGATGTCAGTTCTTCCTATTTATCTTGTTTCATTAAATTTTAACAATAATTCTAACATCAGGATTTTAAGAAAAATTATAAGACTTTAAATATTTAAATTGTTTTTTTAGATTTATTTTTAACTGACACATAATTATACATATTTATAGGATACAGTGTGAAAATTTGATACATGTATACTAATGTGCAGTGAATAAATTAGGGTAATTAATATTTCCATTTCCTTCAACATTTATCATTTCTTTGTGCTTGAATGCTGCAAACTCATCTCTTCTAGTTCTTCACAAAAATATGTATAAGCTGTTGTAAACTATAGTCTCCTGTGCTATGAAAGACTCAAAACTAATTCTCCCATCAATGTATTTTGGTACGTGTTACCCAGCCTCACTCTTTTCTATCCTTCCTAGCTTCTAGTAATCACTATGCTTATGTAAGATCAAATTCCTGCCCTCCCCCAGAGGGATTGAACCCAGGGCTTTTGCTTCATCTTCATCTTCATCTTTATCCCTTTTAAAATTTTTTATTCTGAGACAGGGTCTCAGTAAGTTGCTAATTTGCTTAGGCTAGGCTTGCAGTCCTCCTGCTTGAGCCTTCCAGAGTGTGGCATTTGTCTTGCTGTGCTTGGCTTATTTCATTTAACATAACACCTGCTAGAAGAACTCTACAATTTTTGAGGATGAATAAGTAGCTAAGAAAATCTTAGAAGGGCAAGAGGTAGGACTTATCCTACCAGGCATTAAAACATGTTACATAGGTAACATAATAGAAACAGTATGATACCGAGTCAAGAATAGACTAGTAGACCAAATGGAATAGAACAGATGGTAATTTGGTATAATCACAGCAGGGGACATCACAAATCACTATGGAAATGATTGTTCAGTGAATTATACTGAGAACACAGTGTTGTATGGTTACTGGATAAATGCACAAAAGTAATATTTAAATAGTTTGACTATTTAAATACTATAAAACATATTAAAAATTCAAGATCCACAAGGTTTTTGTTATTGTTAGGTGCTTTCTCCAACTTCTTTCCTTTATTATCAAACTTCTGGATGGGCTTACAGGATTTGAGGCTGGCTACAATAGAGCTATTCTTGAATAACTAAGTTTTATTGATGAGGATTATGAGCAAGGTGAGGGGTATGGGAAGAAGGCTTTGCAAGTGCTGTGTATTTGACCACATATGAGGTGTGCATAATGAATTAAGACAGTGAGTTTTCTCCAGGGAGTTGGGAAGGGGATTTGGGAAAGGAGGGAAAGGATGAGAGGGGATCAAAGGATCAATATTTTTTATACATATATCAATCAACTTCCCAAGATAAATTTCTCCATTATCTTTTCCTACTTTGAAGAATTACCTATTGCCAAAAGCTATAAAAATAAATAGGGGAATGGCTCATATATACAAAACTGGCAAGCAGCAGATAAGTGCTCTAATGATTTGAGCTTCCTGGTTTTATATACACATCTCCATTTTTTTGGAGATGAACTCTCATTAATTTGCCCAGGCTGGCTTCTAACTCATGATCTTTTTGCCTCAGCCCCCTATGGGCTGAAATTACAAGCATGCACCACTGCACCTGGCTTAGCTTTCATATAGAATGAACAATTATAAAAAGAGGCTGAAAGAGAACAAAGGTATTACTGAAATATTACAGGGGCAGTCTAAAGCAACGTTTGAAAGCAAACTCATACTACTCAACCTTAGCAGGCAGAAAGAATAAGGGAAAAATAAACAAAAGAGAGGATGTCACAAGAAAGACACTGATATATAAACTAAGTTTGGTGAAAGACGACACATCACGTATTAGTGGTCTCACCAGTAATGTAACTCCATCTGCAGTTAACATTTTAAAAAATGAAATTACATACCTATATATACTTGACCTGTCTTTTAATTTCTAAAGTATGCTCATTCACACACTGACTCACTGAAATGTGCAAAAACATTCTTTTATAGTAGACCTCAGCATTTATATTACCCCAACAATATGAAAAGAAACAGATGCAAATTGAAGTACTTCCTGACCTAAAATTACAAAATTAAGTGTGTACATGTATTTAAAACTTTACTTCCATTCCAATTCATTATATGAATTTTATTCACCTAATAGCTGCCCTTCTTATATCCTCCTCTCTTAAGAAAGGCTTCACCGTCCTGTGACTCAAACCAAACCCATCCCTCCTTTACCAGCTCCCCACCTCTAGTTATCAACTGTTAGCAAAACATTTTTATAAATTTCTCTGGAATTTGTCTCTTCATTAAAGTTCCATTCTGCAATTCCATTTCTTCATCTCTGGTATCTGAGATTTTTAAATGCTCTGTTGTAGTTTTTTTTCCTTGCTGGTGTTGACAGCTCCAGGTCTGTTTGCTTTTGTGATTCTTGTATCACAGTCATAGTCTTATTCAAGCTAACATAAAATGTGGCTTACTTTCTTTCTGCTTAATAGCAACTGGGTTGGATAAAAAATTATGGTATCTATGTATAATGGAATATTACTTAGCTGTAAAGAGGGACAAATTTAAGACATTTGAAGGAAAATGGATGCACCTGGAAAATATAATGTTGAGTGCAATAAATCAGACACACAAGCTTGAATACCATATGGTATCTCTCCTCTATATGAGGCAAAATACAAACTAAGCAAAAAAGGAAGAATGAACCAAGGCAAGGGGATGGATCTCTTGCAGTTGGGAAGGGGTCCAGGTGACCAAGGAGAGCTGGAGAGGATGGGGAAACAGGTAGAGCGAGGCTATGCCAGTTACAAGGTCCTAATAACCTCAATGAACATAGATATTATATGCCATAAGATTAACAATATCAACAAGAAATTTTCTCTAACAGATCTCTTTATATCTAATCCTGTGCTGGTATATGCTTTTTGTAGGACCAAAACTAACATAATCATAAAGTTTTTTTTAAAAATTAACTTTATTGGTACATTTTAGATATATATAATGATCACATTCATCATGAGGAATTTGTACCTGCACATAATATTCTTGTTTTTCCCACTCACCTTCCCTACCTTCAATCCCTCTTCTCCTTATTTATAAAAGCTTTGTTCTCATTTTTCCTCCTAGTCTCTTTTTTTTCTTTCTTCCCTCCACTCCCTCCCTTCTTAGTTGAACATTTTCTTCCCACTTTTTAAAATGAAGGTTTATGGGGATATAATTTATAGTCAATAAAATTCACTTCTTAAAGTGCACTTCAGTGGTTTTTATACATCTACAAAGCTATGCAATCATCACCACTAATTTGAGAACATTCTCATTACTTTAAAAAGAAACCTTACCTTTCTAGCAGTCAATTAAAATTTCTTTTATTCAGCCTCTCAACCTGAAAGGGTCTTAAGACATGGTTCTACTTTCATTTTAGACTGAGCTTGTCAAAGTTTATAAGGATAAGGCAAGTATATAATTAGGGAGATCAAATTAAGATCGTACAAACACAACAATCTAGGCCAGAGATGTTGACAGCTGAAATTGGGGTAGTATTAGGAATGATAGTGAGGGAATGCATTAATGAAATATTTGGAAGATTAAACTAATTCAAATTGGTGATTTATTGAATATGTAGGGCGGTGAGGGAGTGGTTGATGACATTGCACACTTCTGGGCTGGCTAAGTTGGTAGTACTATTGATACAAATATTGACTAGATGACGAGGAACATGAGCATATAGAGAGAAAAGAAAGATGATGAATGCCATCTTAGACATGTTGAATTTGAGGAGCCTGGGGAAGCCAGTAGCAGAGTCTAGGAGAATACTGAATGTGATTATGATGTTCAAAGGAATATTAGGTTGGAGATAAGGATTTTGGGGTGTTTATCATTTTATAATAGTAAAATCATTCAAAATGGCTTTTAGTTGAGAACAATAATAAACCAAGCATCAGACTATGGGGTATTTAAAAGAGGCAGGAAAAATGTCTTGGTCACTTTCTCATCACTGACACACAATGCCTGACGCTTGCCATTGAAAGGGGGAGGTTTATTTTGGTGCATAGTTTGTAGAGGTTTCAGTCCACAGTCGGCTGGCTCCAAGGCAGGATGTCATGGCACAGGGGCCTGGCAGAAGAAAGCTGCTTACAGCATGGGAGACAAGAAGTAGCAAGTACAGAGAGGAGCCCAGAAGGGAGACAAAGCCTTCCAGGCCACGCCCCCACTGACCCAGCTCTTCCAACCAGGCCCAGACTTCTAGCACCAACTCAGCTATAAGTACCATGATCCTATCACTTTTTAAAGGTCCATCGATGAGCACATGAGGCTTTGTGGGGGACAACTGGATACAGAGTATAACAAAGAGTAAGCGGAACCTATCATTCAGCCCAAGAAGGAATGATCAGGAAACTCGAATGACCATGTGTGTTAGTTAGCTTTTCATCACTGTGACAAAATACCTGAGAAAAACAATTTAAACTAGGTGTGCTGGTGCATGCCTGCAATCTCAGCACTCTAGGAGCCTGGGCCTGAGGCAGGAGGATCACAAGTTTGAGCCCTGCTTGGGTTACTTAAGAGATTTAGTGAGATCCTGTCTAAAAAAAGAAAAGAAGGGTTGGGGATGTAGCTTCGTGTGAAAGTCCTAGGTTCAATCCCAATTCCAAAAAAGAAAAAAAATGTTTTTTGAGGAGGAGAGATTTATTTTGTTTAAAATTTCGGAGGTTTCAGTCTATGGTTACCTGGCTCGACTGCTTCCTAGCCTGAATATCATGATGGGACACATGGAGTGGAGAATGTAGCTCATCTCATGGCAGGCAGGAGGCCCAGAGAAGAAAGACAGGAAGGGTCCAGAGACATGATGTATTCTCCATGTCAACCCCCATTAGCCACTCCTTAGACTATGCTCCACTTCCTAAACTTCTGTTCCCTCCCAATAATGCAATCAAAGAATGAATTTATTAATGGATTAATCTAGTGACGTAGTGAGAGCCCTCATGATCTAATTACCTTGCAAAAGCTGGTCATGTGGTAACCAAGCCTTTATTTAGCACATGGCCTTTGCGGGATGTTTTAGATCCAAACCATAGTGCTGTAAGATGCTGGTTCTTGATGTAAATCTAGTCTCCGAGAGACTTAGACTTGACATTTCCAGAAAGAGGGTGTAGTGTGCATGTAAAATGAAGACAGAAGTGTGTTTACTTTTATAATAACAAAGTACCTGGAAGATGTTGCTATAGAAATATTAGGGAATGGTAGAGACAAAGACCAGACATCATAGGCACTTGAGAGGAAGGAATGGGAAGAACAAGGGAGGAGGTAGAGTGGAGAGACAGTGAATATCTTTCAGGAAGTTTGAGTCACAAGGTAAGGAAAGCTATAGCAGAAGTAAGCTTGGGGGTAACTGAAAAGTATTATTATTATTATTGACAAGACAAACATTTCTATACAAACATTATGGGAAAAAGCAAAGAGGAAGAAGAAGATAAAGGCTCTGATAAGAGAAGGTTCTAGAAGAGATGTGAATGAGCGGAACTGACAACCAGCTGGAGTCACAGGGCTTGAATTGTAGATGGGAGTTTTGATTTTTTGTTTCCTCCTAATGTTTTTGATTGCTACCACATCAGTGAGAAGCTTTAAAATATGTTTTCCTGACATATATTTGTGATTTATATACTAATTTTTGGGCTAATGTATTAAATATACAAAAGTTTAGGGAATGGCTAGAGATGAATTAAACAATGACTAAAATATAGAAATTTTATTAGGCAGAAATGTGTAATTCTCTTAAGGATGAGAGAAATGCAATCTAATTTAAGTACTTTAGCTATTATTTTTCCTAAGTGAATTGAAGATGTAAATTATGACATAAAAGAACACCGGCACACTAAATTCTTAGCTGATCTCTTAACTGGAATTTTTTTGCACAAGTGTGTATACTGTAACCTGTAGTCTTTCTAGATGTTTAGGAAAATTACTTATTTTTTACTATTTGTTTTTCTTTCATTTATAGCTTTAAATTTTCTCATACATGGAGTGCAAATGCCTTTACATTTTTAAAAATGATGTCCTTTTAAAATTTTCTTTTTGGGGATTCAGGGTGTAACCCAGGAGTAGAAAATTTGCCTAGCATGTACTATGTCTTGGCCTGGACCTCAGCATGGAATTTTTTTCTTTTTCACTACATCTACCATTGTTCAAGTTATCCTCAAGCACTCTGTACAGTTTACATAGTCAGAAGCTGTCAATATAGTTTACATAGTCAGGCATGGTACCTGCCTGTAATCCAACCCTCAAGAGGCTTAAGCAAGAGTATCACCAGCCTGGGTTGCGTAGTGAATTCAAGGCCAGTCTGAATTACATAGCAAGACCCTGTCTCAAAAAAATTGAAACCAAAATCAAGACAGTTTACAAACACACAGACACATTACACACATATAATACGTATATGTCATATGTATATATGGAATTTTATATGACTTATGGATATACTTATACAGTCATACATACATAGGAGCTAGTTTTGGTCACAAAACAATTATAATCATGTAGTCTCTTTCCTCTTGCTTTTTCCTTCAGTTACATTGTGTGGAATGCCTTCTGCATTAATTTAAACATCCTATTGTAATTGTAATATTTGAGTCTCTTGTTTACTGTTGGGAATTAGGCTTATTTCTCTTTCTTTTCCTTTTCTGCCATGATGAACAATACTACAATGCAGGAAGAGGGGACATTACAACCGAATTGACATAAATACTGCAATAAATATCAAAGCAACACATCTTTACATCTGACAAAGAATATCTTTATAGGACATCCAATTGGAAGACAGATTCACATGTTTCAAACTTTTAAATTTTAAAAAAGATTATATTTTTAATTCTCACAGATCTTTTTGTCAGACCTTTTGCCTGCTAAAATTGTAAGAGTACTATTTCTTCTTAGTCCCTATCAGTAATCGCCTACAGATATATCATCTTTAGATTTTTATCATTTTGATAGTAAAAATTTAATTTTCTGTTCATACTATAAATGTGTTTGTATTCATGTTTATTTTAGATTGAACTCTTCTCTGAACTGCTTAATCATATTTTTAGCTCTTTCTATTTTCTCTTGGGTTTTTTATCTTTTTCTTAATCATGAATAAAAGTATGGATTGCCTTGTCATAGACTGTCATCTTCACTGCATTTTACCCTTGAAACTATAATTTTTCTAATCAATTATTTATGGTAACTTTTATCATTATAGATATTTAACTTTTATGTAATTACTGTCTTTTCCTTTTAATTGGCTGTTGGGTTTCTTGTGTTGATTGAGAAAGTTTTCCCTATCAATAAAGATAATATGTATTTTCTAGATTTTTCTTCTAGGAATTTATTGCTTGATTTTTTCCAAGTCTTTAACCCTTCTGGTTTTTTTTTAAACATATGTATCATATGGTTATATCTTTGATTTTTTGGAGGGACAGTCATTCTGGCAGCATGTTTATTAAATATCCTATATTTTCCCACTGGATAATATTGCCACCTGCATCATATATGAAAGATTGCTTCATTTATGGATCTATTATTGGATCATCTGTTCTGTTCTGCTGATCTTCTTGTCTATGCCCATATTGTTACTCTACCAGTCTGTGACAGAAGTTTTAAAATGATGTTTTAGTATCAGACAAGATAAATTCCTTGCTGTATTTTTCTTCTTGCCTATTTGTTTTTCCATTTAAACCCTTCAATTTGATTCAATTCCTAAAAGTAAAAAAAAAAAAATCTCATTGAGATTCTAATTGAAACTGTATTCAATTTATATTGATTTGGGAAGCATTTTATTATGCTGTACTGCGTCAAGCAATCTGAGGACGGGTTATACCATCCCATTTGTTAGACTGTGCTTTATGTTTTTCCATTATATTTTATAATTTTCTTTATTTTTATTGTTATGATTGTTATTACTGTGAATATATAATAGTTTTTAAAAATGGTCTTTTCAGGATGGTGTGCGGAAGCTACTTCCTGACAGCAATGTTTTTTGTATATTGTCTCTTGCTGTCTTCCACTTCTGCCTCCCTCAAGTGTAACCTGGGGATTAGTGACCTAAGTTATTTCTTTATACTTTATTTTGGAGGCTTATGTACTACAAAGTATGACCCATTGAGTACATTTTTATATGCAGTGTTCTAGTATATGCTTGCTTCATATTTGGGATAACAAGTTGATATTTCCTTGGAAAATAGGATACTCTTCTAAATAAACAAACAGTCTAAGTTCCTAAAGATAAATTGCTTGCACTGTTTAAAGTATCAAAGAAGACAATAATCAAAAAATAAATAATCTCAGTTTTCATTTTCTGTTGATTGAAACTATTTTGAAAGCCACTCCTGATTTTCACAGAGGTCAGAGACTTGCCTGTTTTTCAGTGTACAAAGGGTAGGAATTGTTGCTTCTTATCTATTATAAGGAAAGAAAAGCAGAATTATTGATTTTCTTCAAGATTAAATGGCAAGAAGGACAACTCTTTGGTACTGAAAACAGAGCCAGTGTCCCCTTGCAGTTCAGGCCTTTATAGGTAAATGGTCACAGCTAGAGACCATACTCATAAGTGAAATAAATCAGACCTGCATGTGCAAGCACCGCATTGTTTCACTAGTGTAAAACCTGAAAGAGTTAACTTTAACTAGGAGGTATGATAGACATTGTGAAATGATAGGAAAGCACTCAAGGGTAAAAAGCAACTGGGATGTGGGAAAAGAGAAGGGAGAGAAGGAGAAATTTTGTATGTATGTATATACAGGATAGTTGACATAGTTGTTCTACTGTCTTGTATTTCATTGCTGAAAGAAACTGTCAGTGAGTCCTTGACTGACCAATATTGCATGTCTCTATCTGTTTTCATGAGAAACCACTTTGAAGATATCAGTATGTAACACAACAAGCATTGTCAATTTCCTACCACTTTGTTTGTAACTCTGTATTGTCTGTACTATTCTTTTGCTATTCTGTAAAAGGTTGTCTGTTAATGTTTTCCTCTTTTTATTTTTAAAATAAAAATAAAATAAAATAAAATACTGAATGATGTAAAAAAGAAAAAGAAAACAGAGCCAGTGCAATTCTCAGTTTTTGAAATGGAGAGCAACCCAGCTACAGGGGAAGATGTAGGTGGTGATGCATCTCGCCCTTGTTCCACTGGCTGTGTAGTCACAACACTCCCCTCAACTTGGGGCTACTTGCCTTCTCCACAGCATCTTCTTTACACTCAGCCAGCGTCAACCTTCTCTGGGAGGCTTGGGGTTTTGTAGCATCTCATATGAGCCTCAGTGGTATGATGTGGCCCAACATATTGTGGGAAGAGTGGCAGTACCCAGAATATAGAATAGTTGTAGAGGTAGCTGTGTCTGGCTATGGAAGGCTGTAAGACTGGCAGTGTTACATTTTCATTGTGTTGCAGTTATTTACATATATTCCTCTCCTTTAGAGCATGAGCCTCTTCAGAACAGAGGCCACATATTATTGTTTCCTAGTAAAAGGGAGACCCTTACTACTCTTTAAATGTTGTTTGAATAATTGAAGCTGACTGCATGCAATAAAGGTGCATGGACTTTGGACTATTTCAAAGTTTTTGATCAGACAGCTAAATTCTAGCTCAGCTCTATGGAAGGTTGAGGATATATAAGAACAAGGGCAAGAACAACAACAAGAACAAGAATAACAACAACAAAACCAATGACTTCAAATAAGACAGTAGGTCCATGAAAATAGTCTAACTCCTAAATATTTAAGTAATTTCAAATCTGAAATTCTTAGCGTACCGTAAATGATTAGGACTCTAACAAATGTTAATAATTTCAGGAAGGAAATGTGACACTTAAATAATCCTTACATTCATGTGATGAGCCCCAAATTGTTAATGTACTTGGATACCAATCTCTTTCCCTCAACAGAATACTTTATAGTGATAGTTTCATGACTAAGTATTGTTATAGTGAAAGTAGGGTCAATAAATTTCCTCCTACACTGAATAAAAGCTGTAATTGTGTGTTGGTGAGATGTCCTCCAAAGAATGAATGGAGAGTGGTGAGTGATTAAAAAACACGGTGCTGTTGAGTGCCATCCAACAGAAAGGCAGGCTCTTAAAAACATTACTGTGTCCTCGCTCATCTTATTCACTGGATCTGGCACTGTATGACTTCTGGCTTTCACCCAAAGTCAAAATGACCATGAGAGGTAAACTTTTTGAATTGATTAAGGACTTTGAGGCAGCCATGACAGTGCAACTAAAGACACTCATAAAAGAAGACTTCAGAATTGCTTCAGAAAGTGACGAGACTGATGGTATAAGTGTATTTCAGGTGAAGGGGAGTGCTTTGAGGAGTGTTATAGTTTAAATAGAGAATGTCTCTCCAAAAAATCATGTATTCAGAGGTGAAGCTTTTGGAGGTAATTGGATCATGAGGATGCTATCGCTGACATGCCACTGGGGCTGGGGCCTGGTCAGAGGCAGGTAACTGGAGGGGTGAGCTGGAAGGCTATAGCTCCCTCTCTGGATCCTTTTTTATTTGCCTCCTGGATTCCATGACACGAGCAGCTTCCCTGTGCTGCAGACCCTTTCACCACACCATTTCTGCCTGTGAGCCTGCCAACCATGCACTGACATCTCTGAAACTGTGAGCCGAAGTGAGCCTCTCCTTTTTAGTTGTGGGCGTCAGGTACCTTGTCCAGCAAGGAGAAAGTGACTAAGACAAGGGGGATGGATGACAGTGTGTTTTTTACTGTAACACATCTTGGTTTAAATA
This sequence comes from Chinchilla lanigera, assembly GCF_000276665.1. Lineage (NCBI taxonomy): Eukaryota > Metazoa > Chordata > Mammalia > Rodentia > Chinchillidae > Chinchilla > Chinchilla lanigera. Next base: position 11,897,294 of record NW_004955444.1, on the reverse strand, counting down.
TTTACAAGATATATTTTTATCACATCTTGTATGTGTTTCTATGAGGGTCATTCACACCAGGAAGCTTTTCCGTAATGTGTATAGAAAGCAGAGGTGTGAAGAGAATGGGACAGAAGAAGGAGAGGCTGAAATAGGAGGCAGTAGAAAGGAGTTGTGGCTTCAGGAGGGCCAACGAGTCTATTTTTCCTGGCTTTTCCTAGGACTTGGCTTTGTTTTCCCTTGCTGTTGACACATTGCTCCCTTGTCTTCTATCCTCCCTATGCCTTCTTTCTGTCCTCTTTTCTGGGTTTCCCCTTCCAATATTAGTTTCTTGAATGAAGGAACCATCAATTATTCTGTCCTTAATCATTTTCTTCAATAATCTCTTTCTGTTCAGTGAATATGACATCCTCAACTACTGCTAATATGTTGATACATTCACTTATTCAAAGAGTGTTTGCTATGCACATAACCATGCATCATGCACTAGGTACATCATGAATAGAACAGTTTTCTTCCTTCTAGAGTTGACGTCTAGTAGTGGTGGTGAAGATAATAAATACTAAGTAAGAATACAGGGTGATATCTTGTAGTAGAAAAATGCCACAGAAAAAAGCAAAAGAGCAGTGTAAGAAAGATCAATATGGAAGTGGGTTGCAATTATAGAGATGATGATGAAGGTACCCTCCAATGTTAGTTCCATGTGTTTTAGCAGACATGTGGAACAAAATGAGTCAGCCATGGCTTCTAGGGAAGAGTGTTTTTGGTAGAAGGAAGAGCCAGTGCAAAGACTCCAAGACATGCACCTGGCAGGTGTGACTAGGGCCAAGAAGGAAAGGTAGAAATAGATGAGATCAAACAATCAATGGGGGACCTGATCATATAAAGTTTATAGGTTACTGTAAGTCCTTGGGCAGGTAAAATGAAGAGCCATTACAGTATTTTAATGCAAAGACTGACATAATCTGATTTATATTTTAAAATTTTTATTGCAACTTGGAGAGAGACAGAGACAGATAGACAGACAGACAGATAGATAAAGAGAAGGGAGAGAATTCACAGGATGTACCTGCAAGTGTGGGAACTGTCAGTATACTTAGAAGGCTCCTGTAATAAACCAGTGAAGAGATGATAATGGCTTGAACTAAGGTGGTAGTAATAGATGTGGTCAGAGCAGTTGGTTTCTACAGGTAAAATAATACAAAGGGATTTCCTAGTGGATTAGATATAGGGTATAAGAGAAAAAAGAGGAGCTAAAGATTATGCCATGCTTTTAGGTGTGAGCAACTGAAATGATGTCAGTGCTGGTTACAGGAAGGGTAGATTAGGCAAAGTAAAGATCTGGAATTCAGTTTTACGTATTTTGAGTTTGAGATGATTATTATTTAATAGGCATCTAATATCCCTGGTGGAGATGCCAGTTAGATATATACAGTAGTTTGGGAAAGAGTCTTGGGCTGAAGAATTACATTTGGGAAACACTTCCATATAGCAGAAGTGGACATCTCTAAGGAAATGAAACCCCTAGGCTGAGTTACGTGCTTATCCTCTATGTGTCTACAACAGGTTTTACCTGAGTTTGTGATCCAACTTAATACTGTACACTGAAATTATATATATACATATATAGACACGCATTCTTCTACTCAATTTGACCTAGCAGTGTTTCACTAATATTAGGTAATTATTATCATACATGAGCTAAACTGTCTAATATTAGTAAGAGCCATGCTTTGATTTAATGCTGTTTGCCTGAGAAGAAATTGAAGCACTAGAGTATTCTATAGCATTTATGGTTTATTTTACGAATTGGCATCCTGCCAATGTTATTTGCTGCAGATTAAGTATTGATCCAGGCATGGGATGGGATATCACATTTAAAATTCTTTTTTTTCCTGTTTATGTTTAAATTTTGCTTTACTCATCTAATATAGCAACCCCATCTTTGCAAAATAAAATCAGAATCCTGAATAGCTGGGTCTGTACCATGGCCATAAATTAATTCAGGTGGAAATAAGACCACTAAAACAGTATTATTTATAGCGTTCTGGGGGGCACTATCAAGTTTTACTAAAATTCAAAGAAACAGCTCACAAAGATTATTGAATAGTAAGTCCCCTTGGGATTTTATATAGCTCTGTTGGATACATTTTATTTGAAGAATTCTCTCCAGATGTGGCTTCAATTACACAGATTCTGATCTGAAATATTTGCCATACTATAGAAGATCAAGATAGTGAAAGCTAAAGCACCGGGACACAGCTTTGTAAGAGAACAAGCAAAAAAACAACAAAAATGGTCTCAAAAGGCAACAATAACACATAATTTTTTTTTAGGGGAAAGAAGGAAGAAGTATTAAGTACATCACTCAATGTTTTAGAGAAAGGAGAACGTAAAGGTTATAGTTTTCCCTTAGACTATAGGAATCAATACATTGTTTCTGAAACAGACAAAAGTCTCTTTCCCATCTTTACATACAGAACAACTTCAGAATATATTAACAGATCGCTGCAGTGCAGAGCTGAGAGATTTTAGTCTTCTGAAATGAAACAGCATACATCTCTGTTCTGAACATTCAGCAGTTTAACTTCCCTGTCATACATCACCTCTTTAGCTTTTGAGTATTGAGATGTGAAACTCTATAAGAACCTCATAAATCGAGAAAGGAGACAAGATATGCACATACAGGGAAATTAAAAGACAAGACAATGCAGGATGTAGCATCACTGCAGAGCGTGCAGTGCAGAATGTAAGTGCGGGAGCATACAGAGGAAGGAAGGAGAGCGGGGCAGATCGGAAACCCCAGGGAATCCATAATGGCAGAGAAGAGACTCCATGGAACACAAGATAGATGGAACTCAAAAAGGTAGAGGACACAACAGCATGGGGGGTTTGTTGCTTTTGTGAGCCCCGGTTTTTCTGGATGATAAAATGAGCTGGAGGCTCAACATGAGCGAGAAAAATAAAGGAAGATGCTAGAAGCAGCAACGATTCTCACTGCGGCACGAGGACAACACATTGCTGTTGGCATCAAGAGTGTCTTACAGAAGTTAGTTACAGGTTACAGTTGGTTTGGTCATCCTAATAATTTGTAATTTGTTCAAATACACACTTGCAAAGAGGGAGGGAGCTGGGTGTGAGCGTGCATGCACGCAATCCCAGCACTTTGGAAGCTGAGGCAAGATGGTCAGAACTGGCAACTTAGTGAGTCCCTGCTTCAAAAGAAAAGAATAAAAAGGGATGAAAATGTGGCTCAGTGTCCCAGCCCTGGGCTAAACTCCTGGTATGAAAAAAAAAATAGGAAAAAAGGTGACATTAATGTAGGTGTGCTTAACATATACATTTGTAGAAGAAAAAAATTTGAGAATTGTTAGACTCAGACTGAACTGCACTGTTAGATTTTAACTATTTCTAAGACTTTTTGTTACAGTACTGATAGTTTATCAGGAGGTTTATTGGATAAGCTCCAGTAAAAAATTAATATAATTACATACCTAGTTTTTTGATATCTTTAGATTCTGTTCTAATGATATAAGGATAAAATTTATTAATAAGAATTGTGTTCCTTAATTGCTTTCTGGTGTTCAAGACAGTCTCCAAGGATGGATACATTCCAAAGCAGTTTGTAAGCAGACTGCTTTAATTTTGAGAATGAGAATATTGAGGTAAAACTCAATTCTCTGCCCAAGGTCTACCAAATCCCAAATGTGCTTCTCTTCTTGTATGATACTCCTTAGTGTATGGCACTTGAATCCCATCTACTGTATCCAACAATCCACAAGGAGCACTTGGTGTCACTGTCTTAAATTCATTCCAATATCCCAATTTCAAATACTAATGTCTTAGCCAAAGATCTCCACCGAGTTATTATAGAGGTCTCCTGACTCTCAGCTGTTCTTCAGTCCACATCCTTAGAACTCCTGAGTTACTTTTATGAAAACACACTTGCTAACATCTAGTTTCTCTGCTTAAAACTTTACAGCAGCTCACCACACCCTTGAGGATAAAGGTGCTGGATTATGGACCTTTCCTTGATGTCCACTGTGACAGGATGAAAAATAATTCCCAAGGATTATCAGGTCCTAACCCATGAAACTTGGGAAGGTAACTTCACATAGGAAAAAATTCTTTGCAGATCTGACAAATTAAGGATCTTGACATAGGGAAGTTATCCAGGATTGTGTGGATAGGTCTTCAGTGCAGTCACAGCTATATAAGAGAATAATATGACTGGAGGCAGAAGAGAAGGCTGTAGAAAGAAAGCAGATTCAGAGAGAGAAGATGCTACGTCACTGGCTGTGAAGGTGGAGGAAGAGGTCACACAGTAGCCTCAAGAAGCTAGAAAAGACAAGGAAATTTCCCCCCCTAAAGCTTCTGAGAGTATGTGACCCTGCCACTCTTTCAGCCTGGCAAAACTCATTTTGCACTTCAGGGCTCTGGAAGTATAGGAGAAGATATTTAAGTCATTTTAATCTGTTAAATTTATGGAAATTTGTTACAGCAGCGACATGGCACTGATACACTATTACAAACACCTTTCATGCATACCTATACTATATTTATGACAGCATAATATAGTGGTCCTTTCACTAAGCTGTCAGTCTTCATAATGGCAAAGATTACATCTTCATGTTTGTATCTCCTGTACCTAGCATATTATCCTTAAAAATATTTACTAATTAATGAATGAAATTCATTAATGAAATGAAATGAATGAAATATAATATGATACAGACTAACAGATGTTCCCTTCTCCAGTTCTCTTTTTATTTTTCTTCTCTATTTATTCTTTTTAGTTTTGGGTCAAAGTCCTTTGATTGGGTGTATAAAGGAATTACTTTGGTTAAGGGTCTTGGATCTCTTCACGTCTCCGTTGACTCCACCCCTCCCCCTCCAGTTACTCACTATGTTCCACCACTCTATCTTCTCCTATTTTTCCTCTCTGCCTCCATCCTAGTTTTGACATTAATCATCTTTGTCTTTGTTCCTGTTTTATTTTTCCTTTAGTTAGGGCAGCTTATCTTCTCTCTGGAAGTCTAAATTCTTCTATAGCTGTATGGCTCGGCTCAAAATGTACTTATCAGGCAATACAAGACAGTAGACATTATCTTTTAAACAAATAGTGGTGGAATAACTGGACATCTATATGCAAAAAAATAAAAATAAAAACAAAAACAAAACAAAGGAATCTAGACATAGACAGACCTTACATCCTTCACATAAACTAACACAAAATTGATCATAGTCTAAAATGTAAAATTCCAAACAATAAAACTCATAGAAGATAATAGGAGAAAACCTCATGATGTTGACTATGCCAGTGACTTTTAATATACAACATAAAAGGCATGATTCATGAACTAAATACTTGAAAAGTTGGGTTTCATTAAAACAAAAAATTCTGCTCTGTGAAAAACAGTGTAAAGAGAATGAGGGCTAAGCCACAGACTGACAGAAGAACGTTTACAAGATACTTCTGATAAATGATATGCAAAGAACTCTGAAAACTCAAAGCAGAAAACAAATAAACCAACTAAAAGGTGGGCTAAAGTCTTCAACATACACATCACCAAGAAAGATGTAAATACACAGTATAGGAAAAGTCTTTCATGTCATATGTCATCAGGGAAATTCAAATCCAAACATTAATGAGACACTATGACACCCGTTAGAGTGGCCAAGATCCAGAACATTGATGACACCAAATACTGCCTACAGAGGATGTGGAGAAACAGGAACTCTCATGACTACTAGTGGGATTGCAAAAGGCACAGTTACTTTGAAAGATAGTTTGGCAGTTTCTTACAAAATTAAACACAGAATCGTGCTACTTGGAATTTATCCAAAGGAACTGAACACATATCTACATAAAAAACATGCATGTGAATGTTGATAGCATCTTTGTTCATAAGTTTCCAAACAAGGAAGCAACCACTGTGTTCTTTCATAGATGAAGGGATAAACTGACTCATCCACAGATAAAGGGATAAACTGTGGCCCACCCACAGTATAGAGTGCTATATAGCATCAAAAAAGAGCTAGCTGGGTATGGTGCTGCACACCTATAATCTCAGCACTAGGGGAGCTGGAGACAAGGGGCAGGAAAATTGCAAGTTTGAGCCTAGCCTGGGCAAATTATCAATTTAGAGAGAGACTTTGTCTCAAAAGAATGAAAAGGGCTGGGGATGTAGCTTAGTGCAAAGGCCCTGGGCTCAAGCCCCAGTACTGCAAAATGAATGAATAAAAACATACAAACATACATACATGAATGCATGTGTACATATATAGTTAGATATGACCTATCAAACACTGAAAAGATATTGAGGAAACAATATAGTATAACAATTATTTATGGAAAATTTATATTTTTAGGTGTTATAGGTAATCTGGAGAGCATTGAAAGTGTGTGAGAATAAATACTATATAAGGTGCTCAGACATCCACAAATTTTGGTAATTGCTCAAGTACTGGAACCAGTCCCTGGCAGTGAAGGATGAGTACGTAGATATTTTGGAAAAGAACAAACCTATGGAGACCATATATGGATTAATGACTGCCAGGGATGAGGGGAGAGAGAGATGACTAAGTAGAGCTCAGAGTATTTTCAGGGCAGTGAAAGTATTCTGTATAAATTATGATGATGGATATGTATCACACATTTGTTAAAGCCACAGAAAGTAAACAGCAAGAGTGAGCTCTAGTGAAATATGAACTTTGGGTGAGGCTGTTTCTTTGTGGATTAACTTGCTGAGAGTAATGAACTTCTCTGGTGGGGAAAATATTGATATTGGGGGCTGGCTACGCACATGTGTGTGTGGGAGGGTATATGGGAAATCTCCGCACCTTCCTCTTAATTTTGCTGTGAAAGAAAAACTGCTCTAAAAAATAAAGTCTTGAAGGTAAAAAGCTACTTGTATGCGGCTTTCCTATCTTCACCCCAGTCAGAATTCCTCCGTCCTGGGTCCCCCATGAGTGATACATTCATGCCTCTATTTATCAGCTTTCACTCAGCTTTCCACCACAGCTGGCTGTTCACATGCAGGTCTCTCTCACTTGCCTGCTAGTTCCTAAGAACAAGAAGTGAATGTTATTCCAATTTGTCTCTCATTGTGCTTTGCTCCAGCAGTGACGCAATCTGCTCCCCAGCAAATTTCTCTCAGTCCATCACATCCAAGTTCCATTTTCATTTTATGTTTTAAGGTCAGTCATGATAATTTAAGGTTATAATAAAAAGTAAGGGATTGTATAAAAGCCTGAACAATGATGTTGTTTTCTAGCATACTGTCACACTTTTAAAATATGTGCAAATAAAAGTAGAGATATCTCAGAATACGAAGGAATAAAAGAGGAGAGAATCAATAGTTTTGAACGTTCTTACTGCTTAGTCTTTGATTGTATGTATTTTCCAAAACATAGGGGTGATAAGAGAAGGGATTAGTGCCACATTTTATTTTTTATTGTGGATCTTGTTAGAAGGCTATTCTACCTTAATTACACAGGCTAGAATGGCATGCCAGAAGCTCAAATCAAACAGATGCAGTTGCATTTCTCAAATGTATTCCTGTTGTGCACAATGCATACATTTAGTCTTATCAATGAAAAGATAAGAAAAAATGTCCTTGTAATAAAACAAATATTATATTCCAGTGAAGTATAATGTCACATTAATTAAAGGATTTTTGACACATGTTCCATTTACCCACATAATAAAACAATGTAATTTTGTCAAATGTTTTTAATTAGTATGAAACGTTTAACTCTGTCTCAGTCTATTTCCTGCTCAGCACCTCTAGAGAACAGGAGAGACGATGGGGGAGGTCAGAAAGGGAGTGCATTTGGGTTTCTTAGGTACCACTCTCCCCGACTTGGTGGGCGTGGCTAGTATGGACGGTGAAGAATGACATGGAAAGGGGATAATATTTTTATAGGCCATGAGGAGTTTCTTTTGGCTCTGCCTCCTGTTTTACTAATGCAAGTTAATTAAACTGAATAACAAAAGCTAGTATGAAGGGAGAACAAATGCTTTGAGTAGTGGCAGAGCCTAATTTCAGTTAAAATTATATTTTTAGCTTTTCCAAAAGCATGTGGGCTTACTTTTTAATCTTCACATTTTTGGATTGGTCAGTGGAGGTACATGGTAGGCCACGCAAATTGTTGCTTCATCTGTCTAGGCATTCACTTTTATCCAGAAAAATCACTTTTACTAGTTTTTTTTTTGCTATTATTTCAGGGATAGTCAGTGAATTTAGATGAACACATGTAGTTTTATTATATGCATTTATGAAAAAATATTTCTACACAAATAACAGCATTCTTTATATACTGTGTATATTCATTTTAACTTGTTTTGTTCAAGTGTGTGTGTGTGTGTGTGTGTG